>NC_054066.1:14534278-14846156 GCF_017639655.2 Falco naumanni | reverse complement strand
CCTTATTTGCCAGAGATTTACTTACTCTGCCTGCTTGTTCATCACAGATTATTGCTGATAACATATATAAATATCATCCTTCCTTCTGTTATATTTGTTTAGTGATCTACATGTAGTATACGTAATATGGGGGCCTGCATTCATTTGCAGAGCCTGAAGATATTGTTCATTATGTTTTATGTGCCAGAATAGATAAAAATTATTCCCAGAAGGGTGTCTGTTTAAACTGGCAAAGAAAAATGATTGACATCTACCATAAGTACTTTTGTCAAAGCTTTGGCATGTCATCAGTTTGCAAAACTATTCTAATGAACAGTGTCCATACTCGCCAGATGTGCTATCAAAAATACGCCGGATACTTGTAAAATTCTGCTGCAGTCTTAATGCCAAATGTGTAAAATACAAACAAGTTGGGCTACAAATTCTGCTAGATAAATTCGGTTGGATAAAGAGTTGAGCCTAGAGGGTTGAAGAATCTAAATAATTATAGGCAGAAGCCTATCCTCTTGGCTAGTTTCAGAAAATGTGGCTTACTATCTCTATGCTCAAACACTAAATTGCCTTGTATAGATTTGTAACTTTCATACTGATGCTGGAGGAAGTGGAAAATGCTTAATTAAAATAAGGCTTTACCTCTGTATCTGAGAAATAAATTAAAAAAAAAAAACAGCATTGAATATTCCTGTTTGTTTACCCCTTTATTCCCAAATGCCCATTCCTAGCTCATACACAGTATTGTTTACAGAGAGTACAAGGACAAAGTCTTTCACGAACATGTTTTGAAGAAAGATTTCATTCTTTCAAGGCTCTTAGAAACCAAGAGTTTGGCAGAGGTTTTTAGCAATGCCTTTTACTCTCAGTGTTAAAGGAAATATCTACAGAAGAGCTTGCTAAATTCCCCAGCACATGGTAGGTCTGTGCTTAGGCTGGGTTCACATCTGCTCTGACAACCTGAAGTAGCAAAGCAGGTAGGGGATACTGGTAAATGGGGTCTTGCTCTGGGTTTCTCCTCTGACTTTTTCAGGTATTCAAAGTAGAGAGTCTTTTTTCCCCAGCCACTTGTCATGGCATTCAGACGCGCCTTTATGAACTTCTAAGGCACTAACTATTAAATGCCAAAGAAGTTATCTTAAATAACTAATTACCATCAAATATTTTGTTAAAGTAATTCTTTTTTGGGGCTCTGTTCCTGTTGGGCCTGATACATGAGTAACAGAACATCAGACTTTTGTTTGTTCCGGGAAAAAGCTAATACATGTTTATCGATTCAGTTAAGAGCTGCTACACAAACAGGGGATTTTTATATTTCATTTCCTTGAGAATTTACCATAAAATTCTGAAAAATGTAGCATATTACCATTTTCTTATCAACCTCCCACCAATCATCCAAACACATTCTAGATACTTGATTGAATGGTCTTGAAAATTAGCCCAAGAAATATATATGTTTATTTAGTGACATTTATTCGCAGTGATTGCTCCCACTCCATCACTCACAAAGTAAAACTTTGTGCTTGTGGTTTTTGTTGTGGAGACTGTCTCCTATTCCACCTCCCATAATACTGGTTTAAAAGGATGCCTATTTCCTCTCTGGACTTAGGAAAATTCACTGCTTCCATGGGATTATGGTATGAACTCTGCTGCTGTAGATGTCTAAACGTATTATTTGTGCATTGTACTAAAATAGGCGCTGCCCGTGATTTCAGGTGGGCCCAGATACTCCCAGGTCTGTGGAACAGTCATTATGTGGCTGGTCCCTCCCCACTTGTCCCTGCCACGGGAGGGAGAATCCTCCCATACGGCTGGGAGGCTCAGTGACAGCTCTTCTTCCACCAGCTTCACTTCTTCCCACTAGTCCTTTCTCAGAGTTACTATGCAATCATCCAGAGTAATATTTTCAGAATGTAAGTGAATAAAAATGCCAGAGTTTATTAGGGTGTGTGTCAAAATTACAAACACAGAGGTTGGTATATATGCATGCTAATAATTTCTAGTTATGCATGAAGTTAATTTACAGAAGAAGATTTACATTAATGACATTCTCTACAAATAAGATTCAATTATTTCGATTTGGTTTTGATGCCTTTTTATGTTTTGCTTGTTTTGAGATATGTATTAATTTGGTTTATCAATAATATTTAAAATTAATGGAGCTCTTATTAAGGTTAAAAGCACCTCAGAGAAGTCATCGCTTGTCAGCTTTTGTTTTATTACTACGATTACAAGAAGGTTGTGTTGTTATCACTGGCAAAATAATTGCTCCCTTCTCCCTTGCAGGTTTCAGGTTGCTTTCCAGCTGCTGCTTCTGGAGAGGAGCATTTGGAAGCTGTCCTTCAGAGCCACGCAGAAGCACATGCCAAGCAGCACAGAGGTAGGAATGGTACCTGTGTGTCCTCTGAGCCTCACATGACTGGGACACCCCAGCCTCTTCCTCAGCCTCTGAGCACATAGGCACTCGCACGCTGTGCCAGCTCCTGGGCTCCCCAGGACAGCTCTACAGGGCACCCATCTCCCCACACACGCTGCAGCTCCCCTTTCCCTGGCGCGGGATACTACCCACCCTGACTGTCCTCAGCCCCATCTCTTCCTGAGATCAGCTGGACTCAGTTCACTGGCCTAAAACAGTGCAATAAGTCTCACAAATTTTCCTTTGAGAGATCTAATCCTTCAGATTTCATGAAGGTGATTTTCCCGTTGATTTCAACAGAAGTTGTGTCTGAAGACAGAATAGCAAGGTAATATCCATTTGAAGTGTAAGTAGGCAGCAGCATCAGATCAGATGGGTAGTGAGAAGAAACTGAAAGGAAAATGATGACAGGGCAAAAATATCCCAACATCTTCAACCTTTTTATTTCAGACTTTGTTAACCAATGAAGAGGGTCCCTCTTTGGTTAATGCAATTTAGCGATAATCCTTTGGGAAGGAGAAAGGATTCTTTCACAGCTGTATCAACAATATCTACTTTCTTTAAAAAAAATAGCAGCTGACTTGACATGTCAAGCAACACATATTTGGCCATGAAAGCAAAGTGTAAGCTATGCTGGCCAATAGCACAGACTTGGAACGATGCCACTGAGAAGTTGGTCTGTAAACTGATGCTACCTTATTTCTTAGATTCTAGGAGGACTTGCTGAGATTTAACAGCAATGCAGAGCTACCACATTCCTGGTAGATATTTCTTTTCTTGTTACATGAGACCCATGCATGAAGTGAAAAAGAGCAAATGAACATCAGGTTTACATCACCACTGATATGTGAATGATTGATCACCCATTAAATCACATACAGAGCTGGTAACAGCACACGGGGTAGCGTTAAAGTAAAATGTTTGATATTCTTTACTCTAATTAAACATGGAAATAATATGATGCAGTCTGTATTGTAAATGTTATTGCAGATTATAGACCTAGAGGAGAGGTGTTATGCCACCTTTATAGCCTCCAGTTCCTGGAGACTGTGACTTAGAGCTGCCTCAGGGCTGCCCTAAATTACACCAGTTGGTAATGACTCCCAAAGGGCTGCTATGCATCCAGTGGTTGCTGGAGTGTAAAGTACTTTGGCTATGCCAGCAGCCCATCATTTCACAATGGAGGCTGAGAGCAGCTGGCATAGTGCTTGGAGGAAATCCCCAAGTAGTGGTTTAAGACATTTTTCTAACACTTTTTGTCATGAGAGTGATATAAAATAAAGGCCAGATTTCACAAACACACAGGGGCTTTTTCTTTTTTATTTAAGCATCTGTAGTTGTGGGTTGGTAAACTTGGAGATGAGAGTTTCTATAGGATTTCAGAGCAGGTATCAACCTAATATTGCTTCAACTTGGCAATATTCCAGGTCTCTGTCCTGGCCCCGATTCCCTGCTCAGTAACACTGCCTGTGCAGTATAGCACCACTGGCTGTCAAAAGCATACTCCTGGTTTACATCTGTGTTAGCAAAAGGAGAACTGGATTCTTCCATGTATGTGTGAGTTTTCCAGTTCAGGCTCATATTCCAGCCTTCGCTGGAGCTGCCAGATACCAGTTGAGTTTGCATGTATAGATCTTTTGAGTATGTGTATATAGCTCGTACAAAAGCTCAGCCAGTTCAGGCAAAGTGAGTGATGCATGCTCTGTTTTTTCTGTACACTGTGGGTAAGCCAACCATTCTTACACAAATATATCAAAGAGTCAGCTATGAAATTATTACCTAATATTGGCAATTTGCGGGGTATGGTTTTGACATGAGTATCTTCAGGATGCTCTGAAGTGAACATCCTGAAGACAATAACTGACTGCTGGCAGTGGGAAACTCATGACTCTCAAATTAAGCTAATGCAGTCCAAAACTCAACTAATGACAGTGCTTTCAAACCTCTGAAGCAAGAAGCCACCACTCATGATCTTAATAAAAATTCTATGAAACGCAGGGAAAAATAAAATAATTGACAGAGATATACACAGTGTGGAAAAGTGCAAACCCTCTGGGCATCTACAGAAGGGATTGGTGTGGTTCTCAGATAAATTTACTAGGAAGAGGTAATCATCAGTTCTATACTGATATCTTTAAAAAAAAAAAAATCCATGATCCCAAATAACATCAAAGAGAAAGATGATTTTGTGGATAGGTGAAATGTGGATGTGAATTCATAAAGATCTGACTTCCAGTTTAAGTGGAGAAAGGTGAGTGTGCTCGCCAGGATTAAATTGTAACCTTCCTAAAGGGAAGCAAATCATACCATCCCCTTCTCTTCCACTGAGTCTCTCCTTTGAGCTAGTGCTAGCTAACAGGTCTGTGTAGGGTGGCAAAGGGTCAAAAGGAGGATGGATGAAAGAAATTAACACCACATTTTGTCTGTTCCCTAGCTGTACAACCTTCTGCGCAAGGGGAAGAGAGATGGTCCAGCACTTCTGTCCTGGAAGGCTCAGAAAATTGTGAGGAAAGTTCTGTACTTAATCACAGATGGACACATGGTGAATTCCCAAAAGAAACTGAGGAGAGTGGATCAGAAAGTCATAGAATGAATCATAATAAAACAGTCGGAAAGGAGGATCATCTGGCCCATCTTTTGCCTGAAGGCAGACTTCAGCTAAGTAAATACTGATAGCCTTCTCTTACTCTATTTTTTAAATTGTTGAATATTTTTTAATAGTAGTAGCACCTGTTACTATCCTTTAAGCGATCCATTCCAGTGCTTAGCTACTATTTCTGCACCCTGGAATGACATTATTAGGCTAGAACTAATATAATCCGAGTACTGGAGGTCCATCACAACCTTAATACACTGCCTTCTTCCACTCGATCCTTTTTGGAGTTTGGAAAGAGCCTAACTAAAACTAAATAGCTTGTACCTTACATATCAAAGGATCCAGGCCAAACTTTCTGTTCACTTTAAGAGTGCAAACTTGGCATAACTCCTTGGAAGGCAAAGATTTTACTCCATATTTTCACTGAAGCTGAATACAGTACCTGAGGACAGGAAACTCTTTTGCTGTAATGTAAAACCAACAGGTTTCTGTCTCTTGTGTACTTTTAACATTTGTTCTTGAAAGCAAAGGCAGGGATGGATAAATATGTAATTAAAGAGAGCTAAAGCAGGGACAGTAATGAACAAATACCATTCTTTTTTTTGTCATAGTTCTTGAAGGAAGCTAAGGTAGAGGTGTGGAAAATCAGTTACAGTGATGGACTTCACTTAGCATGGGAGTTCATGCAGTGCAAAGAGCTTAATGTGTGCAGCTGAGCTGGGCCTAATGGGCATCAGTTGTTATCTGTGGAAATGGAGTATGTTAGAGGCAGCCTGGCTACGGTACCCATCTGTGATGGCTAGTGGGATTTTTGACATGCTAGTGACCTTTTCTTACTCATTTTGCTGAATTTTCATCCCATAAAAGCCATTGTCTGGCTGGTCCACCCAATCCTGTATCGTACAGTCTCAGCCCATTGGTGAGGGTTTAGTGAGAAGACGGGGGGTCTGCAAACATGAAGCTGGGCTGGGGAGTGAGGGCAGCTGTTGAAAGACCTATGCACCCAAGCAGCACCCATATTTTTATATAGCTTTTTATATATGCTTTTATAAAAATATGTAAGTACATATACATACAGAACATTCTAAATTTTTCTTATTTCTCTCCCAAATGACCAGAAACTGCTGTAATTCTGCTAACAGGCTAGCAGAGCCCCTTGCATGCTGCTTTACACCACACAGAGTGAAAACCCTTTCCCACTGTGCCTCTCTGCTTTACCTGTCCCACTAACAGAACCACGCATACCACAGTCAAATCTGCATCAGAATAAAGCCACCAGTATACCACCAACTGCTTTAGTTTTTGCCAGTTTTGCAGACTGATTTATGGTTAATATCCCTCAGCACCTTCATAGCCCTTTTAGGATATCAAGCATAGGAAAGCAGATCTTGTCCTCACCAGACTTAGGGACTTCTGGAGCTTTGTCCTGCCTGAGAAGGCTTAAATGTGGGGAAGAAGGCTCTCTATGTTTTCTTGCCCCACTGTACATGTATGTAAAGGCCAAACAAAGTATAAGTTCATCTCTGTGGAGGCAAGAAGAGTTTTAAGGTCTTATCTCTGGAAACACGCATTCTACTTAGGTTTCACAGTGCTTCTCTCTACCATAATTCATCAAAAAATTGATATTTCCTTAAGGAAAACAATTATATACCTGATCGAAATTGATCCAGTTTAATAAGAATATCATTAATTAATTATATGCCTTCTAAAACTCCTGGCACATGAGGATGTTATGAGTAACTAAGTACAGAAGTTCACATAGGAAAAACTTATTACCTGCTATTGCTGTTCCTTGGCTATTTTGATGGTCGCATGCTGGGTATGTTTACACAAAAAGTCAGACTCTCCAACATGGTAATGTGAACTTAACAGAAATGTTGCTGACTTCATTTTCATTGTACGGCAAAATACTGCTTTGCAAGGTTTAAGTATAGATAGCTGGATGGAGTAAAAGTCACAGATACCGAGTGGTATTCCTCCATAGAGTTGCAACAGAGGTGCGGTAGCCTGATAGCTCTGATTTTCAAAATCCTGGGAAGTTATGAAGGCTTTGATCAAACATTAAAAGAAATATAATTTTGTTCCAGACCATTTAGAACAAAAGCACTGTTTACTTCTCCCTCCCTGCCCCCCCCCCCTTTTTCTTTTTTTTTAATGGTGGGTTTCTTATCAAACAAGATCAGCTTCAATATCAGTTAGGTCAACATTTGACATTCCAAATGCGTATCTTTGCATAAAGACAGGCTATTTTTCAATGAAATTCAGCTCTATTTTATAGATTAAAGTGGATTCTAAGGGTTGAAGTTCTACCAAAAAAACTCAAAACAACTTCCATTTTAATGATGTGCAACCAAATGGAACACCTACAGTAGGCTGAATCCTGACATAAGTGAGCAGGAGAGCAGGAGCAAGATCCAAGAGGCAAGTCTTGGGGATTAGAGAGAACCCTTTTCCAAAGGCACAGGTAAGCAGAATTTAATTGGAACTTAATTGGATAGGTTGTTTCCTCCAGGAGGGAAGGTTTGTGTTTGGAAGTGCTCATTTCAGTGCCGGGGGGAGGGGGGGGGGGGGGGGGGGTGCACAACACAGTATTTGGGGTGGATTGTGGGAAAAACTGTTTGCCAGTCTGAGTGAAGGAAAGATGCTGTTTATTTTCCCAGGAGTCCTGCAAAAGGCTACTTGGAAAGTGCAGTGATTTTTTGACAAATTGTCAAAATCTTTGAGGTGGCTCTGATGCTGTCAGAGCATTTTTCTCTCACCTCACACAAAGCTTTTCAACTCCTCCTATTTTAACAATCCTAACAATAAAAATATCATCGGATATTCTTTTGCTATTTTAAATGGCTATTGTTCCAGTGTATTTAATCATTAAGGAACCAGAAGGGACACATTTCATTGAAAAATGTTCATTTGACCTTCTGTAAACAGCAACTTGAAGCATTTTAACAGGGTCTTCAAACTGTTTGGGCAGAAATAAAGCAGCATCTGGTTTGAAGCATGCTTTCATATTGTATTGTTTATGTTGATAGCTTAAGTTCTTTGCTGTGCATTGTTATTTATGACAATTGAATGTAGAACATTTTTGATTCAACAAAGTGCTTTCATTCTACAGCATGGGAATAAAGCAATCAAAGCTGAGGTGACTTGACTGATTTCACTTAGAAGGTGGATTCCAGCAGGCCTATTAGTGTAGAAGTAGAAGGGAGGGGGAAGGAAAGGATGGAGCAAGTAACTAAGGGATACAAATTAAAAAGGGTGAGAAATCTGGGAAAGAATCCTGCTGCTGGTATGGACTATATGAGAAATTTTCAGGAGTCACTAAAGCCATGGGAAGAAATTGCAGGAATCTGTCCAAACAAAAAAGCAAGAATTCTACGTAGATGTTTCCTTTTATGTTTTTTTGCTGGGGAACTTGCAAGAAAACATTGATGCTTCAGTCTTCTTGTCCCCTAGGTCAATAAAAATACAAAAATACAGGCATGTTTTTGAAACATTTTAATTGTGTTTCCTATATTCAAAGGTAAAAACAAACAAAATTATGCTTGTTATAAATGTAAAATGAGTTAATTGCCAAAGTAACCAGGGTTAATTTCTGCAATGGAGCACTACAGTAAAAAATAAATAACATGGGGTTTTACCAGAGCTGTCCCATGGCTGAGGTAGTTCTTAAAAAGGCTTATCAGAACACTGTTTCAGACAGACATTAGCTACATATTTTAAATATGTATATAAATTTAATAATAAATAATTATGCACAATACATTTACCAGGTATTAAATATTTAAGAAATCAATTAATAGAACCTTTAATGCTGATCTTATGGTAAATGTATAAAAGGAACAATGAACTGCACAATTAAGTTTATTATTTTTAATAACAAGTTAAAAGTTTTTTTTTGGTTAGAAATGAGTGCAGAAGTATTCAGGTTCTAAAGAAATCTGTTTTCAAAATATTCTAGGGAGGCTTTAAGGGACATAAACAGGATTAGAATCTCTAACAAACATTACACATTTCCAAAGCCGCTGAGGAAGCCATTTATAATTATGATTCTGACTTTTCTGTTTAATTTATTCTGTCCCATGTTTCTATTTACTGCATAAGGTGGTGATTTTAAAGCCAGACCAGCTAGCTTAATTTGATTTCAGAGCTATTTCCCATAGATCATCCACTAGGACTGAGGTCCTATAACAGCAAGCAGAAGGCTGGCTAGCCCAAGTGCTGGCTTCTAGGCTATATGTTATTTTCTTATAGACTCTTATTAGAGTTTCTGATTTCAGCCATGTTCAGCAATTCACTATCAGCAGTATTCCAGTCAAAGGACTATAATACAATTAAATATTTTTTCCTGTTGTAATGCTGTTATCTATGGTAGCATCTTCAGCTTGTGGTTTGACAGAGCTTTTTAGTCAGGGTGAATTAAGCACTGTATGCCTCCTTTGCCTGCTCTCCCCTCAAGACTTCGGCTCTCTGCTATTTAGTTCCTCTCAGGCTGTTTTCCTTTCATTTGCCTTATTAGTAGGTAGGTCAGTAGCTGATGCCACCTACTGTGGGCATCTGAAGGCTTTTCTTTTGTTTCCTTTTTTCCTAAAGCTTGAGAAGTTGCCACTTTCCTTAGTAGTGATTCACAAAAGATATTAAAAAATCATTTAAATCTCTTCTGATTAGAAAAAACATGTGCTGCACCTTCCTTTACAGGTATGTATACACCTTTCTTTATAAGCATGTATAATCTCTGTGCCTCATCTTAAGCTGACAAAAGTAACTAAAAATCCAAATGTGTTACAGATATATGACATATTAATTAACACCTTTCCATTTTCAGAGTTCTTTTCATCTATAATAGTCTGGGGGGGGGGGGGTTGTGGGGTTTTTTGTTTTGTTTTGTTGGGTTTGTTTTTTTGGGCTTTTTGTCCTTCCTCTACTCAGAAACCTCTGGAAGCTGGAGAAGGTCAGACCTTGGCTCTGTGTTAACCATTGTTAACACAGAGGGACAAATCAGCATCCGTATATCAGATCTGCATTGCCTCCCTGAACATTTTTCCAAGGATCTGAACAAATGCAGAAGATGATATCATACTTCTGGTTACCTATAGAGGAGTGTGAGACAGTGTGTATGTGTGCATGTGCAAACATCTCAGTAGGAGTAAATATACTCCTACTAATCAGAAAACCCCATTAGTATCGTGGAGGAAAAGGAGGGATTAGTATTAAATGTGTTCTCAAATGCTGGAATCATCAGGCAGGTCCTGAATTGTCTTTTTAGTTTACAGTCTAAGGTAACTAAGACTTTTCTGATACTCTACCATTCTTGTCTTTAATGGTCTGCTCTCATTATATCCTTCCCTTTCAGTCAGACATTGGCTTTAAGAACGGTCCCACTAATGCTCTTTTTACTACCAGCTACTATCTCATAACATCCTTTGAGTTTAAATTTGAACCTGTCTTGCCCAGCTGTCTTTCTTCTACTCTTGGTTACACTACGCAGATACTACTCTCTGTATAGGTCCTCTGTTACCCTGCTTCCTTTTTGAGTTATTGCCTCATATTGATCTCCTTCTATGCAATATTCTTTAGTCATACAATTTGTTTCTTTGTTTCTGTTGTAGCCCTTCTTCCTATACCTAGTTTCTGCTAGCTGCAATTGCTCCAGTGCCTGTGTTGATATAGACATATCTACAGAGTATAATGAATAAGCCATTGTAGATTTCAGTGAGTATTTTGGGATGTACACCACACATTTGTCTCATCTGTTATTTAGAAGGAAGTTATTGGCTCCAGAGAGTTAGTAATACCAAATTTGTACTGACATATTGATCTTTGAAGTTCATAGGTTTCTGAGCTTGAATCACTGATGCAAAATCTAGAGTAGGAGATCTCCAAATGATGATTTCAAGAATTTTTTAGTGACAATAGCTCCATGAACTGAACTTGCTGGTGCTAGAACTACAAGGAGTTCCACACCTAACTCATTAAGTTGGACTTGTGGAGCAACTGTGGCCATTTCAAATCCGTACAGTCATGTTCCCTCCTCATTTTGCTGGTTTTCTTGCACTACAAGCTCTAGAAAACAGCTGCACCATTTAGTATATATGCCCAGTGGTGTGTGGCCTCTGGAGGGCTTTCACAGTGACAACCACTTGCTCTGTATGTCAAACATACCTAGCCAAGCAGCTACTCTGCTGCACAACCAAACCACCTGCAGGAAGAAATTCTTTATGCAGCAAAAACAGATCTACAGCAAAAAATAGTGCTCAGACACAAGTAAGAAGTATGCATATTCAAAGCTATACTAGGAGGCAAAGACTACATCATCTGCACAGAAACTGGAAAGCAATAATGAATACCCTTGTAATACAAGACAAATCAGTTCCTGTGACAGCTTGTACAAGGTTTACTGTTCACCCTGCTGCATTCTCTCCTTCCCCTTCTTAAGTGTAGCTGCATTCAAAATACAGGGCTGCAGAACCACCACAGTTGCTATTATACTGGTTTAAGCAAAATTGCCCCAGCCTGTAGAGGGTTTTGGCTCACAGATGTCTACAAATGTGCAAGATACAACTGCTTATGTGTATCTGAGTATAAATATACACATAAGCATATATGTGACCAACTCAGTTAAATATGGCAAAACTAGTCCTCCTGTTCTGTGTTTTAGTTCTCTATAAATAGAGGTTCTGGGATCTTGTACCCATTTTATGCCTCTTATACCAAGCATCTTCAATCTTTTTTTTCTCTTTATCATCTCTTCTATTAGCATATACAACATTCTTGTCTTTTTGAACATATCATGAGGCTCCTTTGGGGTTTTTTTACACAGTGTCTGTTCTCCCAGTTACTCCCAAACATAACAATTCAGATTTCTCTGTTACTTCCTTAGATATCTCTTGAACGTTTCTGTTTGAAATGAAACCAAGAATCCAAACTCTCAAAACAGTGTATAAACACTGACTTGTAGATGTTCTTTCTTGGTTCTTTCACTTTGGGGACTGTATTTATAGAACTTCATTTCATACAAGTTTTGTTATATTTAAAAATTTTAAATATGATTGTTTCATTTACTAATGAACAGAATAGTCATATTTTCAAATTCATTTATGCAATAAAATTTTATCTTCAGCTGGTTCTGAATTTTCCACAAGGCACTTCTGTTGGCTTTTGGAAACCTTGTCTTCTGGCTTCCAGCAAAGTTCTTAAGTATCTAAATCATTGCTGACGGTTGGAGCTGAGGATCCAAAATCCTCATTTAGAAAGCTTTACTTGCAAATTCTGGGCATCGTCAGGCACCTTATCATTTTCAGTGTGTCATTTATGTCAACAAGAGGCCAGTGCTGCTTGTTGTGAAGCTAGATAGGGGATTGAACTGAAATGCAGAGGACAGAACAGTTGTGCTTCTGATTCACTGTGAAAAGTTGACTCAGTGAAAAAGAAATTTAACTGGCGATACACTGTTCTGTTCTGGGTTATTAGCAGAAGCACTAAAAACTACTATCCTGTTTCTACCACTACAGCAATAATTTGGACAGTAGGTGTTCGCACTTATTGGTTTTGGAACCTTGACAGCTGCTATTGCCAGATCCTGCCTTCTTGCATTGCCTTTGACACTGGAAAAAATGACAACTACAACATGTTTAATTTTACTGTCTTATAAACATAAGGGGGAAAATCACTTAAAATTACTTCTGGATTTTCATTAATAAGCTTAATAATCTCTTAAGAAGTCTTTGGCAAAGCAGCCAATAAGAACGAAGGGATTACAAGCTTTAGATTTTAATGAGAATTGGTTGTTTGTGGTATTTCTCATTCTGCCACAATCCATCATTAGAAGAATGTGTATTAAGATTTCTGTGCCTAGAATCACAAAATCAAAGTATCGTATTTGCATTACTCATGCAGGCTTTGAATTGGACTAGTCAGATGAACAGGTTTAAGTGTGCACATTTGATTTTGCTGGCCATTTTATCCTTTGTTTATAGGCAGCACAGGTTTTTAGGAAGGAATTCAGTGGCCAGCTGCCCAAATTAAAGAATAGTGAAAAGATCAAAGTAGTGCATATTGCTACTGCGGCAGTTATTAGCATTTGTGATACCTTATTCTCATGACAGAACAGAAAGTGGCATAACATCAATCTTGTTTTGTTACAAAAAATAATAAAAAGGGGAATTGGTACAAGTACAGCTGTTTTCATTATAATCTCAAGAAAGTAATGTCAGAGTCCTCTTCTGGGGCTGTAATGAAAGGACCTTTGAAGAGCTAGTGTATTCTTCTGTTAGTCACAAAGGTACTGTACGCAGTAATTTCTTTTCTTAAGAAATGGCTGTTCCGTTAGACCAACAGGAACTGATCACGAGGGTCCCACTATTGCTGAGATGGGGTCATGTAGAGTGGAAATATGAGCTCTATAACCCTTGACCCCTTTCCCTCTTTATTTCGATTCCTTTAACAATGCATGGTTGGCAGACAAAAACAATGGAAAGTTCCAATCTCTTTTGTTTGGCTTGGGAAAAACTCAGGCCAGCTCAGTTTTGTTTTTACCTAAAAGTATGCCTGGGTTTCAATTAAAAGGAGATACTTTAAGTTTGCTAGTCTGTGAAACTTTAAAAAAAAAGCCATTGTTGCCCATCCATGATCTAAGCAACAATGAGATACAGATTCTCACAGTGTGTCACAGTAAAACTACATCTCATTTCTAACCGTAGAGGCTAAGAAAAGATGGACTGCTAGCAAGCTGGATTTTTAAAAAACTACATACCCATTCATGTCTACTTATTAAACCATCACTTTTGAATCAGGACATAATATTTTAGAAATTCTGTGTCAAGGAAACTGGCAAAAGGAAGAACCACAAATAGCACAGTTGGAAGCACTGGTACAACTTGGGAGCTTAGCATATGATGCCCTCACCCACCATCCCTTACAGAAACGTTGCATGTTTTATTTTAAAGGGAAGTTTTATTATCTGAAAAGTCAAACACAGTTTATTCAGGACTACTAAAAAATTAGAAATTGAATTTATATTATAAATTAAAATTAATGACATCTATTTCTGAACTTCTCAGAGTCTGATGCACACGTGCACTCATTTTGCAGGTCTGGACTCATGCAGAGACAATATTTAACTTCATATTTTCTCTGGTTTAAGGTTTGGTAAACTTTCTATCCTTTAACATCATTATACAACAACTCAGTGTCGTCTTGATAACGTGTCTAAGTACATGAAACTGTGATCTCTTACAAACATCTCAGCATCAGCCAGTAAAGAATTGGTCCCTTCTAGCTTGCTGTGAGCCTGCATTTGAAAGAACCTTGCATGACATAGCAAAATTCAGCCGTCAGTAGTCTCCAATGTAAAATTTATAGTAAACACATATTGTAAATCACCTACAAAGAACTGTACTAGTTGACACAAATTTGCCCAGCACATATTTGTCCAACACTGTGTGTATGACTGAATAAAGGGAAGACAATTGAAATCCTTATCCTATTGAAACATCCATAATTTTTATAAGGTCAGCAGTTTATCTTTGCTCCATTTTGGTGTTTACAATTTACAGCTTTGAGTCAGTCCCCAGGTATATGACCTATGGAAGCAGATCCCTTCCTAAAGAGAGATTTCCCAGCCAGAGGAGACACTGGAAGACCCTTCTTGTGAAAAGGTTAAGTGTTCCATTTTGGGGTAGAGTACAACAATTGAACTACCAAGCAGTAGAGCAGAGTCAGTTGCAGGATGTATAATTACAGCTTTTGAAGGACCACGACTGAATAATTCTGAACACTTTGTTATTCCTAGTTTTAATTATGAATTTCCAAAAAATAATTTGCCAGATAATCTTCATTTGTTAAGGATAACTATGTAAAAACATTCCAATTTTTAGATTATAAATTTTATTATTGTTATTTGCTTACAGGAAAGTTTACCTTTGCCTTGTATCATCCTTTAACCTTTAAATTAAGAATTCATATAGATCTTGATGAAATTTGCACTTCAAAACCATTTCTTAACAATTAGTTTGCAATACCACAATGTGTGTCCTCAGTTCCACTGATAGAAAGGAATTTGTAAGATGCAGCTCTAAGGAAGAAGCTGCTAAAAATAAAGTTTCAGAGTGAATTACAAGCCACCTCTGGTACAGTTTTTTTACTGGAGTACCAATAATTTAATGTACATACAATTAAAGAGAAATATTTACAAGGAAGATTCCTAAACTTGGGATTGCTAGGAGTTAAAGGTTTCAGTCTCAAGACCAGCCTGGCATGATAAGGATATGATAGCTAAATCTAAACTGGATGAAAAGGCTTGATAGATTCCTTCTCAATAAGAGAAAGCTTATAACATGTTGGTCACTGCCAACTACTTGACCAGCTACAGGAAAGAAAGAAATGTTCTTATTAAAAAAAGAGCTAGATGAAGAGAAGGCGCTATGATCCACCTTCTCTGTGGGTGCTGAAGGGAAATGTTTGTTATCTTTTCTACCTAAAATTGGTGTACAGAAGCGCAAGGTACCCCAAGTAGGGAATTTCCACAGAAGACCCACAGTTCTTGTCCAGATGGACACCATCTAGGAATTAAATTCCTTTATAATGTAGACTTCTAAAGTTTATCATATCACTGATACCCAGGAGTTTGATCAAAACCCACATGTTCATATCCTGTTGCTTGAAACAGAAGTTTTTTCTTTCTTTCTTTTTGGTTTGTTTTGTTGGTTTTTTTTCATTCAGAATTTAAGGAGACTACAGACCAAATTTTGCTTCTAGGTGTATGCATGGCTTCCACTGGCTTTTATGGAAACTGTGGGTATTCCTCTCAAGGCAGAATTTAGCCTGGTATATGGTTTTGATTCACTCTGCATTCCTTTAATGTTCAAAATCTTAAAGATTATTTGGATATAATACATGAAAGGGAAGACAATATCTGAAAAAGGACAGAGAACAATTATTCTCTGTTTCAAGGGTGAATTGCCTTAAGTGAGCAGAAATCAGTCACAGGAGGCTGCTTGCTTCACTTATTTTTCTAACTGCTCTAGGCAAATAAAGATTAAGCCATTCTTTTATCAGGCAGGCCTTCTCCCCAGTATAAAGACATAATCAATCTAAATTGAAGGCAACTAAGAGATGCACAGAGGTTTTGTTGGGCAAGTTTTGGCTGTATAATAACATAGAAGTGTAGGGTTAATTTTGGTTTAGATTTTGCTCCAGTATATTCAACAGAAACTGAGGTCAAAGATAAACACCTATATTAATCTTTCAAGGTTTTATGATAATTTGCTGAACAGTTGATAGTGTTGCATATCATCTGTATAAATTTTACATAGAGAAATTAATTGTTTTAAAACATGGTAGCTAAAGTTCAACATCAGTTTAGTTTCTCAATACAGGATCAAATCAGGGTGGATAAAAATAATTTACATTGAACTACTGCAACCCTTAATCAAATTTAATCCTGTTTCCCTCTTTTGGAAATCTCAACTAAGTTATGGTTCAGAGAGAAGGCAAAAGGTTCAGGTGCCCTGGGTTGTCAGGAAAGATTAAAAAGGCTAAATCTTATTTTTATGCGCGTCTATACAAGTTCATGATTTTGATAGCAAGAAGCATGTTTTATCCAACACAAGCTCAGATTTTGTTCTGCAAAACCAAAATTTAACTTATGAGCTATTTCCAAGCCGAACTCAAAATCACATTCATCCCAGTTTGCTCATAATAGAAATGACAAAAATAAAACCTTTCTCTGAACTCAGGAAAAAGTGTGATTTTTTGTTCAACCTCTGATGATCAGAATAAAAGAGAACAAAGACTCAAACTACCCATAGTCTGAGTCTGAAAAAAAGAAAGTGTGGCTTTTCTGCCCCTCTCCTGGTACTTTTTGTGGTTAGGAAAGTTTTGTTGAATCCTAGTTGTATGTATTTCTGAAACTGGGACAGAGAACCAAGAATGCTCCTTGAAGAAAGATATTGTTTACACCTAAAAAGCCTTATGAGTTCTGCCAGATCAGTTCATATTTACAGGAAGGAGAGACAACAATAGGGATGGTGAAGAGCACAACAGCCACTGCACCAGATAAACCATCAGGTAAGTAGCAATAAATATAAATGCTCATTAATTTTACTCTTGTGTTACAGTCACACCTTGATTTTGTTATCATTTCAATGATTTATCTTCCAGAAGGAGGGTTAGCATAGACTTCATAGCGCTGATTAACTTCTGATGTGAACAGGGGTTTTAATAACTGAGTAAAATGGAGAGACCAAAGCAGCACCCAGGAACATTATTCAGAGCAAATTTTTCTGTTCTACTAATAAAAGGGCAGCTTCAACCACAATGTTTTCTTGGAGCCTTGAAGAGTTCCTTGGAGTTTCAAAGGAATTCTGGGAAAAATACGGATAGGATTGGAGAGACTCCAAGATTTCCCCAAATAGAGAATGCACCTAGGAGTTAAAGCCCTTGTTCCTCTCACTGCGGTGAAGAATTTCCTCCTGAAGGTGGAGATGGCTTCCAGAAGCTGTGTCAGTTGCAGAAGTTACACTGATAGATAGGTAGCCCTGCCACAGCAGCTGCCTTGTCTGGAGGCAATGCACACACCACCCTGGGTCCACAGTTCCTCCTGCTGCATCTTGCCTTTTTATTCCCACCTAAACAATTTTTTGCATGTAAACATTTTGCAATAATCATTGAGCTCAATCTAAAATGCGCAGCATACAACAGCCTTTTAAATAAACCACAGCATCTCAAACACTGACAGATTCACCATGTCTTTTCATTTTTAATTGGATGATCCCATATTTCTTGGCTCAGCTCTGATGCTGAACTTACTTGCCACACATTATTAAACTTTTTGAATATTGAATTGCTCCGGCTGTATGCTGATATCACTATTAAAGCCGTAATCGGAACATTGCATTTAACTCTTCCTGCATATAGCTTTAGCTTCATTGTGTACTGTAAGTCTACTTCTAATTATGAGCCAAGATGAAGTCAAACAACCCTGCCTTTTCTGCAGTGATTAGAGATTACAGTGCGGATTTTCTTCTGTGGAAAGCATTGTGAATTTAAGCATTCTATACAAAATACCAAACAAAAAGAAATCAGTGAACTGAAACACTGCTAAGGGTAAGCTAATTTTTCATTAAAAAAGACTGCCATTCAGCAGCCCGTATTTGTTAGCAGGGTGGTGTCTTTTGAAATCAGTTATTGTATTTCTTTCACACAGCAGATGAAGATGGTAAATTAGTTCAATTGCAGATGAGAACTTGGAGCCTACTGGAAGTTGATTTGTTTGTCAGCATCCAGGAACTTACAGCATGAAGCACATCTGTCCCAGCTGTCCTCTGTCATAGGGAAAGGAACACCAGGATGTGTACATGTCAGTTTGCTCGCCTGAAAAATGCCCTTTCCTTCTGAGTGCCTCCTATTTTTCTTGTCTCAATCTTCTACAATTACTTCAAATTTCAAACATTTACAGACAAATTGGTGCTAAGCAAAGCTGTGACATTCCAAAGACAATGCTCATTGACAGCAAGAGCCTCGCTTCTCACACATTTCAAAACTTGGGGAGAAAAGCAACTAGAAAAAAAGAGGCTGCCACCCTAGGATGAAGGTTTATCTTTTTACCTAATTATATTGCCCCCTAATAGTGGAAGAAGGGGATCCCCTTTTCGAATCACACTCTTAAGCCTGAAGGAAGCTCCCCCAGTACTGTACAGTGGGTGTAGGAATGTGCTACTTACTGATGACTGTCTTGCTGGGCTTCAGGAAAAGAGTTGTTGTGGGGGAAAAGAAAAAATAAAGGGTAATTGGAAATGAGGCTTCTTACACCTTGGTTCCACTTTTAGGAAATGGAAAGGTAACTGTAGAAACACTGAGTGCTAGTAATCTTTGACACCCTCATTATTAGTAGGTTTTTAAATTTTATTCATGTGGCTCGTATTCAACCTGACAAGTCATGTAGCGATTAAAAATTGGAATGCTGCAACAACAGTGTTAGAATTAGGATCAGTGACTGGTTTAACTCTCCCTGACAAGGAAAGCCTGGCAAATGACTTGGTTCCAGCCAGTAGGGAATCTTCAGCCTCACTGCGCACTACCAATGAGTCCTGACATGCCTCATCAAGACAGCCAACGTGGGCCTAGCAGATGCCCTCAGAAAGTTTCCTCTTCTTGCCTTTCTTGCTCCTATGCAGTTTGTCACTGGACTCCAGAGTAAGTGTTAAGATGTGCCTAACGGGGGCTAGATGCATTGTTTTGAGAACTTGCATAAAGCCTGGAGGGTTAGGAATTGGGCTTCTGGACCATGGTTTTTCCTCCTCACCCTTCTGGAAAAGCAGAATTTTTGCAATGACTCAAACCCAAAGGTGGGAGGTTTCAGAGCCCAGGTTCTTCCATGATGAAACATTATGAGAAGCTGTTAGAAGGAATTACTGTGGAGCAATTACCTGATCACAGAGGACTTAAATTTCCATTACAATATGTAGGCTCTGCCATGGGTCCTACAGCATTCAGACAGCCTCAGTGATATATTCAGATAATGATTTTGCCTCCCCTGGTATCTCTCTCTCTCTTTCTCTTTAATAACATGCTGCCCTTTCTGCTGTACAGTTGCAGGACAGGTGTCTTTGATTGATGTGTTTGAAACATGGGTGGCTTAATATCTATGTTATAATAATGACTGATTTTTGGTATCCTGGGAGAACATCTCTCTTGGCACTTAAAATACAAAAAACAAGTGACATTTTGAAATAAACAAGGTCTACAGGTGGTAGAATTAGCACTCAATCTGTCATCCTGCATGCAAGGCAGAGCCTCAGCCACCAGCGGATACAAAACAGAAAGTATTTTGAGGTAAGCAGATTAAAAGTTTGAGTTTATGATGAAGAAATTAAAAGGCAAACTTTACTCTCCCTATCGCCAAAGTTGTAGTCTCCGGCTATGTACAGCAAGTGGCATTTCCCTGGGCAGAAGGGCAGGGATGGGAGCAGAGTTTGAAGAGCCATAGGGGAGGTCTTTCACTCCCTGGGCAAAATGGGGCTGGATTCCTTGACAGTTCTCCTGTAGGCCATCTTTAGCATCAATTTTAGCAGGTGGGTCACCTACTGACATCCTCTATTTTCTTCACCTCACGCAGAGGTTGCAAGGGTTGGGTCTAGCCTGCTGGTCTGTGCCTCCATAACCTTTCAGCACCCTTTGGGGGAAGGACTTCTTCCCTTCCATGCCAGCAACTGAGATTGGTGGTAGGATTTTAGCAAAATATAGTACCAACAATGCTGATCACTCTACTGCCTGGAATATCTGAAAGTAAGGAAATGATGGTTTTACTGGAGAAAAAATAAACAAGTGTTTGAGGGGTTTTTAGTTCCATTTTCCCATTTAGCAAAATTTACTTACAGACAAGAAAATCTAAAATTTTAGTGGACTTCAATGTCTGTACTCAGTCAGATTCATGTGCCATTTCAGTGTAGACTTTAAATATGCAGTTGCAGATACAATCTGTCTGATAAAATATTATTGTGTGCTGGCAGAAGAGATACTAATCAGCTCTTGATTAATATTCATTGTATACATATATGTATTCAGGAAATTAAAAGGTATTTTCAGACAATCAGAGAGCATACAGCACAAAAGACATTCCTAGATAAATTGAACAAGCAGTGGTCAAGGCAATCTCTTGAATTCAGAGTTAGCAAAAGGCCAGCCACTTCATTTTTTCATTCACCCCAGAGGATTAAGAAAAACTGAGCTGATAGAATCTTGTGATCCCACCCACTTTGGGTGCTTGTTTTCTAATTAAAATGGAAATTTGATCAATTATCAAAATGCACTGGCAGATAGAGATGTGCCATTCATCTTCTGCTCAATGCTACATGTGCCTTGGAAGCAAGAGGAGTGTTTTCAGTTTCTGCAATAATTTAGACATTAAAAATGCCATGATTATTATTATAGTCACTTCTAAGGCGATCATCATTAGTATTCTAAATGAGCCAAACAAAGCCGCTGTCCTGTCCTCCACCAAGAGCATGTAAATTAGCTCACACGTAAATATATACAGAGAATTACATATAGGGAGATAGGGATATATGACATCAACATAGTTATCTGTAAGCATCCTGGCATTTGCAAAGGCTAATCATTTCATAGAAATATTTGCAGAATCAGGTACCTCTGTCAAGTCTCACTGACCATTAAAGCAAATGGAGAATTTTCCACAGCACTTTCATTACAAAATAAAAATCTACTACTCAACACATAGCTCCCATTCAAAATAGAGGGACGCTCACAAAGAACTACCCACCAGCAGCATGGTGTTGTCCATGCTCTACCCAGGTCTTGATATACTTTGGACACATAAAGATACTGAAACCCGGCAAAGAAAATCTTTTCATCATTAATGTTTTTGCGGTAGTCTGCTAAATCGAGGCTCTTCTGTTGACGTGTATCAACAACAAATGTTGTTGTGATCCTGGTTTTCAAAGACCGGGACTCTCAGGGTAAGCAATGGGTGGACACTGGGGAGCACTGCAAGGGTTACTGCTAGAGATAGATGCAAATTAGCAAGCCAAAATCCAGAAAATAGCTGCTGCTGAGGCAAATTTAAAAAGTCAAACCACAGACAAAATTTAATGCTGAATGCTCATAGAGACAATTAAATAACTGGGGAGACCATAACAGCCACCGTTACACTAAAAGGAGAGAACAAGAGCACGTAAGATGTTGGTTAGGGTGTTGTGTTGTCCTTTTCCCTCTTAGAAGACTGGTTATATACCCAGTTAAAAACCTCTGAGCTCAGACACATCAACAGCTGAAATGGCAAAGGCCAGTCTTAGTGCACTAAGAAAGCAGACTGGGAAAAGCCACTGTTAATTTTCTATAGGAATTTGCTGGTGCTCACTGGTCAGGCCCCAACAGCTCAGCCTAACAAAAAAGTAGGTAAGCAAAACAACTATCACATCGAAAGCTGAAGAGAGACATGGCCCAAATGAGATGGATGCAGCAGGATGGAAGCAGATGGATGCTCAGAAAGCTCCACAAATACAGGACTCCAAATACAACAGCTGTCTTCTACCTATCATGCATTGTCCGAGAATGCCCTTCAAATGAAAATTTGATGGAAGATAAAAAGAGAGGAAATTTTTACTTAAGCCTTTCAGTGTTTCTCCTTTTCCTTATTTATATTTACTTAATTATAGACTGTAGCTAGCAAAAAAAAACACTGTTTGAAGGCACAGGTAAGTGCAGAACACTAGGTCAAGACCATAACTTAGTGGGTCCAATATTTCTGATAAGGCAATGGGAGTAAGATTATCCAGGCCAAACAAAAAGCAGAGGACCTGGCTTGCTGGTTTACAATAAGAAGGCTTCAGTACATGTCATTTTTCCACATTTTAGTCAGGATACTGATCACTTTTGCTTCCATATTGAAGTTCCACTTAAATAACTCACTGAAAGTCTTTAAAGTCTAGCCCTATGCCTTAGAGCTCAAAGTGTTTGTCCCCTCTCCATGGGTGAGCAAGAGCTAACAACCTTGTTTGCAAATTACAGTGAGTTTATTCTTATTTCATACACAGTCTTTTCCCAGAATTTAAGTTATTCAGGCCTCGGTCTGTGTGAGCAGAGTAGGAATGAGAGGAACAGAAGTCATCTCTCTGCTTATGTTTTTATCTTTTTTACTTTTTTTTTTTTGTTAAGAATATACCTTTGTCATCAATGAATTTCAGTGGGGGGAAAATTTAATCTTGATTTGCCACCAAGTTCAGTAGTTGAATTGTGATGGGTGAAATTCTGACTCTCTTGATATCAAACTATAATTACAAATAACATTTCCTATTTTTATCTAAATTGGAAGAAAGGATTATATTATTCCTTTAGCAATAACTTGGGCATTATGCTTTTTCAATTTCAAATATCAGTTTGAATCTCCAAAATTAATGGGAACATGTCTGAAAGAAACCTTAAATTAAATTACATTGTTTATTTTTGGATAATTCAAAGATTATTTTTCTATCTGACATTGACTAATAAAGAAAGAGTTAAATATAACTTTGGAAGGTATTTTAGTCATAACAGTAATCTCTTTATATATCAGTGGGTCAATAGTTCAGTAAAAGAAGGAACTATAACTTGAATAGACACTAATTAAAAGAATCAATTCTTATCCTACTACATATGTCCAGTCATATTAACACATTTCTAGATTTCTTACTCAGTGGACTAGTCAAGATTAAAGGATTTGCTAATATGGATGAACTGAGTATGCTTCCAAACTGACTGAGCAGATTTGTGAACAAATTAGTTCATTTAAAATTGACAGTGAAAGATTGATTTTGCACAGAATGAGTTACCTAAGGTATTCATCATTTCCTCTGCTTCCATGCACAAGACAGAGATCTGCTTCTTTTTCTTTCTGATTGTAATAGGACTGCTTACTGAGCACCTTTATTTTACAGCCGTGATTGCAGCCTGTCATTCTTTTAATTTAGACATATTTTAGCCTCCACAGACCTTCAGAAATAACTTCCTTAAAAGCCTCAGTCTAATGACTCATTACTTGAGTTGCTCAATTCAACCACAGTACTTTAAATTATAATGCAAGGGGAAAAATAGCTAATTACACAGAAAAAGATCCAATTACTCCTGAGACTATTTGATTCATTATTCAGATTGTTTTGGGGGGTAGGGAGGGAGGGAGGGTGTCTCTAAACATGGGGTTATGTATCAATGTATTGTGAATGGCACTTAGATGTCAGATTTGCCATCAGTTATCATCATTCAGCAGTACCCAACATCTCTGTATTTTCCCCTACCAATCAAAATAGAGTTTCCCAGACTGTAATTCATGCATATGTGCCAACGCACAGTTCTTCATTTTCAGACACTGCATGATGTTAGAAGAAAGCTATAACCAGTCCTTTCCTAATACTCTTACATGGTAAGTCGTTCACTTAGTTGCTGAGGGGACATATCTGACAATAAACGCAAAGGAAAGTGACCCACAAGTCATGGAATCCCCAGAGAGAAGAGTTTCTCCAGTGATGAAACGTGTGTTGTGCTTGATTCTCAGCTAGCCCTGAGCCAGGGAACATCCAGACAGTTTGCTGGTGACTTGCCCATGCCCAGGTCCTTCCCATGGTTCAGTGTGATATTTACAGTTGGATGGGAGCCGAACTCAAAGGAAATTACAATCCTATCCACGTTGTCCTCTCCAAACCCAAATTGCTAGTAGTTATTTTAGCTACCACCATAAAACCCTTTGGACTCTTCAGAGGTAGATCACACCCACTCTAAACCTGGCTTTATTTTATGGGGCATTCAAGATTCCCTTAACAGGACCGCTGTCTTCTCAAACCTGGCTCGTGTTTAAGGGCAGAAGGGAATCTGAAACAAGTTAACTACATTCTGTTTCCAGTCTGACAGTTCTAGTTACTAGATAATAAAAAATTTTACATGTATGTGTGCTTTTAGCTTAGTTTGCCCAGATGTGAAATGAGATCAAATTTTGGTCCAAAGAACATTTTGATGTCATTGTCTCAGTGGTGTTCTGCAAAAATTAACAAGACTAAGGCGATTCTAATGTAGAAAACTTTATAAAATCCCACTATTCTATCCTACTACAGACTATTGTTTGCAGCTATATTAATGTGAGATGGAGCAATTTTAAGAGCTCTCAAAGAAAACAGTTCTTTCAAGGACTGCTCAGTCATGGCTCCGTTTTTCTACAGGCTTTGCTAATGGATTCAGCACTGCAATTGTTGCCTAAAACATGTATTCTTCCATAACAATTACTCTTTTGCAGTACATCCAGTCCAGTCGTCATTAAACCCATCTTACCTATGATGTGTGATCCAAGAATTCCCATTTTTTGCAGAATGTCACTGTCTACTCCACACTGTCATTTTATGCCTCACTGTAATGCTTCTTACTTCCCACTTAATTTCCTTCTCTTTTAGCTAGATGTCTCAATATTATTTGCTATTTCTGATTGTATTACAGCTCACCTTCCATTTTCTTAAATTTTGCGGAACTTCTCCTGACAAGCATGTTATGTTACTTATGATGAATTATGCAAGAGCAATAAAATGCAAAATATGTAAATGGCACACGATTGTTATCTTGCTATTAAAGTGAAGCAGTAACAGAATTTGTAATGTATATTAACAGGTCGTTCACATTTTTAATGTAGCTGAGGATAAGAGTAAAATATTCGCTGGACTTTGCTCTGCGGTTGCATGTGAGAGCAAGACATAATGAAGACACCCTCCCCACCTTCAGTGATTTGTCTTTCTCAGTTCAATTCTGCCATTTCACAATCTTGCTGCTCTAGGGTTATGTGCCCTGGCAAATTGTTGTCTGTCACCTGTTAATGTATTTCCTCACTTACCTGACTGACAAATTCCTTGCCTTGATCATTGATTTGTGTGGATACACATGAATGTCTGATGAATTCAATCAGAGACCTTCAACACTTTTGGGTAGTTTATCCTGTAGGGGTTTATCTTTAGTCTATTTTGAGAAGTAATCCATAGCTGTTACCAAATATTTGTATGTGTCAGGGTCAGCAGTGAGAAAACAAGTATCACCATTAATTTGTGCTGTCTTTACAGTTCCTATCCTGATGACCCTGCCATGGTGCTCTACCGGATCACATTGTCTAAACATTACTTGCTACCAGCCATATCTGAGAGCTAATAGGTAAGTTTTGCCGGAAGGTCTCCCATTAGTGGATTTAGCAGCACTGATAACAGTCTGCACAAGCTACACAGTAGTCCAAGGTCATAACAATTTAAGCAGATGCTTAGTGGAGGAAGCCCATCCTCATGTTCACCCCTGCAGGAGAAGCTGTGGGTTTTGATGAGCCCAGGGTTTTGTGTGCTGCACCTGAGTGGGGAGCTGGCAGAAAATTTTGTGAGCACAAATACTTCTGTGACAGTCTGTTATTGAGGCAGTTCTCCCCTCACCTTGCCTGATTGACAGCTCAGATGGGCTGAGCAGAGCTCACGTTCCTTAGGTTACCGCTCTAACATGGTGGTCAGTGCTCAAGAGGGATGATTGCCACAGGATGAGAGAGGATAGGAGAAAAGGGAGAATTGCTCAGTGATCCCTCAAGTCTCTCATGTGCTATGTTCATTTACAAAATATACCTACTTTCTATGTTAAGAAAGGGAGCACAGTTTACAAGCCAGCATTTCTGTACCTGCATAAGACTGATTTTTTATATAACGTTTTGCTCAGACCATGGTCAACATCACTCTGACAGCACAACATGTCAATCTGTGGGAGTAGTAACAGCTCGAAACAATTGAAATACTAGTCAAGGTTGTCCCTAAAGTATCAAATATTTCCCTTCTAACTCATTTTATTGTTCAGGAAGCCTCACTCCATGCACAGCAATGTAAGAACCTGGTGACTTCTGCTAAAATAGCAATCCTTTTGGCACACCATTTACTTTTAATTATTCTGCCTAGGCAGTGGCTCCTCGATTCCCTTGGGATGCTCAAAGCCCTTGTTTTTCTCTGTGAGCTCAGTCTAGCATTGCTCTAGCCTGGGTCAGCTCTGCCCCTCCATTGACACGGCTGCTTTAGCAGGCCATTAACCAAAACCTGAGCAGCTTTCATCTAGCCACTGCAAAGTCATATGGTGATGAGCCTGAGTAATAGAACTACCCCAGTAACACCACACTCTCCATTAGCCAGGATTTACTTGCCTGCAATTATTTCAGTCAAAACTGAAAACAATG
Organism: Falco naumanni; assembly: GCF_017639655.2. NCBI lineage: Eukaryota > Metazoa > Chordata > Aves > Falconiformes > Falconidae > Falco > Falco naumanni. Next base: position 14,819,438 of record NC_054066.1, on the reverse strand, counting down.
TCACTTCAAAAAATCACCATTTAAGTCACCATTTTTCTGCCTTCCAGCCTAAATCATTTCATTTTCTTTCCCTTTTTTCCCTGTCAGCAGCACGAACAACTTCTGCTCTCCTCAGGAGCAGGTCCTGCAGCTTTCACATTAAAAAAATTCTCACCTCCATCAAAGAGATGGAGCAGGTCCTTACCTAAGCCTACTGATGACAGATTTACTAGATCTGGAAGAGCACAGAATAGGCTGTTAGAATAAAGAAAAAAATAAATTAAAAAAAAGCCAAATTTTCTGATCTGATCAGACAGGAGGAAGAAACCCAGGAACCTTAGCTTATTTGTTTGTTTTCTGTTTAGAGTGTTATTTATTTTTTATTCTCATGAAGCGGAAGGACTAATAGTGAGAATATTAACTGAAGCCAAGCATAGTGTGAGAGCAGATGCTTTCCAAGCCTTTCCATACAGCCTTGCCAATCCTTCAGAGCAGCTCTGGGTTACCACACTTCTCTCAGTTTTTGTGCCTCTTTTCAGCAGCCAGAGCTAGTCAGAAGGAATTGAATAATGGCTTTGTGATTTAAAGGAATAATCAGAAATACTAAGACCAAGATTATTGGGCATATTTTCTTTAGTAACACAGGCAAGAATAAAGATTGTTTATTGTGTGTGTGACTGGGCCATAAAATGCACACAGTGAGAACATGCTCAGGTTTCAATGATTTTTCAGAACTTCAAGATTCTCTCAGCCCTAAAACAGGACAGTCTTTAAGGAAGAGGGATTTCAAATAACATGGCATTTATAAGATAAAATCTATGGTTTGAGTTGTTGCAATTTGACTCCAAATCAGTTTGCCTCACACGGGGCATCAATCGTCACCGCACAAGCAAGCTAGCAAGCAGCAAAAAGGCTTTACCATTTGTCAGATTCTACTGTCCATGATGTTTCTCCATCCTCCAGAGGCCAGACCACACTCTTCCTTCTCTCTGCTAAATTGGGGGTTTCCTCCTCCAGGCTCTTTTTTTTCTCCTACCCTCCTCAGACCTATTTAACCACTTTGTGGAGACGAGCTACAGTTGCACATCATCAAAGCAAGGCCACAGCTGCCTCTGCCTTCATTCCCCTACACTGAGTTATGCTTGAAAACCAACTGGTAGCCAGTGCATTTTAAGACCATCCTCTCCTCTTTGCAAAGGGTCCCACAAGGCAAATGCATGCTGAATTAGCACACCCTGAAATAATTCACTATCACTGTACTAATTGCATTCATAGGGGGACCCAGTACAGAAATGCAAACCCATAAAATGGGCCCCACCATTTCAAAAGGATGTTAAGGTACTTGAATGCATCCAGAGGACAGCATCAAAGGTGGTGAGGGGGCTGGAAGGAATGTCTGACACGGAGCGGCTGAGGACACTGGGTTTGTCTACTTTGGAGAAGGAGGCTGAGAGGTGACCTCACTGCACACTACAGCTTTCTGAGGAGGTGGAGTGGAGAGGGAGGCGCTGATCTCTTCCCCACAGCATCCAGCACCAGAACACATAGAAATGGTTCAAAGATGCACTAGGGGAGTTTGCACTGGACATTAGGAAGCATTTCTCTACTGAGAAGTTGGTAAAACCCTGGAACAGGCTTCCTGGAGAGGTGACCAAAGCCCCGTGCCTGTTGGTGTTGAAGAGACATTTGGACAATGCCCTTAACATGCTTTAACTTCTGGTGACCCCTGAAGTGCTCAGACAGTTGGACTTGATGATTGTTGTAGATCCTTTCCAACTATTCCATTCTATTTTATTCTATTCTTCTTCCTACCTACTTCTTTCCCTACCAGTACATGCTGAGGATATTTATGATTACATCCTCCCAGTCTGCACTAGCAGGAGGGATTGAACAGGCCATCTTGTCCCATCCTAAGCATTGGCTCTGTCACTTTGTGGGAAGGAGGCACGTACTTTCCATGTACACCCATGGGAGTGAGAGCTGTGGATCAGCAGTAGATAATTTTATCATCTGAACAAATTTTCAAAAATCATGTGTGAACTGTGGTTTTTGAAAGGCCTCTCTGTTAATCCAGTTTAGCTAGGTTTCCACAGGTTGGCAAAAAACCCACATCTTTGACACTAGCAATGCTCGAAGATCAAGCCCTCAGCCTGAAACAGCAGGTGCTCCTGAACGAAATGGTTGCAAATCTTTTTGATATGAGTTATACTTGCTCATTTCCCTTGGGTGTTCTTTTAACTTGTACTCATTTTTAGAAATTCCTGAGCCATTTCCCTTGGAAAAACATAATAAAACAAAAAAGCCTGGGAACAGCAGTGTTCCATCAGAAAGAAGGTCCATCTTGCTCAATCTATCCTCAGAGTGACCAACCATAAATGTCTAAAGAAGAGCATATGAGCAGCACGGGCCTGCTTCTGCTGCGGTCCTAGGGGTGCTCATAGGCCTCAATGGCTGGGAGCAAACTCTCCTGAGATCCCTGCTCCCATGGTCTCATGTCATGGCCCAGGGGACGTGTCTTAGCTCAGCCTGGGGCCTTCAGCCCCTGCCTGAGCAATGCAGGTGTGCTCATCTCTGCCCTGAACAGGTCTGCACCTGGGCTGCAGAGAGCTGCTCTCCTGGATGAACCCCTCAGACCCACCATCACAGCTTGTAATGCCTAACTGCCTGCATAACACAGCATAATGTTTCTCTTCTGACCAGTCAAACAACTGAGAACATTCTTTGCCTGAAATGTCAGAGGGGTTTCAGCTCCAAAAACGCGTTCAAGGACACGAATCAGAAGGATTGCAAGTGGCAACAGATTTATTTTTTTTCCCCCAGAACTGTTTTCCAGAGCTGATGCTTACAAACATGTATATTAGGGAGCAGGCCAGTGCATTCTTCACTTGAGCTTGAAAAAAACATCCCTTGCAGTCTGGCAAAGAAAAGTCACAGAGCTACAGAAAGCAGCAGCAGGAACACAGGCCAAGCAGTCCCTGTTTCCTAAAGAGTGAGAATTTGAACAATGAGGATCAGTACCGATCACACTCAAAAGAAAAAGGTGTGTGGGTACCATGTGGTATTTTCAAAGTATGACACATATTGGTGACGCACATACTTCTTGCCTGCAAAAGATTGCTGCGCTGTGCTTCTTGGCCAGTGATGCATGAAAAGCGCCCTGGTGCTCTCCCAGTGCTCGAAGTGCAGGCAGGGAGAGCTGGAAAGTGGCAGCTCCTGATGGTGCAGGGAGCCTGAAGCCCTTCTAAGCACGGGCTGGTTTGCACAACAAGCAAGAACACCTGGGGAAATGGAGCCAAGGGAAGAGCAGAGCTCTCTCCTGCTACGGACTTGCAATGCGGAAGAAGGCCAGAGAGAGACAGGGCACGAGTGGTGCCTTAGTGGCGCATGAGGAGCAGGCAAGAACCTTGCCAAAATGGCCCAGAGGAGCCCTGACATTGAGGCTGTGCTCAATGCAGCAGAGGAAGGCAAAAAAAAACCAGGGATAAATGATAGTCTGCCCCAGGGGAAAATTCCTTCCTGACTCCAGAGCTGGCAACTGGCTATTCCCTGAGCATGTGAGCAAGAGCTGTTTCATCTCACAGTCTGGTCACACCTTACAGGAGATGCTAGCACTGCCCGGCCCCTTCCCTCCCTCAACCTGGAGCCATCTCAGGGGTTTCTGAGCCATGGTTTTCTGCAATCTAATTTCAAAATACCTGACCATGAACTTCACTGTTTCATACTTTTGATGACATCAAAGCATGAAATGCGGAGCCTGAGATGTGTTAATGAGTCTTTCACCCATCAGTAGCCTGCTGGAGTCCAGCTCCACATAGTTATGACCAGCAGATCCAGCCCTTAAATCTTATGGAGTCCCAGGGATTTTGTGTTCATCATGCACAGTATGATCAGGGTGAAGGGGGGCTGGATGTTCCCTTGAATAAAGGAAAGTGATGAGAGCTGCTGAAGTCTATGAGAATGGCCAGTCAACACCATGAGTCCAGGGAGGGGAACCTGTACTTAGTAAGCACTAAGAAATTGCTATTGTCTTTGCCTAGCTGGAAAATTAACCTATACACCTAAAATACTGTTCCTGGGCTCACCATTTTGCCACTACAATAGTAACAGGATTTTTAGCTATACAGATATCCTTGATTAAATCTGACTTATGCCTGAACAGATACAAAAAGCTTAATTTGAAATCTGAAAGCGTATAGGAGTGGCACACAAAAGTGGGTAATCCAGCCTTTCTGAGAAAGCTGCTGCTCTATTCCAAGAACATTTGCTAAAACCTCACTTTGAGCTGCACTGTCCAACTCAGCAGAAGTCTGCTTTACTTATCAGCCACTTACAACATATTCTGTAATAATAAAGAGGCAGATATTTGCTTTGCTGTTACCTGTAAATACTTCTGGGAAATTCACCTCCTATTTTCAAAACATACAAACCACTTTTACAGGAAAAATGAGCAAAGCCATTCCAGGTATAAATATTGTCCTACTTTCTGTCATCTGAAAAAAAAATACTAAGCCCTGAAGCCATATAGCCAGTTATGTGATATTAGATGGTAGTAATTTACCTTAAAAAGATTGCTCATTAAAGAAAAAATACCTTCCCACCCTATGAAAGTTTGCATGGCAAACAAATTGTCCTTATTTTGCATGTTTTGATGTTAGTTCTTTATACAGAGATACAGTTGTAGCAACAGACAGTCTCTTTTTGTGCCACCCAGAAGTCGAGATTACTATATGGTTGATCATTTTCATCTTAATTTTATGAAAATTATTTATTTTCTTAAAAATAAAAGTCTGTAATAGTTTTTATAAATCTATAAATATGTTTTTTTCCTATATTGTACTTGACTGACGAAGAGTAAGTTTTGCCAGCTGCTGCTTCAACTTTCACTTTTAAATTTAAGTTACATTGAAGTGTAAAAAAACCACCAACCCTATAAATCTGTTAGATATTGTTGCTCATGAACTATAAGTTGCAAAGGATGCAAAACCCATGTAAGCTATACTACAGGGATAAAACCTCTGATACGGATTTTCGTAAATCTCAGAGTCAAATTATTGAACTATAAATATACAATACACAGATTATAGTGTTCATTTTTTTTCTTCAGTGAGGTTTTTTCCATGTCAAGCAATCTCATCTAAAAATTTGGCTCAGCCCTGATCCTTTAAAATTCCGCCAGCTCTTATACATTAGCATTTTCATACTTTCTATTTATCACTATGCTTAGAATTGTTGCAGTGTGATAGAAAGAATTATTTTTGAAGACATAAGTAAGCCTGTTATCCACATGAATAAGGAAGATAATACGGTGAATCTCTCTGAAATGCACAGCCTTAGTGTACAATCAGTGTATTTCTTTCATGTTTATTCCTTTGTCACATATTCATTTGAGAGGGTTCCACAACATGCTCAGTACATGCCATGAATTGGTTTGCCACAAGTTTATCCTTTCAGCACATTTTATTTCACTGGTAAGGCAATCATTGCATTTTGGCAGATTTTTATGCATTTAATAGCTTCATTCTCTTATCAGATATTCATTTAATTGGATTTCAGACTGGTTTCACATAGGATTTGGATAAATGGAAGCATAGGTTGCAACCTATGTGTTCCTTAGCAGAAATTCAAGTTACATCAATTGCCATTTAATACACAATTACTGCTGTGCAATTTATCTGTTTGAGTGTTGCTTTTAACAACAGGACCAGTTTAGAGTATTAGTGTCCCTGTTACTGGAGTATGCAGACAGTAGGCTATAAATGTGCTGGACTACCTACCTCAGCAAAGTTAAGTAAAACAAGCTAACTGAATCTTAATAAACTTATTTAATCATCTATTGGTCCTTGAGTGTTCTAAGTGAAAGGTGCTTAGCCCCTGGCATTACAGAATGTCTCTCATTGCAGGGTCAACTGCATCCTTTAGCTCCTGTTTTATCAGCAAAAAGCCACACCAGCTTCCACCTTCGGTGCCACTCGTACAACTCCACCATCTTCTGTTAATACTCAGGATATGGAGTGGGCTTTTTCTGTTCTCCCTGTGCATGTCACTCCCTCTGCAGCGTATCTGTGCAGGGATTTTAAAAACTGAATTTATTTTGTTTGGGTTATTTGTAGCTGCTCTTTATTTCTTTTTTAATGAAGCTTTTATGAAATTCCATATTGTACATTTTTCTGCCTGTTGCAATTCCAAGTGCATTTATTATTAAAGTTGAACAACTTACTAATGAAAAAAGACAAGAATTCAGCCTCAGGGTACTTTGTGCTTGGGATATTCAACTTGCACGGCTATCCATAGATATAACACATGTTCACGTGCACGCTTGCACACACAGATGAAGACACAATACCCACTAGACTGTATCAGAACATAATTTTTGAATTTTTCATGTTAGAAATAAATTTCTGAATTACTTTTAATATATATCTCAGTTTCCCCTGGATACTCAAGATTTAGCCATAAATTAAGGTGATTTGCCAAAATTAAAATCCTGTGAAAATGGAGAGCTTTTTCTACTGTGGTGTTACACAAATATAACTAAGGACAGAATTTAACCTCATGTGTCAAAGAAGGATCAGGCCTTCTGTGGTTTTGGTTTTGATTAAAATCATCATTGTTTAGCTGTACAATATATTTATGAAGAAAAAACATGAAAGAAAATAATATATTTTGAACATTAGGAAATTGAGGCAAATAAAAAGGTTAAAGAAAACTATTTCATAAAATGGCATGTAAGCATGTGGAATACGTTACCAAAGACAAGAGAGGTAACTTAGAACATATGTTTATGAATCAGTATGTTCAAAAGAGAACAAGATGAGTTTCTAGACAAAGAGAGAATAGAGTGTGAGGAATGCAGGAAATTAGAGATGGAAAAAAAAGGCAGAAAGGTCAGTTTTATGAGGATTAGTAGCTTTTAACAGAGCAAGGCTGTGAGCAGGTGGAGTTCCCACCCTGGTCTGAATGGCAAACGCACAGCCAGTTTGTACTTCAAACTCACATCCTTTTCTGGAAAGGCGAAGGGGATGGGGAGGATAGTCTTCAACTATACTTGAAAATGTAACAGCAAAATATAAACTCCAGGTCGGGATCTTTTCTGTTCCTAGAATTTTGCTGTCAGCATTTCTATCCCAGAACATTTTTTCTGCTATTGAATGGGGTGCTTCTGCCCTGACTGTTCAATAAAATTAAGAAGTTGCAATCAAAAAGCAGAACTGACTCAACAGCTTCACAGGCAATAAACACCTGGTAACTGGAGACCTTGACTTCCTACTATGCCCTTTCTGCAAGAAAGCCAAAAGCCAGCCAGCCACTTTAGGTGTTCTCTTTTCTGTACAATAGTTACAGGCCCCCATCAGCAGAGACCTGCTTTGTACATCCAGTGGAACACCCATACCATATGATGAACCATAAAATGGTTCATCATGCCTTGGGATCACTTCAGCATTACTCTCAGAGGAGAGATAGAAAATTATGTCAGAAGAAAGTCATAAATCCAAACCCAAGCTAAATGGCACTCCAGAATACCTAAAAGATGTTTCTGAAAAACCGGTTCACCCAGATCACCGGGCTGTTTTGCCACTCAGAAGATCTCATTTCCAGATAGGCTTCCCCAGGAACACCTCACACACCCCTGACAGACCAGTCACTTCCCAAAGTTTCAGATTTGTCTGTCCTCAAGAGGGATTTGTTTTTCTGGGTGAACACGATGTTAGCAAACACTATAGATAGGAAAAGTGACTGTGTGTTCCCCTGCATTCAGGGTGTGCATCTGCATCTTTTTACCACCTTCTTTGGAAGTGTTTTTTTGGAAGGATTTTTCCACAATAAAGCCTTTGTTTTTCTCTCTGATTGATTGTCAAGTCAAAATGCAATAAATGGGTATGGTTGTATTGCTGGCAACTTCATATCCATATATTTCTTTGCTGGCATACATCCTAGATCAGTTTTGACCAGTTCAAAATTTTCAGCATTTCTTTAAAAAGGAAAACTCATGTTTAAGTATGGGGGGTTTAATAAACCAAATGTTATACCTTTTCATTCCCTTCAAATCTTGTACATAAAATGACATTTTTCCCATGGCATGATTCAAAATAGAAATTTCAGATCTCCTTATGAAAAAAAGCAAGAAAAGTCTGCAGAAAACGAATTCATGGTCAGTAGGTATATAATCAGGCAAATCTCTGGATGAGTGAAGTTCACAGTATGTGTTCACTATCCCTTATGCAGGCAGCAATGCAATATGGCATGTGAACGTGTACACAGACTGACAGGAACACCAAAATACCATGCAGGGCATGCAGAGGATCACCAGGAAATTCCGCACTGTTGAGGAGTGACGCTGTTGAAAGGCATTGCCCTGTCTGCTCCTACACCAGGCTTAGCCTCTCTCAACACCAAATCTAATCACAGCAGAGGGGTTTCTCTGCAGATGGGGGAGGCCACACTCCCTCCCTCCATCCTTCCACCACCCCAGTTGCTGTTTGCTCCCCTTCGTTCGCTCAGGCTGTATTAAGCCTCATAATAATGTCCTTGTGGCATCCAGGGGGAAACCTACCCAATGACCTTACCTGCAGTGTTTGCTGCCCTCTCTTTATTGTAAATCGTATTCGGTATAGTAGCGTTTCCTTTACCCCTCCATTTTGTTGCAGGAGGTGGGATGCTGTAGGAGTGGATGCTTTTGTTCAGTGGTGGTTTCCTGTGCTGTTAAGTGGCAGCAGATGGTCGCCCCGCAGTGAGATGAGCCCTGGCCATGGTCCTACTGGCAGGGGCAAGAGCACTCAGCTGTCCCTTGCATCCGAACTGGTTTTATCAGGAAAAGCTGGAGACCAAGATAAAGAATCAGATTTCACTAGAGCGGCTCCCCCATCCCCCCACAGCATCTGTCAGGGCCTGCTGGCTGCAGCACCACCACCCTAGGAAGGCTCCAGATACCCAGGGAGAGCATGTGCTGGGCCGTGCAATACTTACTCCTGCTCTGAACAATATGTTTTTTGCCTTATGTTGCATTACTATGGATGCACAGTTTCCATGAAAGGGGTTTATTTTTTCATGGCCACCTGTCCTTTGCAGGTCTCCCTTTCCTGTCCATGAATTGAGATTTCAGAGCTGTGAATGTCATTTAATTTCTGACTTTCTGCAATTTACACTTGTCTTTCTGCTACTCTCATGTTACATTTATTCTGTATTGAAGGTTCTTTTACATTTTATCAATGGTTGAGTTCAAGGTTGCTCTGTGCTGCTCTTCTGAGTGTATACTTTTATTCCCTGTCTTGTGTCCATTCTTATATAACACTCAAAGTTAAAAGTTTTCTTCTCCTTGCTTCACGTTTGGTTACGGGCACTTTACCCTGGGCACTGTGTTGACATGACAAATTCCTTCCACTTGCAGTCATTTTTCTGATAACATTAGGTCTAGAGCTTGCCATCTGACTCTGTGAGCTCAGCTCTTCCTGCTACACAATGCACTCCAGCAGTACACTGTGCAACACAAAACAATTTCCATGGCATTTTCCCAAGATGTGCCGCAGGTTCTCTCTTTCGCTTATAAGGTAAAGCCCAAGAAGGTTCCCCTAACCAGAAATATCATAAAATTGATCGCTATGTTATTGTTATTGCAAAGTGATCAGTCAGAGTGACAGATGGCTGACTGGCAAGTATGAGTGGTGTTTCCAACTGTTCCCTGGAAGAGTCTTGTTAGTAACCCCCCCCTCCAACACCAGAAATCTTGGATCACAGAGGAGGAGTGACTGGAAGTTTAGATGGGGCACACAATAGATTAAATCACAGCATTTCATGGTAATGACCAATATGGCTTGGCCATTAATATTTCAAGCTAAACAATGCCATTTAGAGGTGAGCAGTGAATGAAGTTGCCTGGCATCAGCTCCTCCTTTGCACCAAGTAAGCCCACATACCATCCATCTATGCCACAAGCAACTTCTCCCCCGCCTCCCCAGCATGTGCGCTGGGAACACAGGCAAGTCAACACACCCCTGTTGCAAACTGAGACCTGACATTTTTGATGACAGCTTTTAACGCAGCTCTTTGAATTTCATTTCCTGAGAAGGTTTCAGCCAGTGAAGTTCAGTTATTTGTGCAAAACATATGCAAAAATGAGGCAAGCCCAGCAGATGTAATCACTTCTCAGAACACGGTGGAAATGTTTGCCATTTTTCCCATGATGCCTGACTTTTTGTGCCTGGGAAACCAGTATCTGCTTCTGAACTTGGACAGGCAAAAGTTCACATCAAAATAATGATGGGAAGAGGCCCATCTCTCAATTTGAACTTGTTATTTTTCGCAAGTTCAAAAAAGCAAGGCAAAGCTTTTGTGCTTTACTTGTTTATTTGGATGTTATGTTCATTTTATTGGGAAGTTATTTGCACATCCCTGTTTTCTGGAGCAGAAACCAAAAAAAGGGTTGGTTTTGAAACTTCTGTCCAAGTTCAATCCATTAAACTTGAAAGTAAAAGTATATTCTTGTGATACTTCAAGCATCATTTCTACCTGATCTTATTATGCAGCTTTTCTTTGTTGGAAAGGATGGTTGGTCTTGGAACTGGGCTGTTAAAGTTTCTCTCAAAGTTGTGTCTTGACTAATTAATCTATACAATCTACAGAAGGATCAATTTCTTTAATAGCTAGAGTAGAAAAAAATGGCACAGTGAGGGTTTTGCTTATCAAAATACGTGTTCCTGGGCAAATGCTGTGCTAGAATTATTACGTCTTCTGCAAATTCTGTTCTGATTTAATGAGGAAGGAGTGACATAAATCTAGAGGAACTTGTTGGTCTGCACTGTAATTACTTTATATTTACATAGGTTACTGAGAGCAGAAGTTGGCCTGTTCTCCTAACAAGTTTCTCCTTTCCAGCCACACCAGTGTTGCCTTTTCATTGGCTTCCAATGACATATATAGAAAAACAGCTGAAATCTTTCAGTAAAGTTTCAGTGTTGCAAACAAGTATGCCATTCATCATCTCACTGAGGGTTTCTCTAATCACAGATGATCAACATCTACTCCCTTCTTACTGCTGCAGATACTTATATTTTTCAGTAAAAATAATGTTATTTTATAGAGTAGAATAAATACATATAATAATAAATATAATAAATAATACATCTATACAGGTGATTTTCTCTGGAAAACTGAGAAAATTTCTTTTGCACATACTTAACTGCAAAATACCAAATTATTTTTGCAATCAAACCCAAAGAACAAGGAGTCATGTAGGAGCTGGTTGAGATCAAGGCTGTATATTTGTAAGTCCATTTTAGCTAATCAGCATCCTCTGACTCCACAGCATCCACAGTGTCTGATTTTTTTTTTAATTTGGAGGAAAAAAATAATGCACAATTTATTTCCTTTTTTAACTGAGCAGAAAATATTTTGCAGGACAGTCTTTGTCAAGCTGAAACAAAGGGCACAGGTGCATCACAGAGAGGCAAAGGTGGTGATGGTATCTCATCCGTGATTAAAACTTTCATGGAAAGACCAGTTCAAATCACTGAGAGTGAGAGAAACTTGAGATGTTATGGTCAGGTAATACAGTCAAGACCCCAGTGAACAAAAAAACAATCCTCTTCCCGTTCTCCTTCAGCTGCTAATTTCAGTTTCCAGTCAATTCTGATCTAGAAAGTTGTTTCTCAAGAAATCATCTATTAGAGTGAATCATGTTGATTTAATATAAGCCTACACTTCAGGGACATCCAGCAATTGTGGCGTCAACCACCAAACACCAGAGTCAATGTCCCACCAACCTTAATGACTGAGATGGCTTTAATGTGGTGGAACTCAGGAGCAATTTGAAATGTGATTTAAACTCAGGGTCATCTATACTAGACAGCCATTGTTGGTTTTGAAGATTAAATATGTAGCATCAAAATGTTTAGGTTAAGGCTGGATAGGCACAGAGGAAAGTGAATCCTAGAATCAGAAAGATGGAAATAGTATTCCTTGTCCGGCAAATATTTTTAGATATCACATTTTAGCAGTTCACAGCGTTTTCTCAGAGCTAGAAATTTTCTTGAGAAAAAAAGTAAAGGAAAAGAACTTTTTTTTCCCTCAAAGCCAAAATTACCTGTAAAGAGATAAGATTCAAGGGAGGACTCAGTAATTTGTTACCCTGGACCCAAATAAAGAGAGAAGCACAGTCTGCCAGAAAAGGGGAAGCAGAAAAATCACTGTCAGACATTCTTTCAAAAAGCCCTTCAAAGGTTTGATAGGTGGATAGATAGACCTCTATATATATCTCTGGCCAGATTCAGATCTGTGCTTGTTGCAGTACATAGATGCACCTTAACTCAGAACTATTTGAGGTTATTTACTTTGAACAAAAAAGACACCAGTGAACCCTAGATAGTAAATTAGTCATTTTAGCTGTATTCACTGGCTCGTCAGCAGTGTGCAAACCATAAAATGTGACTTGGGAAAACCAATACTTCTCCACCTCAAGGTAAATACACTGCGGTAATTACAGCTCCAGTTTCCCACCAGCCATAAGCTTTCTTAGATTAATTGGTTCAGTGCAGTAAAGATTGCTGACTGTGACCTTTAACAAGGGTGTGGAGACACTTGAATGCCTTGAGCAGTATGCAACTTGCTCATCACTCAGAGTATTGTAATAGCAGAAAGCTTCCTGCTGCCGCTCTTTGCAGACAGTTCTTCCACATCTATGTGGGAGAATGTTCTCATCAGCAAAGGAGAAACCCAGCCATCCCACCCGTTTATGTCAATCAGCCGATCAGCAACAACTTGTTTCCTCAGCACACTCCTCTCTTCTCTTCAGTGTGCTTCTGGGAAGGTTGTCCCATCCCACGACATGATGGAAGCTGTGAATAGTGCTAACATTCAACATGACTGTGGCTTACATGACTGTGGTCTAGATGAGGTTCTGATAAACTCTCGATGAAATGCCCTATTGTAGTGTCAAATTGTTGTGGTATGTCCACATTATTTCTGTTCTAGGACGTCTGTATTAAAACCTGCAGTGAGTGTCTGACAACCTTCAGTCTTTCCTTTAGAGTGTTGCTGAATTAATTTCAAGTACAGTCATTGTTGAATGGAAGGAAAGCACATCTCTTTAATCAATATAAAGATTGAACTGTTTTACTCAGCAGTCTGTCTTTTGCATTTGGGCAGAAAAATGTGGACATGCTCCTCCTAAACAATACCTACGCATGCCATGCTGGGGTGCTGACAGATGGACATTCTGTATTTACCAACTCCCCCCTGTGGTTTCTTTGCTGTTGGATGTGACATTCTTCAGATGTCTGTTTTATGAATGTCAAAGACCACATGGCTATTTGCAAAGACTGGAATTGTTAAAACAAAGTCTTGGCCTGAGTCCCTATTTTAGTTTTTATTTCCTAAGTTCTGTTACTGAGACCAGAGCAGGTCTTTCCAAAAATGAACATTCCCTGTCAACGTGACACCTTTTAATTCCAATAATGAATAAACCTGGTAGTTTTCTCTGTTCTATACTTAATGTTTTCACCTGATCTAGTTTCTAAGCAGCACTGCCACAACAGGAGCAGTATAGGATTTTACTTGATTTATCAAACTAATGAGTTAGTTTTATTGTAAGTGATTAAATGTGTTTTACTTTTTAAAGCACAGGAACCGAAAAGAAATGCATTGTTACAATCTGAAAATAACTAGAAAGATAAGTTCATTAACTTGCCTACACTTGTGCATCATAAAAACCTTGTTAAAAATTACTCCCTAGCCTGCTGTATTAGCTTCTTTATGAGGTAATTTCTCCATACAGTAATAAGATTTTTCTTTTACTCTCCAGTGCATATTAAACCCACTAATCTTCTTTTATAAACTATAGTTTCAGCCACTTTCTCAATTTACTCACTTTAAAGATATTCTCCTATTAATATTAAAGGTAGCAAACGCAGATACGAACTTTGCAAAACAGTCTTTCAGATTTATGGCACAATCTTATAACTGCATTGCAATAGCACAAAAGGGACAAAGCAGTAACTGTCAAGTATGTCTCATGACAAACCAAACAATGTTTGTCCCCATAGAATTATTTTCCCATCACATTTATTATGCGAATGAACTATGGGCGTGTTTTCCCCTTTCTGAGCATAAATACAAAGTCTGAATATTCAGTTCACTGAGGTCTACACAATTTGCATGGATGCAGGGTATTAACGACCTGTTTCACCAGGGTGTTACTGCAGTTTTACACCAGTATCCACACCACCGATTTCAAATGAATACAGAGTAATGCCAGAGAGGAATAGGTTCTAGGTCACCAATTCTGTTTCCATTAAAACAGTGGCAAAATTTCCCTTGAGCCACAGTGAAGTAGTACAATTGGTTGAGCATGGGCTTGAGTAGGGAAAATACAAATGAGCTATAAATTAACCTTTGCTTTGTTCCAGCTATAAAATAAGAAAATCTCAAAATTCCAATAAATAATCCCTGCACAGAGTACTGGTAACTTATTGTTGTCCTTATTATTATTATAACTTTTATTATCATTGGAAGTGTGGCCATCCCTTGTCATGGCTCAGGAAGCCCTGGGGTTAGAAGCTGTGCATTCTTTGATCAGTCATTCCTTGCCCTACAGTACTTAAGAATCATATTTAAATTCAATATTATTTTTTGCAAAGTGCAAGAGCCAATTTATCCAATATATCTTCTTTTTCTTCTTCTTAGTGTCATCCAATCTACACTGGTTTTCTAACAAGAAGCTCTTGAGACATCAGAATCATTTCTAGGTAAGACATAGGTTAGATAGAACACGGGGTATGCTGGGCTGCATATCTGTAGCTGCACATCTGACACTGTAGAAATAACCTGCAAGCACAGGTTTATTAATACAGGCATAATTCCGGTCATTAAATGACACCTAACAACTAAACTGTATGCAATTATACTTAGCAAAACGTGAATAAGCTAATGCTCTCTCAGACAGGTCTGAGAAACATTTTTTCTTCATTAAGGCTGCAGCAATCAGTGCTCCTCAACACCAAGGAACCTGACAGCCCAGTGCCCCTTCAGATCATTTTGTCTGGTCCTGCAGCAAGGAGCCATCCCATGAGTTGCGGAGCCCATCCATTATCCAATAAGTCAATATAGTATAAGTGGCAACAAAGTGGGAGGGAAGCCTGTAGCCCTCTATTTTTTCTCTGCAGTTTGGGGCTGCCAGGATTGCATGCATTTACAGATAGATATGAAGGCTCTTGCTGACTTCTGTGGAGAAGCTGGTAGAAAACCAAGGGATATCAAGGAGTTTTGTGCACGCTTTACTAGGAAGACAACACAGGTATTGTTGGTCCAACACAAATACACAAATTTGGGTTGCCATAATTTTTGAGGTGAGAAGACAGATACTTAGGCTAAACAGATTTATATTTCTTCATAATATCACACTATTCTTGTAAATCTGAAGTCAAGATATCACATTAGCAGACTGCTAATATGCATCAAATACGTGCTTTTCATTCATTTAAATCAATGTGCCACCAGTCAGTATAATCACTGCTATGAGTCAGAGATGAGTGAAGACTTAAGGTATAATACGACAAGGGTAAGAGTAAAGCTTAATGCTAGTGTAATGTTTGTATAACAACACTAGTATTTTGGAAGGGAAGAATGGCTCTGTGAAGTTCTGCCCTTTCCCAAAAGCACTTCCACGGGTAATTTTACATATTGAAAAAGTCACTAGACTAATCTACAACATATTGGTTCAAAGTTCTCCTCTGGCAAAATTCACACAAATTTCATCATCACAACAGAGCTGCTCTGAAAACAGGAGTGTATTTACTGTTTTCAAGGCATTATTATAAGTCTGCTGATCACTATTGGAGAATTTTTTATTGCAATGTTTTATTTATATTCCTTAGATTTTAAACATGCACCCTAGTAATTTGCTCATGCATTCAGTGTTGACTTGTTACAGAAAAACACACATGCAATCAGACTGGTGCAATTTGATACCTTACAGCTGAAAAATTGAAAAAAAAAAGTGACTTGTTGAAAACCATTGTTTAAAGATGTTCCCAGGAAAGGGGGGCAGGGAGAGAACTAACACAAGCTTATGAAATGAATATTCAAGCATCTGCAAAAAAACAGAGCACATGTATTCATTATTCGGTATTTTCTGGAAAAATATTGCCTACATTTAATTTCCAGTACTGTGTCATTTTTGATTACACACGATCAGATATTAGCACATTCCTTGTTTCCAGGAATTGTGCTTTATGGGATGTTAAGTTCAAAAAAACTTACAAATTTTTCTCATAACACTTGTTACCTCCACAGTCCAGTAAAAATGCATGAAATCCAAAGCACCTTTAGTTTTCAAAGTTATTGGATATCTTTGATTATTCATATGTTTTGATATTAATAAAAATTAATTATCTAGAACTGGGAACTGTATCCAGTCAAAACAAACAATTAAAATGTTTGATTTGTTGTTTTTTCGAACACTTCTCAGAATATCATTTTACAATACTTCTTGAGTGACAAAAGCAGTATATCCTTTAACAATGGCTGTATCATCTTGCAAATATCTGGAAGAGAAAAAAAGTAACAAAATTTTCTGATTCAGGGAACTGCATATATTCATTTTTTTAAATCTGTGAAGACATGGTAGGAATGAACTCAATTAATTTGAGTCTGCAGAACTATTTACAAATAACTGTTTTAAGTAATCTGTATATTTAGTCATGAAAGATGCTGTTTTGTGATCCTGGTGGGTGGGCAATAATGGCAGGGACAGAAGCACAGAGTGATTTGCACAAGGGATGTCTCATTTTCACATGTGCTTGGTCAAGGCTGGCAATAGCATTCCTTAAACATAATTTTGCCAAAGTACCAATTTCTAAGTGCTTATGCAAATTACAAAACTTAATTCTTTCTTATTTGGGGGGGGGGGGGGGGGGGGGGAAGTGCCTTGAATTAATACCAAATCTGAAACTTGGTGCAGTTTCTCACAGGAGCACTGTTTAAAAAAGGAAAAGACTCATGCTGCTTCAGAGAGCTTTCACTTGCACCTTTTCCATTCCACACAAAGAGCTGAAGCAGTTCTGATGTAAGTAACATACGGCTAATTTGCTGTATTTATGTCACGTTGATATGATACTGACAGTATTCGCACAATGGAGCCATTATCCATTAAGACATATGTCTTCCTGGTGTCTGGGTATGTGCAAGGGTCAGAGGAGAACCTGGGCTTTTACAGACAGTTTAAGAAATTCAGCATCATAGGAAAGTGGAGAGGTATAATAGGCAGGCTTACCTCTGCCCACTCAGAGGTCATGAGCATGATTTTCAGATATTTAGCCTCATTTACACACAAAGATAATGTAAGGTGCAAAAGCTCGGTTTTATTTCCATGCATGGGAGAGTCTTTAGTGTTTACTGATTCAGACGAGATTGAAGGAGCTTTGCTTTGGCCTCTTCCACTGAAACAGGTATAAGTCATGTTATAATGAAAAGGTACAAGTTAGGGATGTATTCCTACCAGTGACATGGACCCAAACCAACAGTCAGGTACAAGGCAAAGACCAGAAGTTCAGGCACAAGGGTGCATATAACACACAGGGGGCACAGAAGCACCACAACTGAATGATAACCCTTGTCAAGAAGAAATGTACTGCATAGCAGAGTATAAATTGCTGTCCTTCCCACTAACCCTTCATTTCCATATTCAAAGATGTCCTCAGCTCAGATACAAGGTACTCACAAAGTAATCTACCAGACTAGCACCATGTCTCAGTGACTTGTAAATTAGCTGAGTTACATTAATGGGGGATGAGCCTTCTTGACCTAAAGCACAGATGTTACTCTCTTTCATACATTTTATGTCCTATATGGACATCTTTTTAAAGGACCAAACAGTTCCCAACAGAATATTTGTACCAAAGCTTTTAAGGTTCATTCACATTTATTTTCTTTTATATTTTTTTCACCCTTGAAGGTCATTTCACAAAAGAGATCAAAAGGAAGTTTTTCCATTCCTTCTCTGCAGGTGGCCAGCAGCAGATTAACTACTAACAGAGACTTCAATATATAAAACTGAATGACTTGTTTTACACAGCAACGCAATGTTACTGTCATATGTTGTGTTTGCATACATTAAATTGTATTAAAAACTGACTCCCCTAATTTGCTTCCCAAGAATGACTCCTTGCAATTATTTCCCCAAAATAGTTGCTTGGAAAAAAAAATCTTCTGTTTTGATGTTTATAAAA
The DNA here is from genome assembly GCF_017639655.2 of Falco naumanni. Lineage (NCBI taxonomy): Eukaryota > Metazoa > Chordata > Aves > Falconiformes > Falconidae > Falco > Falco naumanni. The sequence goes on along the minus strand of NC_054066.1, from coordinate 14,801,244 downwards.
ATAAACCTTGAAGCTGAATAAGTAACTCATTTTACCCAAGACACAGAATCTGTCCTAATAAGGTCCTGTAAGAGCAATATGTGCACCCAGAGTTGGCTGCCTTTGTCCCAGGCAGGACTTAGTCCCTCTAATTGTGTTTCTCCAGTACTCTTCCTAAGTCAAAATCGAGCCTGGAATTGTAATAAGACGGATTCAAATGCGCTTTCCGTGAGTTCTTGAAGCAAGACTGTTCAAAACAAACAAAATCTTATTCAACTGTCAAACAAAAATGTAAGCCTCAAACAAAAAATACTGCCTTCGCAGGTAGTGGAAAATTCAGATTTCTGTAATATATTTTTTGATTCTGTTACCTGTTATTCAAAGTACTGTTTTTAAAGAACCATTTTTTTTTAATTGGACCACAGTTTAAATAATATCAGCAGCTCCTGGCAGGGTTGTATGCCATTGGCTACTGTACCCTTCAGCAGGTAAAACTGATTCCTCTTAGTTGTGTTGCCCTATTTCTTTTAAGGTAGAGACTGGGGAAATGATGAGGGCTCCTCTTGTAAAAAAAATATAATAAAAGAATGTCTGAGAAGGATTCTGTGAAGAAATCAGCTGCTTATATAGCCATTTGGCTTCAAAGCTGTAAAAATAGGATGTTCACTTCCTGACCCAAGTATGTAGGACAGAGAACAGAAATGGGAGACTTTTTCAAACTAAAAAGAGCAGTTAAGAAACAGATTGGCAGTCTCAGAAGGCAAAGTGATTATCAAAACTTAGAGATAACTTTCCAAGTTGTTATACACCTAAAGTGGGACTATCAAATTATCTGCTCCTGCCCTACACATTTAAAATGCTCTTTCCCATCACACTACCCTGGTACTGGGAGTGTGCCTTCAATACATCAGTCACAGCACGTATTATCCCCAGACTTCTGAGTATTTAGGTAGTCTGCACTGAAGGCAATTTCGCACTTTTCACCACTGCTGTTTCAATTAAGAGTGCAACCCCCCCATTGCAGGATCGACCAGTGAGTCCCCTGAGTTATTGTGTAGATTTTATGCTGTCTTTTTATTTTTAAAATAATAATAATAATAATAATCCCTTTTTCTATCACGTAGTAAATATTTCCTGGCAATATAAGCCATGCAAGATCTTTCCTTGCAGACCCAGCATGTAGCACTCCAAGTTGGGTCAGAGGCACTATCACTTCTATTCATGCAGGACAGACTTCAGTGTCACGGCATGGCCAAGCATGACTTCAGCTTGCGCAAAAGGGAAAGAAAAGGTTCTCTGAACAACTATGATACAAAATGTTGGTTTAAATCAAGTATTCCAGGCTGGATTCAATTTTGAGCGAAGGGCAAGGGGGAAAGAAAAAGTGAGAAATAAGTGGGCTGATCCCTCCGCTTCCTGACATGAATTGATATCTGTGTAAGATACTTGGGCCAGGGCTTGGGAGAAAGCAGTCTCCACAGTCCCTCCCACTGGGAATCTGCAGGGGGAGTAAGGTTATGATGTGGTAACACCAAGGCAATATACAGATAGTGTGATCACTACAGAAGGGACAAGCTGTTGGGCTATAAAAAGGAAGAAGCTGGGAGGTTCAGCACTGGCAGGTGGAAGAAGAGTGCCAAGTCATTCTTACCACCACAGCCCAAACCAACCAATGTCCCCTTGAGTCAGGAAAGGCTGGATGTTGCTTTCCAGCTGGGCGAGAGCCCAACTTCTAGCTGAGCTCTAGAGACAGAGCTTGGGCAAATAGTGTAGTGAACAAGGAACTACATCGCTGGAGAAAAATGGAAGACATGGTTTTCCCTTTAAGTGATATTTTGGCTTGCCACTTTGTAAATGGTGTTCAAAACTAAGCTGCATGTCACAAGGCCAAACTGTAGCATGCCTTTGGAGGACTGGAGCTTTTCGGTATGTTGCATGACTCCTATCTGCAGCCCCTGTTAACTACCAAGGTGATACACTGCCCTTTCCTTTCTACTATTTGTTGGTTCTGAATTTCTCACATCTCATGTACTACAGTTGAGTTTGATCTGTTGAAATTAATTGGAAGATCCCTGTTCTGTTGTATTTTCTCTGGGATTTTAGTCCAAAGCATGCTTCTCTAGCAGAACTGCAGGTGTACTTCTAACCCCACTGCGACAGTAACAGTCTGAAAAAGTGTCTAGATGGTTTTGACTTTCAGTGAAAGTAGGTCACTAGGAAATCTGGCACTGTTTGGCACAAGCTGCGGAGTCTATTATCTGTGTTTTAAGGTAGAAGTCAGAAGTCTTCAGAAGTCAGACCTTCAGAAGTCACGGACAAGCTGGTACTTTGTCGTGATATTATAATACAGCTTAGACTAATCTAAAAAGTCCATCAAGATAACACTCAGTAGCATGAATGCTTCTTCATGGGAGTACTGCAGTCAGGCAGCAGTGCCCATAGAAATGCTCAGTGCTAAGGTAGACAAAGGTCATGGTTAAACTAGGTCCTAAAACAGTGTCTACCAGTGAGGGTGCTGAGAAGCTTTGACTGTGTGTTGATTTTTTCTTATTCTTGTCACATGTACTTTGTGAAGGATCACACCAATTGAATACATTTCCTTCTGTACCTGCACTACACCTGAGACACTCATCTGGTATTGAATTCCAGAGCCACAGAATTTTGATAGAAAATACTTGACCTTATCCAAGTGGTAATAGGACTGGATTTTCAGCATTTTCTAGACTTATATATATTAAATGACATTACTAAGATATCTGGTGCTTCTACTGTAAATAATATTTGGATTAAGCTAACATTAATAGCTGCTAAAAATACCTCACTAAGAAAGTGGGAAAGTGAGACAAATCCCTCTATTGCAGAATGGACAATATTCTCATCCAATTCAGCAGCGAAAGGGGAGATACTCTCTCATACTGGAAAAGAACTATTTTTAGGAAGCATGGGGCCGCTTGGGAAGAGATAAAGCACAGGTATAAGTGTAAGAGGTTTAAGCTTATTAAGAAAGGGTATTTAAGATGACAAACATGAAATTAATGCTTTTTTTATTTTGCTACTTGAAGACTACTGCAAATACATGGAACATCATATATAAGATGTGTTCCTGTAAAAATGTACACATTTGTTCTTGTAAACTTGCACACATGTTATCACACACAGAAAATTACTCTAACAGAAATGGTACCATTTCATCTGGACCTTAGACTGGAAGTACCATGGGATAAAGTTCCATTGCAGCCATCAATTGTACAGATAGGATCCCAAGATGTGGTCCTCCAGCAGCCAGCTACCAACCTGCTGTCAGGGACATGTGTTAGAGAAGGTCTGGGGTGTCCAGCCAATGGTTAAATAATCAATGTCTACCCAGTTACACAGCTCTGTATTTAAAAATTAATTTCAGAAATTAATTTCAGAAAACTGAGAAGGTACCTTAAAGAAATGTCTTGCAAAACTGATTTCTCTCTGATTTAAATGGTTGTCTAAGCAAAGACCTGAATCAATCTCTAGGGAGCATACATCAACTAAGAAGTACTATGAAGGGACTAGATCAGAGAGCTGGATCTTGTAATCTTTGCATTTAGTTGCATTAATAAGAATAACCTGATCTATGTTAACATTTATATTCATATTTGTGCTAAAGTATTGCTAACTGAACATTCAAAAATCACTGCCCCAGTTTGAGAAAGGTGATTTTTAAATCAAAAATAAAATTGGGGGGGGGGGGTATTTGTCTTCTCAAGTTTGGTCTTCAGGATGCATACTTTTAAGCCTTCATCCTCAATCAAGAAGCAGTGAAGTTTAATTTTTATTATTTTTTTTTATGGAAACCAAGACTTTTAAATAATCACATAACTCCAGGAGTTGGGGTTTTAAGGAAAATATTCTTAGATGTGCAATAAAGTCAACATGAATAATGTTTTTCAAAGTCTGGCTTCAATCCAGAAAATCTAATGATAAATTTGTCCAAGTTAGAAGTCACTTTATGAAAGGTGTTCAATAGAGAAAATGACCCCATGGTTGTTGCCAATTATTTGTTCCATAGCCTTTTCTAATTAGTAGAGTTCCTTCAATTGGTAGCTGGAATTGGTTTGCATACATCCTCCAAATTGCTGTAATCAAGCCTCAAAACCAGGAGCCTGAAAAACAGAGGGTAGCAGAGTGATAATAGAGTGATTGCTGGTGGCTGGCTGTACATCCAGCAATAACCAGATGTGAACCTCACAAATCTAAACACACCTTTTGCATCCCAGCCATTTGTATATGTTTTGTTGTATTTCTCCACTCTCACTAAAAGACAGTATTAGGTCTACAGCATGACAGATAATGTGGATTAGAATAAGCCTTCTTTTCCAGGTAGTAATTCCCAAAAGAGATATTCAATTCCTTTAAGGAACAGTAGTAGACATAAGTATTACTAATGACTCACTTTCCTTAGCCTATTTCCAGGATTCCTAATGAAGTGCCACACTCAGTGCTCAAACATGTCGTTAGGGCAGGGCTGGGAACTTGGTTCCTTTTCATTCAAAACTCCCTTTGATAATAATTGAACTGTTAACTAATTAGTATAAACTCTGTCTGCATGGAAAAGAATGATGAAAATGATCAACACTTCAAACAAAATTCCCAAATGCAAATACAAGCTAAGAAAAAAATATCTTTCTTTGTTTCTTTTTTTTTTTTTTTTTTAAATAGGAAACAGCAGCAAATTCTCAACCTATGGAACAAACCACTTGACAGGTCCTTTCCATCACATCAATTCAAACTGGATGCACACCAGCTTTTTGTGAAAAGTCCAGCAATATAATATGTCATACTTGTTAGACCATTACAGATGTCGCATCAATTGCTATTAATATTCTCTTGCAGCCATGTTTCTCCTATTCAGTTAGTTCATGAACGACAGCCAGATAGCAGTTTTGTAATAGTTTACATCAAACAGTTCAGAATCACTTTCCCCGCTGTTTGGTCAGGCTGCTTTTCAATTCAGGAACTGGCAACCGTCAGCACAGCCAGGCTGTCAAGAAGAACTCAGCTAGATTTAGGGCTACCTACACTTTGCAAAAAAGCTCATGAGTCATCAGGTCCGACAAAAAATAATAGCAACTGAATGTCACCAAGACCACAGTAGTGTCAGCCATTACACAAAGAGAAATGTATGCAAAAGCACAAATAAGACTGAGTTTTTGTGTAAAAAAAAAAATGCTCAGTCACTCCTGCTTAGATGATTAAGCTTTTGTAAATTATAGGAGTATCAGATGAAAAATAAAACAGGTTTAACTTCTGCTATCAAAAAAAAAACAGGAATGAACTCTGAAATTCATAACTGTTCATCTTTGCAAGTATTTGTCCAGTCCAGAGCAGACCTGGGAACAGCCGTGAACCATGACAAACTGAATTCAGCACGGAAATTGTACTGAAACAAGGTTTTATTATTTGACTAGGTTCCTCTCCCTTTGTTCACACACCAAATCAAGAGAACCTGAGTAAGCAGAGAGCACCAAAACAGGAGAGAAAATATTCAAAATATTCAAAAAATAAATGGACTGTAGCTCTTCAGCTGTTTTAAATTTATTTAGCTGCACCAATTCGGTTGTTTGGTATTACACATAATAGTATTTCCACAGACTTCATAGCAGGTGAGACTCTGCTTGCATTCCTCACAAGGGACACTTTCCAAATGTAATTTTTGATTTAGAGCACTCAGACAGTTCCTGTTCTCCATTCAGGGTGCTTGCTGGGCCAATGAACGAAAACTGCCTGCATGAGGCTAACTGCCCCCAGCCCCACAAAGCCACCTATGTTCTCAATTGGTCTGACTCCACTGAAGTTGATGGAGTTAGAATGATTTAGCAGCAGCTAATGATACATGTTCACATATCACAGCCCACAAAAACGTTCATATTGCATCTACATCGATAAACTGTGTACTACTTGATAATACTGCCTGCCTGCAAACAGTAATCACTCAGGCACCATAAGGAGGTTCATCCTTAGAGATTCACAACAGATTTTGCTCTTCAGTGTTGAAATGCCATGAGCCTAAAAGGAGAAAAAGAACAGTAGGAGTAAAGTGTGGTGGACATGCCAATAAATTAATGATAAATTATTAAAGCATGATTGGAAATATTGCCATTTTTCACAGCTGTCAGTTTAAGTATAAAAGCATCAGCACATTAAACTAGTTACTGCTTTTTCATAATTGAGACTTTAGCTTCTAGCTGTGCCCTGCAGCTTTTCATTAATCACTGGGACTGAAGTTCAAGCACAATGACAGCTTAGAAGGCATTAAATGGGCAAAGTATTTTCCAGGTACAGCTAGTAAAGGCCTTTTAGTCCTATAATCCTCAGCTAATTGTTTTTCAAAGTCTCTAAATAAAATCTGCTCATGGCGTCTCCTAGTGACAGAATTAGCAGCAGACTGGTTCTTTTTATCTTCACACTCTCTCTCACTAAAATCTATTGAGTGCCTATATGTTAGCCGTATATAACAGGTGCAAATGGACTGCGATATGTAAAACTGTAACTGATACTCCACCAAGGACACATTGATTAGATTGCCTGGGAAACAGCACTTCCTGAATACTTGCTCTAATCATACCATTTAATTTGTCATAAAAGAAACAAGATGGCATGGAAGACTTCTGCACACAGCCAAGTTTCCCCTTATACACGGGAGAAGGAGACGTTCACATTATAAAGTTCAGTGGAATTTGCATACTCAGTGCCCTGGAACAAACAGACGTTTCCTCTGCCATAGCGGAGGTTGTAGGTTCCCCTCTTGGGTTCCTAGTATTCCCCCCTTCACAAAGATTCGTACACCAGGACTTAATAGATGTGCCAAAACATTCTTTCCTTTGTATAACAAATTATCAACTGCACTGAGATTCATTAATTATGTCATCTAATTGGATTGAGGCAGGTGCAAAATACCTCAGATGAAGTGGTCACTGGCAAGAAGGCCTAAGCACAAGTTTTTCTATTAGAAACCAGCATGTCTCCAGACTCCTGGAATTACTTTGTACTTATTGATTAATGGCCATAATTTATTACAGTGCAGAAGATCTTGCATTGAGTTAAATGTGTGATTAATCAATTTTCCATCAAATTATGAACAGCAGAACAGTTGCAAGAAAGAAAATACCAAGTGAATTTTTCCCATGGCATAGGAAGAGAAGGTAGGAGGACTTCTGCTTGAGGAGAACTAATAACTCTCTAGCACTTGTTTAATATTTCCTGCCACACTGATGAATGCCATCCACATAAATAGGCCACAGGTAGCAGTGATTGAAAGACCACCAGATAGGTTTTATAGCTGCCTCTTTTATATAATGAAATATTCTTTAAGCCCATCTCAAAACAATTTATTAATGCAAAATGCATTTCTGCCTTCAGCCTGAAATATATCATTGTTAAGTCAACAATATTATATTAAAGCGATAACTGATATTGCGGGAGAAAAAATCCCTAGGCAATGTAGAGATGAATTTGAGATTTTTGTGTACAGAAGCTCATTTTTATTTCCATCAGAAACACAGACATGTGACTAATTGATGTCACTTCTAATCAGCTAGTAATGCACATTACAAGTATAGCATGAGAACATTTGGGGCCCAATTGGAGGGGAAAAAAATCCCATGGTATTTCTATGTCTTTTATTGAATAAAGTGACAAGCTTCCTTTCCCTGGTGAAGCAGCGTATGCTGTAGAGTTTTATATTACCCTACATCTCCCATCGGCCATTTTGCTCTGCTATACACTGAAAAGATGCACCTCCCTCACTGTAGGAGAAAGGTGTAAAATACAAGATGACAGCACTTGCTGGGGGAAAAAAAACATTAAAATAACTTTTAAAAAATAGGAAAAGCAATATGGAGCATTTGTTAAATGCAAGTGCAAAGGGATTTTCTTAAATCTCTCCATGATGGTCCAAATTTTTATTGCCAAATTACAGTGCCAAATTACTCACAGTGAGTTACAGAAGGTGCCTGGCAGCAATGCAGTTCATTTTCTAAGGTAGGCAGGAGCAGTTTCTGCTGTCTTCTCCTAGCAGCTCCCCGATTTCCAGGGTATAGAATAGAATCAGGCGCATCCCTTTTGCTATGAACTACAGGAGAGGGGTACCTGCGACTTGCTACTGTTTCATATAAATGAATTTCATTTTTGCTGCACCTAACTTCCCAACTAGGACAGTGACCTTTCTTCTCTGCTTGCTGTCTATGTTGGCACTGCTTCTGAGGTAAGGACTTTCTTCTGTTTTGAAAATCATGACCTCCAAAATGTCCTACCAAATCCTGTAGATGGTGCAAGGAGGCCATTCAAAAGTATGCTCATTTTTTGGATGGCCAAATGACACAGGGCCAACTGTTTGGAAAGCAAGTGGAGAACACCTTGAAATTGTGTTCTTTTTAAATGTCTCCAGTCTAAGCTGCCTGTAACAGCTAAAAGTGCCTATTTTTTGATGGCTTTTCTAGGCTCTATTGGAAATTAATTGAAAGTATTCATGCTTGGCAAACAGACGGTTATATATCAACACCCCACCAAAATCAATATTCCTTGCCTCTGTTTGTATCATCACAGAAAGAAAACTTCAGTGGATACAAGCTAGATTTGTTGCCAGAAGGAGAGGTTAGAAATATAAATCTGAGAAAAAAATATTATAAAATATGATTCCTATTTTATAAATAAATTCTAATGTGGTATTTAATAAAGAAATCACTAACTGCTGCATTAGGGATGTCATATCTCACTTCATCTGCATGCTGGAGCATTCATTGCCTTTGGATGTGGGAGTTCTTGTTTAGAACTTCTACTCATGCTTCAGAAAACTGACCCTGTCAAGACAGTTTCTTTCCTATTCATGTTCTCTTTACGCACGGGAAGTGTGGAAAACTTTCGCCTACACTGTGTGACATCCATTAAACGGGTGTTTGTATTCCCTATGTGGTTAGCATACTGAACTTATCTCCCCTCTCCGAGAGAAGCGTTATGGGAAAGGGGATGGATGCTGAATAGTGATACGTACTCTGTGGTGCGTCATGTCTGTGCTCATCAAGAAACCCTGGAATACATTACAAAAAGTGAAGAATGGATGTTACTGCTACCCTGGGAAATTTCAAAATTGCATTGTTATCTACATGAGTGAAAAATTGCTGAAACATACAGGAGGACAATATATAAGGAGCACAAATGTTTCACTGTGCAATGACATTTACACTCACAAAATACACAAACACATCTCTTCTAGGTAGGACTCTTGCATGTACATAGCCACACACTCACTCCAAGAAGCAAAAGCTGAATTGGAGTAAGTAAATATTTCTTTTAAATATTCTAAACACTCCCCCAGTCTCGCAACACCCATTGATTCAGATAGAGTCCTAGGGCCAGGTTTCTCACATGCATCCAGCAAGGTGAGAAGAAATTGCCCTTTTATGCAGCCTAAGGCCCTCTGCTAGGGCTCAGGAACTCTAACTGTCCTCCATAGCTTATCTGGGAGCCCAAACCAAGCACCTAGTCAGAGAGTCAGCAACTCGCTACTAGCTCTCCCTCTGTTTTCCCAAGCAAGAGGGCAGTGAGTAGCTCTTTCTCTCCTCCACAGGGGACAGGGTGCAGCCTGGACATGTTCCCAAGCCTGTGGGAACAGGCATAACCCAAGTGTCTTCTTGCTGCACCCCAGCACCATTTTGACCAGTGCTGTCTCCTACTGCTTGTATTTAATATTCTTGCATGCTTCTGTGTGTCTATTCTTCTGATTCTGTTTTAAACTTATTAATTAAAAGCCTGTTTGAGTAAGTGAAGTCCCACAAGTGAACTCCCTGTAAGAAAAGTCTTCTCAGGATAATGGTTGTCCACTGAAGCTTCTGAAATTTGAAGACATGAGCAGCCTAAAGTGCAATGTTATGTACATAACGAAAGAAAAAAAAAAAATTTTAAAGTAATATTACTGCTCTAATAAAACCAAAAGTGCTGTGTGTGTTAGTAATATCAATAAATTGTTTGGGATCTGTTAGTAACTACACTGAATTGAAAGTTCATTTTGGCAGTTTTGGACATTAGTCTGTAGCACGCTCTGAACATGTGTAAGAATTTGCCTTTGGTCACTCAAAGGAACACACAGATGTTTCTCTCGGAGATATCAACTCTAAACATATCTATTTTGTTGCTTTCTTCTTAAACTCTTTTATAGTTCTTCTGAAAATCTTTTTTTAAAGGTCATTTAGATACTGTGGCTACAAATGTAAGAAGGTGTTGAGGGCTGGGCTGCTGCTCAGATGTGCCTCATGGCTTTCACTGGAAGAGCTGTAGGAAATGCTTCAGGCTGGTGAAGGCAAGAGATCCATGGGGTCATGGAAAAGGCCATGGGTAGAGAGGAACCGGAGGGAATAATGCAGGGAAGAGAATTGCAAGTCTAAACTGGGAATGGCTTTAGGAAAAGACAGGCAGCAAAATCTGGTTTGGGGATGGAACATGAAAGACTATGGGGTAGGTTTGTATTTGGGTGACTAAAGCTATTTCAATAGATGGCTGGGAGGCAGATTACTTCAACCACATGAGTTTATGTGCTTTTTTTGGAGTAACAGAGTTGCAGAAATTGACACAATGGATACATGGCCAGATGGGGGAAGCAAACCCTTTTACATCAGGAAACAAAAAAAAAAAAAAAAAACCACCAAAAAACAACTATAGTCATAAGGCAGAATGACTCCACCAAAATCTCTTGAAATGAAAACTTCAAATAAATATTCAAAGTCATAAAAAAGCAATCTGTGTGTGGTATCTCAGCAGTTGTATCAGCACATCTATAGAACTATCTTGACTCACATAAGCTGAGAGACTCCTAAATAAAGTCAGTATGTCACCTGGAGTACATGAAACTAGTGTACGGATATCATCGTCCATGTTAAAACCAGAATTAATTAAGTCCCTTAAAAGCCTTCCGCTTCAAAGAGTAAAATGCATTTTACATATAACTTCTTACAGATATACAGATTTCCAGATCTTAAATGAAAGTTAAAGTTCCTTGAGGAAACTGATTCTTAAATAAAGTCATGCATGCTTCTTGCAGTTGTCTCATGAGCTGGAAGGCAATATTTTACAACCAGGATTTCTGAAGAATGACTCCTCTGGCAATTTCTTCTGGAACTTGCCTTTGTATATTTACCTAGTGGTGTCATTCTGAATGTCCGTTACCATTTCAGATCAAATAATTAAGATTTAGCAATTATATATAAATAAAAATGAGGTATAATGATAGAGAAATGTTTGACCTGTAGGTATTTCTAAGCTAATCTGTATTCTTTACAGCTAAACCCGATTCTTCCAATATTTGCACTTCATTTATATTATTTGTCCTAGAGTGTAAAGTCCTTTTCCCTTCTTGGCCCCTTGCAAAACAAACAGAAACGGCTCCTGTGTTAGGTCACAGCTTTTTTCCCAAAATACTGAGCAGGAGGACGTACTACCCTTGGGTCGGCTGATTGTCACCTCTAGGCAGGAGGGACATTATCCCCTTCAGCTTCTTCTTCAGCACCTTCCAGCCAGCTGTGCCATGCCACAGCAGGCTCAGACAGCTGTTAGCTCCATCCTCCACTGCCATTTGGAGAATCTTATCTAACTTTTTCTGCAGCCAGACCCCCAGAGAGGACAAGTTCACCCATGCAGGATCGTGCAGCCCTTGCACCCTCAGCATCAAGCGGGGAGTCCAGTGAAAGAGAAAGGCAACTCTGCAAACCTCATCCCATCTCCCCAGGATTGCTGCCAGTAGAGGCTGTCCAGGGGCAGGGCTGTGGCAGCCTCTGCCTGGGCTTCTCCCCTCCTGCTCCCCTCCTGCCTCCCGCACTTTTGGCACAGGCTTGCCTGGCTCCCAGCCCCTGGCACCAGGCGATGGGCAGGTGGTTTGTGCTGCTGTGACCTTGCTCCAAGCAGACTTCCTATCACCAGGGGTTGGCAACCCAAGGAGCAGAGCCGGTCCTTGAAATGTAACCTCTGACTTTCAGGGGAGTATCGCGCTGATCACTGAGGTTTAAAACAGTCTGTCTTTGGGCATCATGTTCACCCTCAGATGCACACAAAACGCACGTGCCAGAGCCCCCAGCTCTAAAACCCCTCTTGACTTCTCAGCCAATTAAACTAGCATTTCTAAGACAACTGGCAAACAACTAGCAAAGCATCGTGCAGAAACAGAGAGAACAAAATTATCTGCAATGCTCTCAAAGGAGCCCGTTTTCCAGAGAGCATGAATGAAGGAGATAGGCCAAAAAATGGTGCACATAATGGCAGCAAACCACAAGCATGTAAATATGCAAGACGATCATTTGAAGGAAAATTTTAAGCCTCATTAGTAAATGCTTTTTGTATTACTCACTATATTTACAGAAGACAATACAGGACAGCTAACAAGGCAGAGTATATCCTGGGGTGCCAGTACACTGTGCTGCAAGGAGCTGTCAGACCAGTATTAGACCAGTTATGTGGGTTGTCCCTGGTTTCAATGGGCTCCACCAGGCATCTTGTCCTGGATCGACTGTTCAGGAAACATTCAACACCCAGTGCAGCTGAGAGGAGCCTTGTCACTGACTTTGGTCAGCCCTTGCTCCCCAGCGCTCAGGGAGACAGGCGCTACTTGTAGGCGCCTGATGCCATGCTGGGTTAAGTGGAGTTTGCTCTGGGGCAAACCTCCAGGGTACAGGGGAAGAAAACCGAGGGTGAAGGTGAGGCAGCTTCCTTGAAACACTTCTTTTTGCATCCAGGCATGAGGGAAAAAAATGCAGTCCTAGTACAGAAAATATCTTGTTATAAAATTATTTTTCACTTTCCCTTTGTCCAACAGTAGCACTAAGGAAAGTTGACTTTTTTTCCCCTGCCATCCATGAGGTGTTCATTGTTTCAAACAGCAGGAACTCAGTCTCGAAAATTATATTTGGAAGAATAACATAGGGACTTTTAAAGTTTGGACATCCATTTTAAAAGAAAAATATGAGTGGGCTTAACTGCAGATCTTATGTGAAGTTTATATGTCTCATACATTTTTTCATATGGTTAGTATCAGTCAAGCATGGTTGATATTCTAGTAAGGCAGTTTCTTGTTATTTTTATTCAAAATATCCTCCTGAAGGTAAGTTAAATGCTCCATAGTCCCAAACCTAAAATTAAATTTTAGGAAAAGGTCCTTTAAAAATGGCTTATTGTGTTATGCCATACATGCTAAATGTTATTCCTGGCATGATGCCTCACCACAAGTTACAGAATTAATTTTTCTTTTACATAAATTAGTAATTAAATAAACATAATAAAAATCCTTATGACCAACTTTTCCCTGCAGTAACAAAATTTGGACTGGGATAAAAAGACAAAAGAATTTTGTTTTCAATTGCACCTGAGCTTGGATTGGGCCAGATCACCCTCCTTTTGGAAAAAGCAAAGAGCTGGAACTGCGGGGGAGTTTCTATTGCAAGGAATCCGTTATGGCATCATGCTACACAGGAAATGGGAGAACCTCTTCCTTATGGCAAGGGAAAGCAGGCTAGCCTGAAGGACCTCGAGCAAGCCACAAAAGCCCTGTGCTGATCTCAGATCCAGACTTGGTGCTCCAAGACTAGCCTGCAGACTTTGGGAAATGAGGATGAGCCACTATCCTATGCACAGAAGGGGATACCTGACCATAAAGAGACTTTCTGCACATGTACCAAGGGACACTCGTCCACCATGAGCCAAGAGCAATCAGAGAAGTTGTCAAAATAACCCTAGGATGAAAGTCACCAGTACAGTGTTACACAGCCTCATGGTTCTCTACCTTGCATTAAGATTGCCATTCAGCCATTTCATGTCCCTTAAACTCTCAACTGCCTGCAAACCATATTTTATCCCTCCCTTATCAAACACTTTGTGGTTACACTTCAGGCCAGATCTAAGCAAAGATATTAATCATCTGTCAAATAAAATTGTCAGTCTGCTCCATCCTTATTCTTTTTCAATAAAGATCAATTGAAACAGTGTAAAAAATGTCAACAAAGTCAAATCTTTTAAAAAGAAAGTAAAATGAAAGAAATATAAGTTGTGGCCCACCACACTTTAAAGTAACTTTTAGCTGTGGTTTTGGATTTGGACATATCTAAGCCAATAGGGGTGGTAGTTGTTATTATTTATTGCTTAAATGTGAATCTTTGTTTTCCTAATATGCCTTATGGAAGAAAAAGAGACATCTGTGCTAAAGTAACCAATCTTTATGGGTGGGGAAGAAACCATCTGGGTTAAAGTAACCAGTCCATGTTTCACTAATTCTAAGTCAAAGAGCAATAGCTACATGAAAAAAAATAATGGTGTCTTCTTTAAATTAAAGCACTGGTTTCGAAGATAAGTATAATCTTTTAGTACAACATCAGCTTTATTCACAAATACATCTCTTTACCAAATCATATTATAATGAAAAGCTGATGTGTGGACAAGTTAAATTCCTATTTTAAGCTTTATCGCACAAACATTGACTAAGTTTTGGACACGTACAAATCAGCAAGAATGGCTATTGTAGTTAGAGTGCTGAAACCACCCAAACTGAATTCCAACTAAAAGTCAACAGGATTTGTACATTGAAATTTATCAAGCATTTTTGAAAAATTTTTATTGGAACATTTGCTTTTCAGTTGTTGCCTTGTTGCAAGAATCTTCTTCCCATCCTCTGCAATCTGTGTAAGTGTTTAATTGTTTTTGTCTCACTGGGTTACCCACTTGCCCTCCACTCGCACAGTAATTCTGTAATCCCATTGTCAATGCTCCATTTCCTTCTCCCATAAGCAACGTGGCATTGACTGTCCTCTTACACATACCAGCAAGACTTCAACCCTCTCTGCAGCTCATCCCTCCCAACAGTGCTTTCTAGCAAGGTGCCCACAGTGGCTTTTACCAGGGCTGGGGGATGCATAGGAGCAGAAAAGCTCTTGAGACACTTAGCCACATTTCCTAGCCCAGCCTGAGTCTCCTTATACTGTCAGCAGCCACAGAGGTCACTTCTGTTTGCCTCCAAACAGCATTTTCTGCTCTCTCAAAGAGCTTTAAGTCATCTCAGCCTGTCTTTCATGAGAATTAAGCATCTGTCTCATGATGTTGTTAAAATGCCAGTTGCTACCCAATACTTCCTACTTCTCTGACCTCATTTCTGTCTTCTGTTTCATTATCTTACAAGGTATGTTGCAGAGCAGGGAATGAGCCATTCATCCATGAAAATAAGTGCCTGCAATCTACCCCGAAGCTGCATTTGTGGAGAAAATTCTAGTTTTGGAGGAGCAGAGTGATAGCAAAGATATGCTCTGAAAAGGCCTAAGCAAGGGTGATGGTGTTGCCTTCTCTGTGCTGTGAGGAGGGAAGTGTTTAAGACCAGCATAAATGAACATGGATGTTTAACCTGGCAGTTTGAAAGCTCTGTCTGAGAAACTGATAATCATCCCTCAGCACCAAAGATACCCTGTGATAGTGACAGGGGATCTAATTTATTACCAGATGATACCAAGCTACTGAGCAATCTTTCTGCCTTTTGATGGCCTAAGCCATACCTTGACCTTTCCCTTCTTCTGAAATTGTAACCTAGATATTCTTGTACAAGCACATGCTTCAGTGAAATTTTGCTTGACCGCTACAACTTCAGTCCCTCCTCTGAGAAGCCAAAGCCCAAATTTAGATCTGATATTTATTGCACAAAATTCTTCAAGATGCAAATGGCCTTCCCATCATACTTCTTGAGGCACAAAAATACCATGGAAAATTATTTATTAAAATGGCTTGGATCCAGAACCATGCACAAAATAAATATTCATATCATCGTTATTGCTTAGTTTTGACTGCTGTTCTCAGGAGGCCATAACGACCTAACTATGACTAACCTGGCACAGGCCTTTCATTGACAGAACTGTATGTTTGTTCTGTTTTATACTGTCGGTGATGTATAATCAATTGCTGCTGCTTGATTTGTACTGCCTATGGCACTAGGGAAAATTAAAATTAGCATAAATTATAACATTTAACCTTTCAGTACTAGTATGAAATGATATATAGGCAAATGGCACAGTAAAATAATCATTTCTACAATATACCTTTCAAAAATGCATGCAAGTGAAATGAAAGAAGAGCTTATGACAATGTTAATTAACATTACAGCATCTTAATTGACTCATTTCACTGTAATGTTGTAAAAATGAAAAATAAGATTATTAATCAGGTGAAATCCAACTGAGAAAAGTGCTATCTGGATATCTTCTGCCAAGAGATTTTGCCATGAATCCACTGTCCATGTGGTGTTGCCCTCCCTTGAGCTACATATCAGGAGGCAGCAGCTTCAAAGGACTGAAGAAATAATGTCCTTTTCTGATGCTCTTTGGTCCTCATATTTAAAGCAAATGTTGGGACAGAGTTGGCCTTAATTAAAAATAAATGTGTTTCACTGATGCTTCCTGAGGTACGCTGAAAAGTTGGGCTAAAGTAATTGCACTTTGTTGTCAGGAAAACACCTAGCTCTTGCAGGAACACTGTTAGAGTTCATATCAGTCATGCTATAGTTCTCTTTTGTTTTTAAACATAACTTTTACCATTTAAATTATGTTTTCTTACACTTACAGTTATTACTAAATCAAGAAGGGGAAGAACAATACAATCTAATCCCCTCAGCTTTTAACAAGTGAAAATGTGATTCAAAGGTTAATATAAATATATATAAAACATACTCAGATTTCCACATAGTTCTATTCCTTTCATGAATGCATACAGCAGTTAAAATACACAGCAAGTGATCTAATCCCATTTACTTCTGGAACATATAAAGGATAGCCATAAACCTAGAGAGAGACAGACAGATATATGGATACACAGACAGGATAACATTTTCAAGGTTTCTGGTGAGAGAATCCTTGCAACAGATGTATTTTTTAATTTAGGATTTTCACTACAAGCTTAGATCATTCATAATTATACCCTCAGACAAGGAGGGGGGTATAAATAAACTTTAATGGAAAGGAAACAGTCTGTAGAATAAGCATTTTCTTTGAATCATAACAACCCTTTGAATTTAAAAAAGAGGCTTTCCTTGAGGGATTGGGTGAAAAGCATTTAAAACACGGCAATCCTTCCCACTCTCTTCTTTGTCTGAGCAGATGGCTGCCGGTCAGCAAAGGCTGAATTTGAAAAATACTAATTTGTCAGGCTGATTCTGGTCCTCGAACCTATAACAAATGACCAGAGCAGAAATAACAACAGCAGAGAGAGGCAGGAAAGCGGACTGGGCTCCAAGAGCTAGTGCTCCTACTGAAGAGATGAAAAAATTAGGCGGAAACTGAAAAAAGGAGCACTAGAAAAACAGCTCAAAGAAAGCAATCATAGGACCTTACTGCTCCAGACTCTGGTCATATACAGGCACTGGGACTTCCTTTGAGCTGTGAGGATAACAGCTTTAAGCTTCAACAGAGGGAAAAGGGGTGCCTGGATTCAGGCCTTTTTGCTTAGGGCTCTGATAATCCAGAGACAAAAGTCGATAGCAAATTCCAGAGCAGCAGCTGTGATGTTTCCATCTGGGGACCAGAAAACATCTGAATGAATGAGAGAAATGATCTAACAATCAATAACTTTTTTCAAGGCATCACAAGAAGCCTTTGAACAATATCACAAGAAGGAAAAAAAAAAGAGAGAAAAGCTGTTCTAATGGAGGGGAAAATGAACCCACAAACAAGACCAAATTGACATACAGTATAGCACTATGTTCACAGGAGTAAAAAGAAGAAAAGTCTGGGAACTGAGAGTTTCAGTCCAGAAAAATGTAATTTAAACTGTTCTTAGCAAGCTTGACTGTGGAAAAAATTCCACTGATTGTTGTGAGGAAGTGTTACTTCATTTAATAGAAATCAGTAGATCTTCCAAAGTCGAGCTTCACACTTTACTAGACCAAAAGTTTGTTCTATTATGCAGGCAACTGCACCTTGATCAAAGGAGAAAGGTAAGATGAAAGATCACCTGTCTGTTCGGGGGGCAGGGGGAAAGGGTCAAGAGAGAAAATATAAGCAATAAACATGAGTTCCTGGTTCTTTTTCCCTGTAGTCCTTACTGGGACAGCAGTGTCCAAACTACGCCGGCACAGTTTTATATACTACCCTTCCAAATGCAGTGCGTGGAAAGTAGGGGATGGTGAGCTCAGAGACCCTTTCTTGTCATCTAAGACCTTTTTCATAGAGAAGGTGTAAGCTGAAAAAGCAGACAAAGGAAATAAAAAAGAAACCCAAAGCCTATTTCAGACCAAAGAGGGCTCAACAGTGCAGCAACCCGCGATAGGAACAGAAATCAGCTCGGGTATTTGAGGTTGAACAGAGTTCTTTTATAACTTACAGATGGCTGAAATCATTTGTAGGATTTAAGAATTTGCTGGTCTTGGTTAGTGTCCAGAAAGTCAGGAAACAATAAGAAAAAACAGCTTTTAGATGTAGTCTTGGCTTAAATAGTTTCCAGGGAGCGTGTTTATATGTTGCCTAGAGATAAACTTCAGCGCAGAGGAGTGATGCAGATGCAAGTATCTGTCTCCCTGCTAAGGTCTGGGATATGAAATGGAGGTGTTTCAGTGGAGTAAATGAGACCTGCGTAATTTTTACTCCATGCCAGTGTCTCACTGCTTTGTGAGAACATCACAAAATAGCTGCCAAGCCTTCTGATAGATAAAGCCTTCTTGCAAGAAAACTGCAAGAGAAGCCACAGTATTATAGAACAAAAACCAGCAGGCATCAAAAAATAAAATGTAGAATTATTTGGTCAATCACTAAACTTCTCAAAAATCCAATAGTAACATTACTAATATTCAATTCTCTTGAGCTTTTTTCTATGTGATTTTTTTTAATAACTGTTGTGCTCCTATTTGAGAAATGTATACATAGTATACATTAAGTACTTCACCTTTTTGTCATATCACTCTAACATACCTTACTTTATTTATAAAATGAAGATATATAATGTCTAGTCCATATAATAACACCCAAAAAATCTCAAAAGCAAGTGAAATTTTGGTTCTGCCAGAGTTTGCAGAGAGTCAGAGGAATGGCTTCCTCCTTTAATTCATCTGGAGTCCAGGAAATTCTGCTCTTCCCTCACCGGGAAATTACACATCTCCAGGACACTGTGGATTTGCTGAAGCCTTGAGTCTCCAACATACTGGCCAGCACTTCTCTTATCCAGGGAAGAGATAATTACATTACAACGTATAATGATCTCTTTATTTTCCAGAAGTATACAAAATAAGAGGATGAACTACTGTTTGGAGAAATGAAAAAGTCAGTTCACAGCAGCTGGGTGCTGGCAGAAGGTGTGGGCTGATGCACGAGCCCCTGGCCAGCATGGGTCGGCGGGGCGAGGGCGAGCAAGGAGCTCGGCTCCTGGGCAGGGTAACGGGAGCTCCTGCCTAAAGACCAGAACTGTTCTGCCTAGTAAGCATACTGGAAAACACTTCCTTGAAACACAGTTGAAAATAATAGTCCTCATATTTTATGTCAATGGGTAATTTCAAAGATAAGCCACAGCTCTGTGTGTATTTTTATGAGGGTAGGAAGCAGGGAATGAAATATTTCAGAGCACTAGAAGATTAATATTACTGCGGGATTCAAAAGTTCTGCTGTAGAGTTTAAACACTGTTGTAATGAAATTTCATCTCTCCGTGCTGTGAAATACACAGGGCCTAATTATTTCATGACATTTCTCACACAAACATGACCCCAGAATAGTTTATCACGTTAAATAATTTTAAAAGCCATGGACACGTGAAACGTCATCAAGTATATGAACTTTAAACAGACGTCTTTGTGAATCACCCGAACTCTACAACCTTCCAGCCTCCCCCTGCTATAAAACCATAAGTTAACAAAGTTATGATTTTCTATATTTAAATGTAGGCAATTAAGAAATGCTGAATTTTTTCACATGGGATTCTGTGATCTTTCCAGAACAGATCAAGTCTTGAATGTACAAATCATGTCTTACGACTAAAGATATAATTCACATGTTTAAGGCTCCTGAGATGTTTAATCAATAACGCTCTAAGTAAATGTAGTTTTAGAGTCTGTGATCCATTACCCCTCAAAAGCTGAAAGTTTGTAGCAGGAATGTTGTTGTCTTCATGTGGAAACTCATCAATGCCTATTGACATCTCTCTGTTTAATTGCAATTTAAGACTGTGTATTTCATTAGATCTCAAAATAGATTACAATGCTCCATTAATTTTGTAGTTATGTATGGGAAAGATCTAGTAGTGACTCTATGGGTCATATATAGGCCTCGGTTTGTGAAGGGAGCTCCTATTGACATCAGTGTGAGTTCTGCACATGGACTGAAGGCATGACACGGCCCATTATTCTCAATTTTCCATAGTACAGTCTCTGAGAGAACACAACACAAAAGAAATTGCTTATCTGGGATGCACCAATAAACATATTCCAGGTTTATTTCTTCTCAAGATTGCAAAAATGCAAACATTTTCTGTACCCACATAGTCACACTTTTCCTAAATGATAGTCTCCTTTTTTTATTCCTTTCAGCGATAACATATAAAACCATCCTCACAGAAAAGAATCTGCTGATGAAAAAAACATATCATTTATTACCAGAAGAGGAAATCAAGAAAAGATCTTAGCTAACTACAGTTAGCTCTGTCATTGATTTCAGAGAGACAAATTATTTCGCAGAAGTTTCCTGTTATTCTATCTCACAATAGCGAAAAAAACACATTTTAAAAAAAATCTGAGGTACATGTTGCCAAAGATAGACTAGCAAGTAGTGGAATTTGAAGGGTGTACACATTAAAGAGAGGTAGAGCACAAAGGCATGGTGAGAAGCTGGGTATAAATAGCAATGGTGGTATAAAAAATAGCAAAAATACAGACAGTATCAAAATGAAAAATTGTTACACTGACCTCTTAAACTGTGAAAGTAAGTAAACATGGTGGTGATTTTGTCTTCTGTGCTATACATGTGGAGCACTGCAATGCAACATTACAAGTGACTGATATTTGGTTAACAACCTCCGACCCTGCAGCTTTCATGTCACGCATCAGGAATGAACCCCAAGCACTTAGTGCTCATGCTGACCTTGAAGACACAGCCATCACTGGAGGCATGGCAGGGCTCCTCCCCAAACCGCACTGCATGCCAGTGAAAAGATGGCAATCGTGCCCAGTGCTGTGCTCTTCTTTGACCCCATTGCCTACCTGTGGAGTGGCAAACCAGACTTGTATTCAAAGCAAATTATACAGCATCCTAGCAGTAGGATTTCAGGTTTGCTGAAGATTTTTAGGTCACACTCAATAAGAAGCACAGGCAGGTTCAGTTCAAGGCAGTTTAGCAACATAAACAGAGATCGATCCAAGAAAAGGGAGCGGTTCAAAAGCAGAGGAGGAGAGCAATGAGGGAAGACATGGACAAGGAGGCTTCCTGTATCCACTGATGCTAAGGCAGCTAAGACCACAGAGGCGGCAACTACCCTATCCCTTCCTCAGAGCTGGCTCTACATCACCAGCACTGTGTGCCCCAGCATCATGGCTCTTCCTCAGCAGCAGTGCCCAACACAGCTGCTTCTTTGCCTATTCCCAGGACCAGTCCCAAGCTCATCTTTTTTGTGGAAGTCCAAAGACTCATGGCATGCACAATAGCAGCATCAAGGTACAAACACTGATCTTGTGCTTGTTTGAGTGAACTTTGGGGAAACCAAGAGCAGGCAGAGAGCTCTAGTTAATACTCAATCTCTGTTTTGCTGCATCAGAGGAAAGTGGGGCACATTTTTGACCAAAAACGCTGATTAAAACTAAGACAGAGTAATGTTAAGAATGTAGACACACAAAACAGAGGAACCATAAAAGTGTCTTTAGAAGCATCCAGGAAAGTCAGTAAAATTTCTCGTATTTTCAGTCAGCACATTCATCAATACCGAAGACATGACTGACTCCCCAACTTCCTTCAGAACGACATTTGCACTGAGCGCTTCCAGCAAATATTCTTCAGCAAGGCAATGGTGCACCTTTGATCTGAGCAGGGATACAAGGACAGGAATGTGGATCCCTGAGCCACATCTGGAGTCCTCTTAGATGACACCATTGCCCATGCCACTCTGAACCTCATTTCCTCAGATTATAACAAATCATTATGCCACTACTCGCTACCCTGATGACCAGTGAAACCTGATGGTAAAGCAGTCCTGACTCCCCAAAAGCTTCCAAAAGATCCAAGTGCTCTTTTTTTCCTAAGTTTGAAGATGGGCTTATCGGGGATCAGGAAAGACCTTGCTTGTGTAAAATGTACATAGTTAAGAACTACACAGGGAAACAAACAATGGACCATGACAGTGCTGGGCTATCCCCTATCTATCCACTCGGTGGTTTTCCAGTTCTATATGGATAACTCATTGTTTTCCATATTATGTTGAACTTGTTAGTCACTGTGGTCTGGATCAAAAAATTGCCATGGCTCAGCAAGTTACTGCAAAGTTTCTGAAAACTCTTGATGGACTAGATGCTCCTGTGCTGAAATATCATGCCCATATCTTCAATATTATGGAGGGGGGAGTGGGCAGGAGCCCCCAGTAGGGATAAACAACCAACGTGGAAAACACAGCCTCAAAGAGAATTCTGACTATTCTGACTCATGTAAGAATTTTCCTCATTAACCAATTCTATTAACACCATTAACTCTAGCTGGAAAAGAGGGGTTTTGAACACAGCCAGGAAGAATCCATCAAAGGTTGAAAAAGTCACTGCACCTATTTAAATCCACATCGTCCTGTGTGATCCATTTTTACAGAGCACATGCTGAGTGTTGTGTACGAACCATCAGATACAGAGTGATGAGTAAGACAGGAAGTGCAGAGAAACCTGATATCGGAACAAAGGGAGGATTGTCTCCCTGCATAGTGAGGGTGACGGTAATGCAGAACCTACATGCTTACTGTATTTTCTTATTAAGGATTGGACTTAGTCACATTAGAACCAACAACTCTCCACTGAAACTCTCCTCACTATCCTCCTCAGCCCTCTTTTATCTTGTGCCTCAGAGGAGGCATGGAGAAGTTTTGAAATGTGCTTCCTCTAAGTGTCAAGAAGTCCTCTCGTCCACACCTTCATCCCAGCCCCATTGTCCTGCTCCTTCTCTGTGCTGGCTCCTGGGAAACATGCACCCTTCTCTGCATACTCGTCGCTGGCAAAGCTGGCTGGGAGGAGTATGCTGCTGAGCTGTAGGATGAGCAGATGAGTGAAGCCTCTGAAGACCTCAGTTCTCCTTCTGCTCCAGTTACTGACAAATTTATGTAGAATTGGTGGCTGTCAGAAAGAATGTCCTATCTTTTGGCAGTGCTAGGATAGTACACTGGCTATCTTTCAGCTGCTGTATTCGCTGTTAAGGTAAGGCACCAGCTTTTTCCATTCTGGAGTGTCTTTAACATGCAGATTCTGCCTTTACTTTAGATCATTGTCTTTTCACAGGGCAGGATATGCCTGGGACCACCAAAGTCTGCCTCTCACCTAATCCAGGCAGAGATGAGTTTCATAGGAAGCCCGTGCACACTTAGTGGGCAGAAAAAAGCTGCTGGAGAGTGTGCCAAATCTGGGATGGATCTGCTGGTTCACAGAACCCCACACTTTCTCCTCCCCTGGTAAAGGGACCAATCCAGACAAGTCAGGGAAAGAAGGGTCCTCATTTCAGGGACACGCCACACATTTGGAACAGGGACGGGGGAAGTACAGAAGTATCAGTGTCAGGGAGGGGGAAGGGAACTATTAGTACAATATCCACATTTATGTAAGTTTTAGCACTTAACATGTAACAGCGGTGGTACCTGAGATCCTGCATTCTGTTAGGCAGCACAGTCACAGAGAAATTAAGTCTGCTTCCTTGCAGACCATGCAAACATACATGAGTACAAATTACACAATGGACCCAAACAGAAAAGCAGAACCCTTTATGTGGTGCATAGCTATAGACTAAATTTGGGAGATAAAACTTGTACTGTATCATGTATTTTTTAATTACATGGAAATATTTACAGTTTCTTTTTCATGAAGAAAGTTTCTTCTTCTAATTTTTTCTTTAATGACTGCTTTCAAAAGACAGTAAATAAATTACTCTCTATTGATCATGAAGCAATGGAGTAGTTACTACTTTTGATCCATGCAATTAACATAAAACGATAATGTGTGAAATGCAGGAAGTACGCGCATCATGAGTGAACGTTGTCATCAGCAGCCTTGCTTTTCAATACAGAAAAAATTGTTTGGAGAAGTTGGTCAAACAGCTATTGCTATTACATCCACACACTGCTGATTTCTAATATTTTTTATAAAGATCAGTAATGATATTCTATTAGGGTGATGAGACCAGAATTAATTTAAATAACTTTGTGCCTGATTCATGAAAAACAAAAAATTCCTCCACAGCCAGGGGCCATTATTTCTGTAATTTTTCTATGGAAAAGTCATGGTCTGCATTCAACTTCCAGTTCAAAAAGAAAAGTTTTCAATTTATACAGATGGGGTTTTATCTTCACAATCACTTCCAGAGGAATGGCTTAACTATTAAAAGGAAAAAAACCCTCCACTGTCTACTTCAGAAATACACCGATCATGCATCAAAATTCAGACAGACTTTCTTCCAAATATTCTTTATCCACTCCATCTGCAACTGCAGTCAGATAAGAGTAAAATGGACACACAAAATAAAACTTGCACATAGATCATATTAATAGGCCCTTTGCTTTTCAGACATCAGCATAATTTCCATTCTTGATTAAATAGAAATGTCAAAAAAATTGTAAAAGCCTGAATCTAAATAAAAATAGGAATGAACGTAAAACACAGAGATGTGCTGTGCTCCTATAACATTCAAAAAGTATGTTCTGTTCAACAGCTTACATTTACATGCTTACTCACAGCATATTTCTAAGCAAACTATAGCAGCATTGTAAATAATGCTTTCATTTTGGTCTTTTGCTTGTGCTTTTTTTTTCCCCATGGAAAAGATCTGTGTACCTTGGAGAGATATCTTAGCCAGCTGAGAGACAAATTATGTGGCTAGCATAACTTTATGAAAAAGCATTGGTTAAAGGAGCTGTATGGGAGAGATTCTGCTTGAATATAATCAGATGAGTATTGCCTGCTGGTTAGAATATTTCTGTGAAGGCCAAATCATATCATATTTCAAATCTGGCAAAATATTCACAATATTATTTTTACGTTTTCCTATATGATTGCTATGTAAGTGCATACTTGTTCAGTAAAGAACAAGCTCTAACCACCTACCACAAGGATATTATCCACACTTCTGCTGAAAAGTAGTTTGCTTTCTAAAGTTACAAAGAATATATAAAATTAATGGAAGAAAAACAGCAGAAAAAAAATCTCTTCTCTGTTTGTTTATAGTGTGCTTTTGACAGTGCTTTCTGTGTGGCCAGTGTTAGCGTTTCCTTTATCATTTCCCTTCGTTTGTACGTGCATCTTTCACAGCCACAGAGAAAAGCATTTTTGAAGATAGATATATTTAATTGAAAAACCACAAAACCTGGCCAAAAGATGCAGCATAGGGTGACTCTGCCTTTTAATTCCCCTTTTAAACTAGTAGATTGCAAGTTTTTAGGGATAACTTCAATACTTAGTGGGTTAAATAAAAAACCAAAAGCCATTCTTTTCCACCTTTTTTTAGAAAAGCTTTTCTTTCCACTCCAAAGTTTAAATTTCCATCAGGAAAATTCCATCAGAGAAATCAGAGAAATTGCTTCAGGTGTAAATTGTTGTCTGAAAACAGAACTTACTGCCTGCTTTAATATTCCTTAGCTCAAGAAAGTAACAGAGTGATCCCAGATGACAGGGAGGATACAACTAGAAAAATCCCTTACATGCCATATTTTTTAATGGATTTTGATTCTCCTTTATTGCTTTTTTGCAGGGAATACATTTCTTCCAAAATGTTGCACTTGTGCAAGACAGACAAGTGAAAAAAGAAAAGATTCTTATTTGAGTATGGATTGCAGGATCAGGCCCATTGGTCTTGCCTTACTCTCTGCTTAGCTTGCACTACAGCAAAATAATATTTAAGATTCCTAGGGCCTGTTTTCAGGTGCATATATTACAGTTTTCTACAGCTATAAATCCTTTTATTTTAAAAAATTTCATCCCAATTACCCAAAAGTACATCCAGGCCCAAGGTGAATTCTTTCAGACTTTTTTGTTTGTAACTTTAATATTAGCTTTGCTTCCTAAATAATTTCTTTAAGATCTTCAGGCTATTTTACAGTTTACTACTCCTTTTTTAAACGTTTTCTGTCTTTAGGTTTCCATTTAATACTTGTTTTATATTTCTCAGTAGTTTTAAAACATCACCTCAACAATAAAATAATACCTTTTCTGCTATGAAAACCCTTTGCTTTAATACAAATACAGTGATTTAAGCACCCTTCTGGGGTTTTGTAGGTGTTAGTGTTCCTGGTTTCAAATTTTAGCATCATTCTTTAAAATGAAGGAAAAAATCAACTTGCAATTTAGACAGTTACCAAATTACCAAAACTAGTGCAGCAACTCTTAATGAGTGAAACCATTAACAATTTTCTGACTGCAGCCCCTGTTCAAATACCTTGGACACCTTGTTAGCACAGAATGAGGTGTTCAATCAAGAGACTGGGAATTGGAAGTACCAGGGCACAGTTCTGAGTGGTGATTACAAGGGCATGAGTGTGAGTGCCAAAGTAACAGTCTTCTACACTGCAGGAAGCTGAGAAACCTTCAAGTCTACATTTGTAAATCAGCCTGGATGATTACAGCAGTCACAAGCAAAGAACATATGAAACAATTATTTGCACTGTTCTTTCACTCTTTTAATTTGCTCTTAAAATGAACACAGTGATACTAAGAGCCATTAGTGCTTTGTCTTTGAAAATTTCGTGAGACTTCGTATCTCTGCAAGCAGCATCTTAAATTGCTTAAAAGTAGAAATATAACAAAGAACTATTGTTTTCTGACTGTTAAACCCCTTTCACATCAATAATCTGCCCTTACATTAATGTTCAGATATGCCTTTGGATTTCCTTTAAACGTATTTGCTTGATATGCAGAAGCGATACGATTTTAGACTTTCTACTTCTCCTTAATTGCTGTGACAAAGACAGTTTGCCTTTCCTAAATGAGTAAATTTTAAAAGTATATTTTGTCACGTTAATATAATGCTGTAGATGTAGATCTATTTCCATTATATTAAAGCAAGAGAATGCCACTCTTTGATGTTAATTTTGCTACTTTAATTTTGTAAAATGAGTCCTTCACAACGGTTCAATTCATTCAGGTTTTTTTCTTTCAATCCATAAACTGCAATTGATGTAGAAATAACCCTGAACATTTCTAAAACTCGTATTTCAGACACAAACTTGTTATTAGGAGCTACTTTCGTATTAAAGATAAGGAATTATTGACTAAGGAAGTGATGAGAAATAGCAAAGAAGAATTAAATTATCCCTACCAAAGAACTGCAAAAAGATAACCTATTTTAAAAAAAATTCAAAGTATCCTGCTACTTTTCTATACTTCATGGATATATTTCAGATATATATATGTGTATATATATATGTAATTTTTCACTGCTTCTGGTTTGAAGAAATAAATTATCAGTGGAAAATATCTTA
The DNA here is from genome assembly GCF_017639655.2 of Falco naumanni. NCBI lineage: Eukaryota > Metazoa > Chordata > Aves > Falconiformes > Falconidae > Falco > Falco naumanni. The sequence continues at coordinate 14,773,607 of NC_054066.1, read as the reverse complement.
AAATGTTGCATTAAATTTAAGAGAAAGATAATGTTTATGCCATAATTGTTTTGGATAGTTCATCTTATGTCTTTTATAGGAATAAGCAAATAATATTATGACCTTAATTAGCATCTCATCTGTACTAATTGTTTATGTAAATAGCAAATAAAAATTAATTTTTGCTCTTTTTGATCATCAAAAAATATTATTCAAGAACTTTTCACACAGGACCATTTTCTTCCATCTATTATTGTAGGAACATAAAACACTTATTTCAAATTAATCAATTTTTATAGAATTCTGCAAGCAAGTAATTAATATTTTGAGCCTTGCAAAAAAAGTTGGCTCCCCAATGTAAAATGCATCATCATGTCTTAAAAATCCTGAAATACTGTCACACATCAGTCCCTTTTTACTACTGGTTTCTGGAAACTCCCCAGAATATGTTTTTAAGCACTAAAAGAAAAAGATAGTTCTGATTCTGTACCTAATATTTGAAAGGTGAAAAATTCTTAAAATAATACAGCCAACCTGTACTAAAACAAAACTCCAGACTGTGTTATGCTTAACTGTTAATGACATACTGTGGACCTAAATTACACTGAAGGGAATGCAAAAGTGCAATGTCTTTACTGTTATTTTGTGCTTTTTTGTTCTAGGTAACTTTAAAATATGTATTGTTGCAATTTTTGTACCTAAGGGTGCTGAAGCTATCAGGTAATATTGTAAAGTTACATATCACTTAAAAATATATCCGAATATTCTCACCCCTCCCCCGCTCCCCCAGCTATACCTACCAGCAGCTGAAAACAACAGTAATTGAAATTAAAAGGCTCCCTTCTGCAAGTAGTAAAGTCTGGTTTTAATAATCGGAGGGGTTTCAGATGCAGAGGGCGCTGTTGTTCATGTATTTTGCAAGCATTTCCTGACGAGGGATAAAAACATTGATCTAATAGTTTAATGTTTGTATTTTTAAGCTTTCCATGAAATACCATTGAAACTGCTGACATATAGATGCTACCTTCCACAGTATGCGATGAGTTTCCTGAAATAAATCCTTTTTGTGAGAGACTAGAAGGGAGATGCCAGCTATCGTCACCCAAGTGAAATGTTTTTCACTGTTTCCACTTTACAGTCCATTTACCAAGCCTTTATAACCCAGCCACAAGGTTCCTTCCATCACACATTTTCGTATAAGGATATTTTAGTTATTTTTATTTTAAAAGCACACCAGATGTATTTAAGTGAAACTTGCAATACAAAGTGTGAAAACAATTTGAAACATCACTGCAGTGGTATTCTTCAACATTTCTTTCTCTCTAAAATATTCTTTGCAGTTTACAACTAATCATTTCAAGTGTTCTGTCCATAACAAAGTATTAACTAATTATACCCACAAAAACAGAAAGGAGTGGAACATACCATTTACATCTTAAAATAATCTTCTGCACAATAACTTTTCTTCAGAGCTTTATGTATGCATCTATTAGCATTATACCTCCACACACATAAGTAAAAGCTCTAAAGACACCGTTAGGTCTTTGAAGTAAATTGCTTTCTAAAACACTATATGATATGCTACATCTTCTCATGCATTTGCATTTTTAATAATTTTCTCCTTTTCCCCCCACTATTGGAGCAAGAACTGCCATGCCTCAAAACAGAGAGAAAAAAGCATAGGTGGAAGTCTTAATGACAGTTTAGATCCACGGAAACACAGGAAACTTACAGTTACAGATGAAATTTTGTTATTTTTGTATACATGTATAACATGAAATTAACTTGCCTAATTGTAACTAAGGCATTTAGCTAGGCGGGAGAGAACAGGCAACCTGCAGCCCTTGCCTGGAGTCAAAGGGACTTGGGCCTCAGCGAGAATTACAGACCTGGGCCTGGGACATCCCGGATCAACTCCTGCACTGAGTTCCCTGTGCTACCTAAGCCCAACAGGGTGTATTAAAGCCAAAGCAACAGGCTTTATCCAGATCCAACTTGTGGCTTTAAATCAGACAATAAAGTCGCTGGAGCAGTTTTTTAAAGTTTAACACTGATTTACCCATAAAATCCGACCTTACTTAAAAAGTTATTACTTGAAAGACAGGAAGTGAAGAAAATTATTTGATGCACACTACTTTTCTTCTCTAATAAATTTTATTGATTACTGTTTTGCACTATAGTCAAATACATCTGCATTTTAAAGTGTCTGCAAAGCATCCATATGGCTAATTCTATCCTTAAAATGAAGCTACTAGTTAAACTATAATACAGGCAGAAATAAATTTTGCGTATGTCACTCCTGGTGTGGGGCCCTGCAACTTCTGCAAAACACCTTAAAACAAACTCAGCTTTTCAAAGTAAGGAACAAACCATCAGAATATGTGTCTGACCAAAACTGCTCTGAACACAAGGTTTCCGTTTTATATTAACCAAAACTTTGCCTAAAAACAGCTCCTGCACTGTAGTAAAAATGGCCATTGTTAGTTTTTCTCCTTAAATCAACGCTCATTCAAAAGTTTTCCTCCTGATAAAGGCTTTAATATAACTGAGACAAAGTTGCATTTTATGATTGGCAAGTTCTTTGCACCCTGGCTACCCCCCAGCCTGATGGAGCGGGGCTCCGCGATGCATTTTGGCCCTGTCTTTATGTCAAATCACTGCCATCAAAACAATGGCTCATATTACATGAAAATCTTGTGCAAATGAGCCATAATGGAAGTGAATGACAATCTTGTAAGACTGTGCAGCAGGATTCTCCTTTGATCTGAAATATTGTTAATCTTTCTCAAACATAACACTAAGTATACTTGGCAAATCCTGGATGAGAAAGTCCCTATAGCGCAGCTCCGCGGACCGCCAGCCCAAAGCCAAGCGCACCCCACCACAACGCGAGGCACAGCCAGAGGCGAAGCATGCACCGACGCTGAGCCGCGAGTTCTGCAGTTGCTAGAAATTTATTTACAATTAAAAGACCTCTTTCCCCTTTTCCTTTTCCTGAAAACAAGCTAAACAGTATGTTTATTTAGTCTTAATGATGGATATTTGCTGCTGCATCACAGCTTCATTTAATTAAGAAGCTGCAGTATTTAAGATATTAAAATCCATGTTTCGAAAAAGGTTTGCTTTTTCAAAACACGGGCCTTATTTATTCGCGGCTTAAGAATCAGCCTCACTCTAAATTATAGTTTTAATATGATGTTGCAGGGAGAAAAAAAAATCTAGCAACGTAAGGCAAGATTTTTCATTGGTAACAAAAGCATGATATAGGAGTTTATACTTTCCTAACGATGCTTAAAGCAAAGATCTGGAACGGTATGTCTCAGATGAGGTCATATATCAACTTCAGGATAGTAAAAACCTCTCCTTCGACTATATTACAGCCAACTCACACCTTTTTGTTGTGCAGCCAAATATGCAAGGCGTATGTAGACGAATGCAAACAGAGTAAATCATGTTGATTCAGTGCTAGTAGGAAATATGCCTCTTCAGTTGTGTGCTGCTTTTGAAGTACTGCCTAAAAATCAGTCTTGGGCTTCAAAGAGAGGGGATTATAGCCTTTATCCAGCAATTAATATGGCTGAAACTCAGAATGTCAGCACCTGACGACTATACAGGCTGGACAGTAGCCTAGTAGGGGTCCAGTCCCCCTCAAGAACTGGAATTTACAATAAAAATTAGTGCATAAATAGACTGAAATATTTGGGAAAGGGGCATAAAATTTTAACTTCTAACGACCTGTCTATATTTTGACATGTGGGGGAGAGGGGGAGTTGTGGTGTCCCTTGACCTTTAACCTGCCTTATCCACCTAGATCATTTTAATCTCCCACCAACTGTTAAGCAGAAAAGAGTGCTATTAAAGAGAAAGCTATTCCTTTTGCCTTCTTACATAGATCAGATGACAACCTCTCCAAGTCCCTCCTCTCTGTCAGAGTTCAAGGGTTCAAAAATGGTCAGAATATCAAGCAACAGAAAGCCAGCAGGACTGCTGCAGAAAGAGTTTAAGCACTTTATATTATGCAAAGTGGTTAAAAAAAAAGCAGGGGTTGCATTATTTTGAAGTTCTCCTCCCCGGTTTATTTTTTTAAACAGATACTTTGATTTCAGAAGATCATAGTTTCTAATTTGAGGGAAGAGGAAAAGTCTTACATTTTTGCGATTTGCACCCAAACTTGTAGCTACCTAATAACCTTTTCTATATTAACTCTTTTTATGAAGTTCCTAAGGTTTGCATCATATACACATGCATTTGTCAATATTGTGTTGTAAATAAAATGAACATTTAACCCTCAGTTCTAGCTAATGTGTCAGGGAAAATAAAGCAAGATAAGATAAAATGAAATTAAATAAAATAAAATGGAGCATGCGGTCTTAGTCCATAACCATTCTCAGATGGCATTTCCACAATGCTACATATAGCACCCTATTCCTCAGAGAGCATCCAAGCTTTCTACTATTTCTCTTTTTTAACCATAGACAGTTGCTATAGCACGTTTCTTCCCAGAATTTCCACTTGCTTTGAAGAAAATATCCCCCAAGTACCCATGCTTAATGTACTTATGGAAAAGCAACTCTATATCATGACAAGCTAAACAATATGGCTCTTTAGTAAAGAATGTCTGATATTAAATGCAGAGTTCTTATTTCAAAATGGTAAAAAATCAGTTTGAGGGAAGGAATAGAATTGCTCAACATAATATAAATGGAATGGGCGCAAGCTGAATGTAATTTTTAACAGAGCCCCGCTTTCTAAATATACATATAATGTGTTTGTGTGCCCGTGTACAGAGACATAATAAACAATAGAATTTAGAAAACTGCGTTCGATTTTGGCTTTTACATTAGGCCCTTCGTATCCTGTGTATCCTAAAATGCTTGACAATGTTTCCATTGTACTTAACTAAACACAGTAATGGTGGTGCAATAACACAATGGCTTGTGCGCTGCCTCGGACGGCCGAGCCTGCGGCCGTGTGACAGGGAGTTCTGGCTGGGAAGGAGGCTTAGCCAGCCTTTTTTCACAAAAGTGCCATGGCGATATTGCCTAGACAGGCAGCAGGGACAGGCAAAAGGGATTTTGGATTAACATCTCATCTCATGAAGGACGCCACCTCAAACAGCTCAACACCTCCCCAGCGTTGTAGTGCCGTGTCAGCATTAAGAATCAGCCCAAGTCCTGGTGGGAGACTTAAACTTGCGACCTTCTAGCCAAGAGGTAAGAGCTCTGCCGGCTGAGGCGTACTGTCATTATTGATATGTGCTTGCGTGGGCTGACTCCAGTGTTGACTACAGTTTGACCTGAGAGTGGAAAATTGATGCCCCCACAGATTTTAAAAGTAACCCATATCTTTCAGAAAAGCTTTGGCTTTTTTTCCCTATTGGAAGTTACCTCTTCTACCAGGGAAATGCAGTCTCCAGCGGGTGCCTAATCTCTAAATGCTGGCTTCCTAAACACCTTAAAGAAATCTGACCACCTCTCAGATCTGTCTGGATTCAGAATATTGAAATGGAAACTTTTAGTTTAGCTTATAATGCTCCAGATAGTATGCGTTTTCATAGTAAAGTATTGGAAAGGGGGGGCAGGGGGGATATGCAGATTGCTATAGCCTTTGCAGTAATTATTATTTGCAGATTAAATATTCACATTTTACAAGGCAGTAGAAAACATTCAGGGCACCTTGCACCTATATAAGGCAGGACATTTCCCAATGACACTGTAATATCGGTAGATAAAACACAAAAAAAAAGATAAGAAACACATTCAACTGGTATTGTGTGCTAGACACAGCAAAGGAAATCTCCTTGGGGAATATTTTCATTACATTACAACATGCATAAATTTGATATGAGAGAAATTATCAGTGTTGATTTTGCTTCTGCTGAAGTTACCATTACCAAATTAGACAGTTGATGATTGCAGACTTGGACCCAATCACCGAAGACTCATTCCAATTTGACAGTGATGCTAACCATATTTAGCAGATGTTAAAATCTAAGCATCAGAGGACAATCTAGATTTCCAACATGATGGCGTAAAATGGTGTTGTCTAGCTTAGGGCCAAGGTATGTTGCAGGTGTGGATGAACTTTGGAATAAATCTTTAACTGGTAGTCCAGACTGTAGTTTAGATTTCTAGTTTATTTTTTTGTCAGAACTTATAACTGGTGCTTATCCCAAGCTGCTAGCACCACACCAAATTTAATTTAGAAACACAAATCATAGCAGAAAGTGAAACTTTGCCAGGTACTAGCAATAACAGTGCCAGCTAATCCTTGGACATAAAAGAATATACCTTTCTCAGCAGATAGCTCAGGGCAATCATACACTCCTAAAGATATACAGAAAAGATGAACCAGTGATTTGATGGTGGGTAATACCCAGCAACCTTGTTTAATCAGATTTTAGTCCCCTGGCTTCATGAGTTTCTGATTGCTTCAAAATCAGAGGAGTAAAACAATGAATTAGAGCTGATCATCTACAGCTCTAATTCCAGATCAAACACTGGCCAAAAATATTCCAAAATGGGAACATGTATACAAGCCTCAGCCTCATTTCTACAGCCTAGATAGGAGGCGTTGAACTGTAACATCTTTTTTCTATCCGCTTTTTTTTTTTGTAAAATGTCTTTGCTTGTTTATTAAAATGTTCACTGCTGTGATCCCTTTTTTTACCCAGGGAGCTGAGTAGATTTAAAGATGACACATTGCTGTATAAATCTTATGTTTACTAGGCCTTCTGTAAAGAAGTGCCTGGCTGACCAAAAGTAACTTTTATAAGCAAAAAAAAAGTAGTGACAAGGCAGTGTGAGGGAGACCAAGGGGGTTATGTATTTTGCACAATGTGGTAAATTTACAGGCTGTGGTGTGGGAGCTGAGCCTCTTCCTCAGGAAGCCAGCTCAACCCTGGAGTACAGTAAAGCAGCCAGGGACTTTCACTGCTCCAGTTGCTCAAATGAAGTTGTCCCTAATCAGGCAGATCTAGACCATTATCACACTGAAGAACTTTTACTGAGATTTTTTTTCCAGTAAAAACTCAACAAGACTTTATGGAAAAGTTATGACAGCAGTGACCTGAATGAGTAGAAGTCTTTAGAAATTTGGTCCTGATGTTTTTTAATGAATTCATAAATTCATTTTGGATAGATGGAAATGGTATATATGAAGCTAAAGAGTTTAGACAGTGAAATTTTCCTGATCTACAGTCTCTTTTTTATTGATATGGTTTACTTCTTGTAAATGGAATCTTTTTCTCTGGGATTCATAGACATTATTATTATACAGATCACATCCATGATTCTATGGGTTACTGTATAAGGACCTTTGTTCTTAGAACTGGTTTCCTTAAAGTTTTCCATAAATAGTAAGGAGTAACTTTTTTTATATTTGCAAAAAAAAAAAACAGCTCCAAAAATGGAGAACAAGCAAAATATTAAAGTAAATGTCTTCGATATTTTGTTTATACCAGTGCTCATAACTCAAAGCAATTGAACATTTTAGGAACTGTTTCCTCTCCATCTCTTACCAGTGAGGTTTTTTCTGGGGATCTTCCTACTACATCTCAAAACTGCAGGCCTGCGATTCTGGCAGTGCTTTGGGATATGGATTATCCACATCTTTCTGAAAGCTGCATCTCACCACTAGGAATCACACCATGACCCATCACCTAACAACTTGTGTTGGCTGCTTCCATGAGCTAAGCAGGTACTTCGACTCATGGCGATACCTGAAATCTAGCCACCCTTGTTGTCCTGCATTCCTGAAAGACAAGAACCTGCAAGGCAGCAGCCTCCAGCAGCAAAGTTTCCCCCATACTCTGTGCCAGTCCTATTCTGATTTTGTCCTCAACACCAGACTAGCACCAAGACCTCTGCCTTCTCTTCAGCCTTCCTTCCAACTCACTTCGCCAGCCCTGACCTTCCCATCAAACTCACACATCTGCCTGAACCCATCTAGGGCATCTTGTCTTCACTTTAGTAGTTCACTTCCACCTGGTACTGTCTCTATGTGTACACCTTTATCTTCCACACTGCTGCTGCCATTACCACTACCTCTATGCTGGAAATCTTTCATGTTGGAGCCAATTGCTATGGTTACAGGCAATCTGCTGTATGTTTCATCTCCAGGAGCTGTAAACGAGGGAGTTTTAACAGCATTTGAGTAAGCACTGCCTCTTCCTTACACAGAGCACGCATCCCCATTCAAATTCATCTATCCACTAGTTGCTGCTCACATGATATATATTACACTAATTCTACCTAGATGTACAGAGTGACTGTGAGTTCACGACTTGTGAGTAACAACAGCTACAGTATTTTACAACCTTTTTCATTTTAAAGGCACGAGCCTACCATTTCAGTCACACACCTTTGTTTCCTGTCTGCCAGCTCAGATTCTGACTGTGGTATGGGGTATGAAGGAGTAAAAAGATTTGACCTTATTTTAATCAACATATAGTGGCATAAAATATCAGTGAAATATAGCATAAATTCTGCATCTTGAAAATAAAAAATACAATACAAATTATAGTGCGCTCATTCTTGGTACCTTAAGAAAATGTGATTAGTACTCCTGCTCCTGAAGTTTTAGTATCATGGAGATAAAGTTCATAGCAGTTGAGAATCAACTCAAATACAATCATAAACTTCAGTCATTCCATTTTTGTTTTGTGTGTGTGTAGTAAGGATGGGAGAGTAGGGGGTATGTCAGCTCTGAATTTGGATCTATTTGTGCCAGTTTTACAAGCCAGACAAAACTGGAAATGCTAGTACTTTAATGTTTTAACTCAGGTAATAAGTCATACTAGCTAGAAAAGTTGTTTTCATAAATGCAAAAGAGAAACATGCTAAGAACAACTGATGGTGTGATATTTCTACAGTTTTGAATTAAAATCTTACAAGAACAGGTTGCAAGATTTTAGTTCACAAGGAATCCAGCCACCAGCTCTGTGATTCTGTGTAAACACAAATCCCCAGGTCTCTCGTAAACACCAGTGGAATTAGGATCCTGATCTCCACACTTCCAGCTCAGCCCAGGTATTCATAGGGTAAATCCTGATCCACCCATCCCTTAAGCAAAATATTTAGTTGCTCCTGTCAGGCTAGAGGGGCACAAAGTGCCTCCAGCCCTAACAGATCGTAAGCAAGAAGCCACCAAGCTGCATGGTCCTGATTAAGGAGCAGCTGCAGCCAGGCAAGCGTGCATGGCTTCAGTGCAAGCTCACATCTCTCAGTGCTGGTGGAGATTGCACATCACTGCTGACACATTGGCTCTCATTAATTAACCTAAGCAAGTTCCATGGTCTGTTTTACACAGAAGTTGCACTGAATCATTTCTTCCAGCTTTGTAATCTATGACTCCACAAAATGTGAACTTTAGGGAGCTATAATATGTATCCCTGTGTATTCAGAAAGCACAACGTAAAGCTTGCTCTCTGCATCACAATGCTGCATGCAAGTGAAGGGACTGCTTACGAAAAGCAGTCTCTGCTGGCTTTGGCTGCCTTCCATTTACCACCACCAGGGTCGTGCAAAGCCCCTCACCAGTGCTCCCTACCAGGAGTGAGTTACAGCCCCCAAAGCACGGCTTCAAACACACACCCAGACAGTCTTCTGCTCTCCCTCATCTTCTGCTGTCACCCCATCCGCTCTGTTGCTCCTCACCCAACTGGTGCTGCAATCTAGTCCGATGTGAAACTGGATCAACCAGAAAACAATCCTCGTTTGTAACCCCAGCACCATATTTAGATTTGGTACAATGCAAAAATAAATTTTAATAAATCTAGGCCTAAATTTGGCTTTCTGTCTGTAACGCCTTACAAAGGGATGGTGACAGCTGAATGAAATCAATATATCCCTTAGGCAAATGACTTTCCCTTCCAAGAATAAATCTTTACAAAAATAAGATTACACAGTCTTTTCAGGCCCCTGAAAATAACATGGTCCACAAATATAATAATTATTCAACTCTAGTTTTAATAAACTCTCTCTCAGTTGAGAAAGTGCCCTTTTAAATCACTCCTTCCTACCAGTTTTATTACTCATCATGCACCCCTGGCTTTTGGGGGGAATTTTTCCAAGGATGTATAGAAGTAGCACATTTATAAAGCTATTACACCCACACAGAGTTCCTGGAACCGGCAGTACAAAGCTGATCATGGAAGCAGATGACCCTCGCCAGCAGAAAGACACCTGTAATGCACAGCAGCGCATCTGTAGAGGACATCCACGTGGAGTGCCTGCTGGGTGCTGCACCCAACAGCTCAGCACCTCATACTGCCACCCCTAGGTGTCCCAGGAGAAGAGCCCTGAGCAGCCGCTGCTCAGGACCTACACACCAGGTTCGGGCTGTGGTGTCTGCCCACAAAGCCAATGCATTGCTTTGGTTTGTCATGGGCTGCAAAGGATGATGCTGAGTAGAACTGTAATGCAAGTCTCAGTGCATCTGGCAACGCATGAATGCGCTGGTCAGCTCCAAGTCTACATTGTCCCTCAATGTAGAAAGGTGTGAGAAGGTTTTTAGTATTAATTTACCAACACGATTTGGAAATTCTCAGCTACAATTCTTAGGCCCAGGTTTTTTAGCATCAATTGATTCCCGCATTTAAATTTATGAAGCATTCCGCACTGTTTCCTGCTGTGGTCATCATCAGGTCTTGGCCGCCGGATCATGAGGAAGCAAGCCATGAATGGCAGAAAACCCTGTGGCTGTCCTTATCTGCAGAATGGCAAACAAGCTGAGCTCTCTGCGAAGTCTGCTAGGCTGTCAAAAGAAAAATTACAAAGGGCTCCCTTCTTTCAGTGAAGTAATATATTTCTGACTTTGCAAAAGTCTTTTACTTAGCCACAATTGCATCATGTCTGAAATTATTTTATGACCTGGGGCATGCGTATCAGGCCCATCTGTTCTCTCATGTTGGCTTTGAGATGACTGCCACCATTTCATTCATGTTTGAAAATGCCAAAAATGAAACAACTTCCATATTTGTTAATGAGATTTACCAGAAAAAGAACAGCACCAACAAAAGAGAGCAAAAATAATCTCAGCCCGGGTCTTTCCAAGCCAACATTTTAACTTTTCAAATATATTCACATAAACTCATTACAATTGTCACTAGAAAAACAACTGAGATCCAGCTAGCAATGAAAGGAAAAGTGACTGAAGATTAGGACATATTTGGTAAACTACAGCTAGCTTTTATACTTGTGATTTTTAAGAACAAACCTTTAATTTTAAAATTCACAGTCTCTCCACCATTACAAGCCCCTTCAGGGCAATGATCTATCAAGTTCTGACTGTTTCAAACTGTTTGTGCTAGATTCAGCATCTATCACTCCTCAGACTTGCTGCACATTTAGCCACAGAGCCAAGAAACAATAATTTTCAATTAAGAAACCTGGAGAAGACTTGGGGACTTGATTTATGGTGCATGACTAATTATCAAATAGCTAGCCTAATGAAAATTAAGCTGCTGGTTACTACAAAGATTTAACTTCATTTTCTTGAGAAGATGCTGATACGACCAGAATATAATTTATTGATGTTTTATTATATATTTTAAAACAGGCAAAACAGCAGAAATGATCTAATTAAATTTTTAAATATGATTTAAATTTTTTCTTTTTTACATTTTATACTGTAATGGAGATAGTTCATGTAAACTTAGATCTGAATTACAAGCTTCTTATTGCCTGAAATTAAAGTGTTTCCTTTTGCATGGTGCTGAAAAAGATGGGAATATGTAGGAGGACATGACAGAAACTGCTTTTAAGGCTCAGTTCATTTACAAGCAAAAGATTCAATTCAGCACAGAGTTGATGCATAAAAACTAGGTTCAATACCTACAGTATTTTATATATAAAATTCTGTTTCAGAATTAATTTTGACAATCTTTAGAAAATAATTGGATAGTGCTCTATGATGCGTATTTATTTCTAGCTCCTTGTGGGCTTGATTCACAGCTTTAAAAAGTCAGCGGACTTTCATCTCTCAAGTATTTGCTTCCTACTTATAATGGTCTGTTTCAGGGCTATAAGGGTCCAGCATTGCGGTATGACTAGCATGCACTCATATAGGCAATGCTGTTAGAAACCCTAATGGGGGAAGGGGTGAGGGGCGGTATCGTTAGGCACTATGAGTGAAGCTAGAGGCCTCTTAATTACCATTTCTGCAGTTAATTGTTGGATAGAAATTCATAACACTGTACATTTGGGTCTCTGATCAAGCAAATATTACATTATTAAGCAGGAAGAATCAGCAACTCTATAAACACCCAATGCAAACAACTCTGTATAAGTCAATAGTCACTACTATTTTCAGCCCACACATTCACAACAACTTTCACTGGTCTCCATGGATCTATATAGACAAAGGAAAATGAAACAATAAATTCTTCAAGTCACACTCTTATGCAGAAGTTAAAAACTCCAAGATATTTTTCCAAGGAACAAATAAATCTATTTCTGTGCAAGAAGCCAACCTTAGTTTGATGTGTGTCACCATAAACAATTCTCATTCTGCTGCAAGTCCTGCACACAGCGCTCATAGACGTTGTTTTGTGCACTTAAGCAAAACAATGAGGAAGGAAATATCAAGGTGAAATGACTAAAGCCCTACATTAAAGCAGCTGGTAACAAGACTGCTCAGGATTGTCACCAAAGATACCAGTCACTGAAAGGGAGAAAAAAGGGAAGAAGGAAAGGATAACTTGATTTATTCAGGAAATTGCTTGTTTCTTCAGAAGGCCTTTATGGGGACCATCACTTCATGTTAGGAGGACAGCTGGTAACCAGAAAGGGAGTGGGAAATAAATTAATTTCCTATCTAACTCTTTAAAGATCTGGGTCTTGTTCAAGTAGATGTACAGTATGGCCTCTGAGTGCAACTGATATTATTCCCTTCAGTGTCCCAATTGCAAAACCAGCCTAAACCAAGGCTGCACATTTTTAGTATTTTCCATGCTGAGGCTGCACTAAATGCTGATAAGCTCCAGTTTAGGTAGGAAAAATCTGCCTACCCGAATTCCCTTGGTGGCTTCCAGTTCTTACATGCTTATGTCTGTGTTTACAGACATGACACACTTTAGTACAGATGGAGGACTTTCCTGCAAAAGCTTTGGTACAAGATGTGTCTGTGCAGAGGGGTAGAGCCAACCCCAGACACTAAAGTCAAGTAACAACCACTTGCACTGGCCCATGAGGGAGAAATCCCTCCTTTTCTCTCCCAAGGTGTTCTCCAGTGCCCCTCTGAATTACTCGGACTGGCACTGAGAGAGCATGTTGTCTTTGCTCTCCTAAACCCATTGTGTCGTACTGCTGTGTTCTGTTAAACAGCTGCCACAATTCATCCTTGGGCTGGCCATACTTCAATAGTGGGTGAAGTGATTCATGCATGTATGGACTGTAAAGTTTGTAAAGCACTTCAGGATCCTTTGACATAAAAGCTGCTACATCACATAATTTATTAGCAGAGCCGGTTAAGTCTTAACGACAATACCCTCCGAGGTAATGCAGCTCACACTATTAGTCTGAAATGGTCTTGAAAAGTTTACACGCAAAACTAAATGTATACTGTAAAAGCATTCATCTGTTTGCAGTCTGGGGCCAGTCTGTCCACAAAAAGGCCTCCTTGTCATGGTTGTTTCTTTAGGTTGCATGGCATTTAGAAGCTGGAAATAAACATACATCCAGAGCCCTCCTTACGTTGTAAGTGGTTGCTGGACCCATTATGAGAATATTATCTGACAAAGCAAGGGGAAGATCTGTACAGTCATGTGTAGTTCAAACTATGAACAAAAATGCTGAGCACCTCTGTTCAAAACTTCCTTTTGTCTCCTGATTTATCGCTGTAGTCAAATTTTCAAATCAGGCCACATAATAAATACCTACTTCAAGTGAACCCACTTCCTGTTGGGAGGAAAAAATACAGGAAAACACTGACCAAGAAAAAAAGGCTGAGCTCTATTTCAGGTCCAGGATGTGGTGTTCATATTTCCGTGCTACCTTTGTGGAGCTTCACATAATCTCAACAGTCTGATCAATGACAGATAAAATAAAGTATCATATCCAGGAAACAAATCCTTACATACATACAGTATGGGGTTTCTGTATCTGTAAGATGTTGGCAATTTATTTCAGGAAGAGAGGGAGTATTATCTGTACAGTAAAAGATATATGGTCCTTCATTATAGAGGCCTTTCAGCTAAAACTTGGAAATTTTCTTTTTTTCTTTCCTACATAAATTTTGCAGCTCTGGCCCTTCTCCATATTCCTTGCTGCTGATGTTTAATGTCGTCTGATTTCAATAACAGATTAATATTCCAAGTAGCAGGTTAACAGACCCTAAGACAAAAGGGAGAATTGCAATCATTTAGTTTGACCTATATACCTCAGGCCACGGCTGTGGTACATGGCATCGAATGTCATGGGGAGGTGGTTATCTGGGCCTCGGGTCTCTCACTGTCACTGCCATCCAAGGCAGAGTTTGCCATCCTGGAAATCTTTGGTCCTAGATACAGGGTCTGGCATCCAGTCACTCTAAAATTCATGCTGTTGGGTTGTCCTTTGATCCAGAACAGGTCAAGGACTGATGTGTACGCATCCTCCCCGAGTCATTACCTCTCTGCTCGTAAGTTTGAATCAAGAGTGAGTTCACTGCTTCACCAGGTTTATGCAGTGGTATGGCTTTCTCTGTAAAATCAGCAGGGAACTAAGTAAAACACAGCATAGTGTTATACTTTAGAATTTACCAGTAGACTTCTAAATTCCACAGAAACACAATGTGGAGTTTGACACTCCTTTTTTGTTTTGTTTTGGTTTTGGTTTTTCCCCCCATTGACCTTTCCCTATTGGCATTGAGTTCTGGCATAGGAATCTAATCCAAACTCTGCATCTTTTGGAGCTGCTGCACCCTAAGAAGCAAAGAGGCTGGGGGAGTACAAGGTGTCTGATGTTATCTGGGAGATGTTCTGTGTGTTTCCTCTTTAAAGCAGTGGGACCCAGCCTCTGCTTCTCACTGGGTGCTGAAAAAGCAGCGTCTTCCCATTTTCTCAATTGCTAGAGCAATGCTTAGTAATAACATGTGCAGAGATGAGAGGAGATGCCCTGCAGAAACAGAAACAATGGAAGAGAAACTACAAGCAAAACAAGGCTTACTTCAGATTTGAATAAATTAGCTGCCAAAGGAGGGAGATGGAGCAGATGGTCGGTCAGAGCATCCTAAGCCCAGGCAGTCCTACACGAAGCAGCCTGAAGCCAACCGGGCAGCTCGCGGAGGAGGGCCAGCTCAGACATCCAGGGTCTGAGAGCCCGGCACCGTCCAACGTCGGGGTGGGCAGGCAGCCCAGAGCCCACCGAAATGAAAACACACAGCCTACAGCAAACGCTCAGGCAGACTGCTAAAAAAAATACTCAATAAGCCAGCTAAGTATCAGCAGCTGTTCAGGTAAAACAAACTCTTAACTAAGCACCCACCACAAGATTCACCTCAAAAAACAAGAAATAGAGCATCTATTTGTCCTTTAATCCCAATTGGATTGAGAGGCCAGGCGAGTTAAGAATCTAGGTTTGGGTATGGTCATACAGGGTGGAACAGCCAAAAGAAAACAAGTTCAGCAGTCTCAGATAGTTTCCCAAAGGGCCTCTTATACCACTGCTGGCCAGAGCTGCCTTTCTTCTTGGCAGGCATCGCTGAGCCAAGGGCAGAGTGGGTCTGAAGGTTGCCCACATTTTCCTGGATAATATTTTGTTAGCTCAGAGGATACTGGGGAGATAATGAGGTGGGATTTGTATTTACTGTTACCCAGCCTCAGTTAAGGCAGGACTTCAACATCCAGACAATTGCTTTAGCTACCCCTTTTAAAAGCATAAAAACAAAACAGATTTTTTCTTTTTTTTAGACAGGACATGGCTGCATGAAGGACTAAATACGTTTTGAAGTGAGGCTTTATGCCTTGCATAGTAAATTCAGTGAATGTCATCTTTACCCCTTGCAAGCACAGAGCTCATGTTCAAAGAAACTTCACGAGAAGTGTGAAGGCAGATGCTCTTTGTTTAATGCCACTTACTAAGTTTTAGATCAAAATACAGCAGATAATAGATGTCTCACGCTAAATAAAACAGGTCACGGACTCAGGAAAACAGTTTTAAGTATGGTCATAAAAGCCTAATGCTTTTACTGAAATAGGTTTTACTTTCTAAAATGCTTACATTTTAAAAGGAAGTGTGATTACACTGTTTTCTCTAGATACTAGATTATTTTTATATGGGCTTAGACCTGAAGGTATCACTAATTCCAGGTATATCCAAACTTAACAGCTGCTGTATTGTGATACAGACACGTATCCTCCCACTTTTCAGACTACTGCACAAAGTGTGCTTTAGACAGAAAGGCTGTAACAAGCTGACCTAGGACAAAGTCCAAATGCGACACCTAAAATGGTCCACGGGTGGACTCAGCAGATTCTGCTAGATGAGGTGTTATCAGGGCATTCCTATACAGGAGTATCCAACAAAGGAAATCAGTAATTTCAGGAGTTTTTCTTCCTGCTTGTTGCTATTTCCTGTTAGGAGATACTAATACTTTTATCTGAGATCTGATGTAAGCCCAAATAACCTTTACAGGAAATGTAAAGTCATCCTGGCCTGAAGCTCTGGACCACATAAGGCAGAAGGGATTTCTCTCTTTAACAGCCATATACACCTACATCCTTACATATATGGCTTTTATCCCATATTTGATTTAAAGCATGAGTTAATTCTGGAAAGCCTGTATTTTCTCCACAGTCAAAGCAAAACTTGCTGAAAACAAAACAATGCAAACAAAGTCAAAAAATATCATAATAGTATAACTATAGAAAGCTGAATCATCAACAGTCTTCTCATATTTGACTGATTTTTCAAAGTGCTAAGTTTCTATATTAAAAAGACATGGAGATCTAGTTTTACAGCATATTTGAAACACACAGAAAAATGTTACATGCTGGGCAATGAAATTGAATTTTTTTTTTCTTGAAAGAAGCCTATCCATTTCATTCAGTTCTGCCATATTTTTAAGTAAAAAAACAATAGGAATCTACAAAAATATTTTGGTAAAATTCGTGGATATCTGCAGGGGTTCTGGAACTAAAAGTGGTATTTCTTCCAACCTTCATATGAATAACTCATCCGCTAGCCCTGTTCTTATTTAGCTCAAATGAAATAATAAGGAGGAGACACAGAAAACTGTTTCTCCGCTCATACAATACTTTATGTTTGTTGTAAGCCCATTAATACAAGCCAGGCACTTTCTGTGTTAAAGATTGAAGCGATAGAGCAGCTATGTGTGCTTGTGGCTAAATATTTAGAAAAGGCAGTCTTTGTGTTGGAGCAGTTACTGTGTCGTTACAAGTAGCTGCGTCCTGAAGAGTACGTTTTGGCAAGGCAGGTGAGCCATGGGAAGGCAAAAGCAAGGATAAGCAAACCAAAGCGGTGCAGTGATTTTAACCCTGAGACAGCCCCTGGGAATACAGCCAGATAGCATCAGAAGAGCATAACTGGGAAGGTAATTCTCCCAAACCCACAAAGATCAACAAACAACATGCCTCACATACTACAGCTGGGTATTTTTTTAATGCGCAAGTGAGGGGCAGCGCTACTTCATTGCAAGCCAGATATTAAACGGTCTGTGTAGAGGCTCCACTGCTGATTTCAACAGAAATCTGGCAGTATAACAGAGAAGACCTTAAGCCACCTTTTTCAAACTGCATGTTTCAGGTCTGGAGAAGATAGAAATTGTAGGGTTTAGTGTTGTGTCTTGATTACTCAAAATAAAAGCTGGCTTTACCAACATTTCAGTTTAAAACATATGTCACCCTGCCAAAAACTAAGTTCTTCCAAATACCCTTGCTAAAGGAACCTTGAATATGTTATATACTTCACATTTTAGTATTAGTTTTCCCTTTTCTCCAAATTTCTAAAAATTAGCTTTCTGCCTTATTCTGTCTACTTCACGTAACTCAGCTGAGACATTTCTTGCAGAAACCTTATGATTAGCACAACTTACAACGGATAGGATCAAGCTTTACAGCTATTAAGAAGATAAATTTGGGTAACATGGTATTATGAAAGTATCACTACACCTAGGGTAGACTATGAAATAGTAAGCCAAAGGTTAAGTGTCCTTCAGCATGGTTATGGTAATGATACCATGCTTTTGTCAGGATGTTTTAGATTGGTTTATTGGATGAAAAAATTAAGAGTGGTCAACCCTCACCACCTCAGCTCCACCCACAATTTAGTGCAATTTTAAAAAACAAAATATATTTTGTGGTTTCTCAAGCTTCCAGTCTCTAGAAAAACTAATATTAACATGCCATCATCTAGGTTTGTTTTTGTCACATCCCACCTTAGATTGTAAGCCACCTTTGAGCACAGCCTTGATAATTTATTTTCAACAGGTCAGCTAGGGTCAGACCAGGATCCTGCTTTTGCTTCTAAAAATTATGTGAACATAATGCCATAGAAATAATGAAAAATTTAAGTGTTCACCATTTGCTGGAATATCCCCAAGCCAACAAAACTCTTGCTGCTCTGTGATTATTAACGTGCACCACGGCTGTATCAACTTGCTTTCCCATGGTGACATTATAAGCCTATTAGATGAGTAAGGATATACATAAATGTTGGGGATGGAGGAGGAAGGCATTAAAACTTAACAAGGACTCAACTTTTCCTTTTTGCTGCTGTTTTAAATGACAGTGCCTTTTCAGTTGTCACAGTAGCTTTCATCCCTCACCCTTCAGCGACTTCTCTGGGCAGCTAGAACAAGCATCCATTACAACAAGCCTCTTGAAGAATCACCTGATGGTCTGGCAACACTTTATGGCCAGAGGACCCTTTTTATTAGTTAAAGGAGGTCTGCTCTAAGCCTCTGAGTGCCTGAAACATCTTCCTTTTCCACATAGCACCACACAGATCTCATGGATACATAGAAAATGTTGCATTCTGACCTGAACTCACATTCATGTGCTGTCACACTCATCATGCATCTTCCAAACTCAACAGCAAAGCCTGACATGAATCCTCCTTCCTGGCTATCTTGGCCAGACTATGTGTACAGCAGGATAGCTGCCAAGAGG
Source organism: Falco naumanni (assembly GCF_017639655.2). Taxonomy (NCBI): domain Eukaryota; kingdom Metazoa; phylum Chordata; class Aves; order Falconiformes; family Falconidae; genus Falco; species Falco naumanni. The sequence continues at coordinate 14,754,520 of NC_054066.1, read as the reverse complement.
AGCAGTACTCTGAGCCCACGCTCTGCCATAACCTCATCTCAGCCTTGCTGAAATACACGATCCACTGCATACAGACAGGGCCCACCACCCTTACTGGTGCAATAAAAAATTAAAGCCACAGAATAACTCAGAGTGGAAGGGACATCAGGAGGTTTCTAGTCCACCTCCTGGCTCAAAGCAGGGTCAGATACCAGGTTGCTCAGGACTTTTTCCAATCACATCTTGGAAACTTCCAGAGACCACATCACCTCTCTGGTCAACCTGTTCCAATATTAACTGTCCTCAGAGTGAAAAAGTTTTTTCCTTATACCAAGTTATCCCTGACACCCTCCAGAAATCTCTTTGACTGTTGGCCTTCCAGCAGATACCATTAAGCTTGGAGTCCCCTGCTAAGACCCAAGGTCTGGGGTACAGAGGTTTCCACAAGCTGTTTAAAGGAGGCTCTATCCACACCCTCATTATGACTGGTTGATCTGCAATGCACTACCACTACAATGACACTCTCAGTGACCTCTCCTCATGCTGACCCTCAGACTCTCACCCAGCCTGTTCCCCATCCCACACAGGATATCCATTCATTTGACTTATTGCTTCTGGCCTGGTCTCCTCTGCCTGCCTCGCCTGAAGACCTTGTGGCCATCCATCACGGCACTCCACCCACACAACTCCTCCATCATGCCTCAGCTATTCCAACAACCTTTAAGTTCGTGACTGAATACACAGCTCTGGCTCCTCCAGCATGACCAATTCACTCTTTGGCCACTAAGCACTCTTTGGTTTACCACTCATGATTTTCTATAGGGTTTCACTATAACTCACTCATTAAGGCCTTGGGGTATGTTGCTGGATGACAGACAGTGCAGCAGAGAGAGGTAACATTCAGACTATTCTTCCTAGTGCCCCTCTAGGAAAGCTCTGTTTGTGCCACAAGCAAAGCTCAAAGCTCTCATTCCAAGAGTGAGCCCTGGCAGAGTGACACTTGCAAGACACAGAATAATGCCATTTCTGGGACAGTGGATTTACAGAATTGAAATTAATTTGAGTTCCTGTAGGGTTTATCAGATATAACTTTCACAAATTATTTAAAGTCACATTTTCTTATTCATACTCTTATTGGATGACTAAATTATGATGTATAGTAAACTAACCTTTAATGACTAAAACCTGTGTTCAGCCACTATGCTACTCTGCCTGGCAAATGCTAGCCAGGAGGAGGAGAAGCTTTGTTCTTGTTAGCTGGGACCATCCTGCAGAAAGCTGCCTATTCTATAGAAATGCATGCCATTCTTTTTAGGCAAGCAAGGGTTTGCCCTTATACAGCCTTGGAAATACCTAAGTAGAGCATCGTGCTATGAATCCGCTTGAAAGAGAAACCTCAGACTCCCAACTTGGAACTCCCAACTTCCATCTGTCACATCCTGGTAAAGGCAGACATCTTTTCAGGCTCTGCCTTTCATGATGTGGAAGGTATTTATTAGATTTTTCAGAATTAATCCAGCACAGAGCTGGTTTAATAGTGTCATATTCTTCTAATTACACAGTCTTAACATTCGATGTTCCTGGCTGTGAAATCTACCCAGCCTCAACATCTCCATTTGATGGACTTAGTTGATGTTTTGGCTGCTGGTGCTCAGACCCATCTGTTTGAATGGCATTATGCCCACTCTTCAATTGGTTGGACCTTTTCATTACAGTATAGATGTCTATCACTTATGTTAGTTCTCCAGCTAGCATTGGCCTCAACAGCCATGTAACGCTTTATGGAAAGGAAAAGGTGCACATACTGATATAAAAAACTGAAATCTGGTTTCATTAACAGTTACAATTTAAGTTAAGATGGACAACAAATATTGCAATACACCCATATTGATTAGTTGTCAACAGCTCACCTCTCACAGAGTCTGTTAAGGGCCACAGGCTTTCCTGCTTATCTCAGCTACGCTGGGCACCAGTTGTAGTCAGAGTCCAGCTCAGCTCACCTCACGTGGGGCACCGATTGTTGCAGCACAAACAAACCAGTCGGCTGCAACAAGGCTTTTACCGTCCATCAGATTCTACTGTCTGTGCTGTTCCCCCTTCCTCCAGAGGCCCACACCACTCCTCCCCATCCAACCCCCTCTCCCACAATCCTCAGGGCTATTTAACCACTTAGTGGGAAGGCACTACAGCTGCGCATCATCCATGTCAATCAACCCACTGCCTCTGAGGCGAGGCCACAGCTGCACGTTATCAATGCTAATCAACCCACTGCCTTCATTCCTCTACAATTAACAATGAAGATAATACAGTGTAGGTAGATGTATATTTACATTATTCACTGTGAACAATTTATTAGCTATATTTATCCCTTTTACTTTCTGTTTTGGAAAAAAAATTCATGCACAGGCAATTTGTCTCCCAGCTTATTCTTCACTGTCAGTGGTAAATATATAAACAACTGCATAGCTTTCAAAACTCAACCTGTAGGTATCTGTATCTTTATCATCATGTATTTTTTTAAAATTCATATTCTGCTATTTGTGTAGACAGACTGCAAAAAGGGAAATTTATGAAATGAATAAATAATGAATCTCTAATAAGAAGTAATTGGTTACAAGGCATGATCTTCAGGCAAATATGTGAGAATTTGGGCCTTCAGCTCAAGAATATTTGTTCCCAAATGTTACCTTCAGAAAAATCCTCCTGAATAAGCATACAGAGACAAAAAGAGGGATGAATGTAGTCAAACTACACAGCTACTTGGGACTTTAATTCAAGCTTATGAACTTCATTAAAGACAATTTACATCATCTGTGTATCTCCTCAGTGTTTTTGAAGAATTTGTTTTACTTTATTTAAAACTAGTGCTGTTTTTTCTAAATGGAGGATCAAAATTTCCTATCAACTTCATGTGTTATGTTAAACAATAACCAAATATAAATCTTAAGACAAGATGGTGTTACGGAATAAACTAATAAAAGAAAAACAGCCAGAAGATATTATGACTGAGATTATTTTAGATGGTTCTGCACTATTTTCAGTGATGACATCATTCAAAAGCCTTTAAACAGCTATTTTTCTCCCTTTTCTGTTACCTGTCAAAATAGCAGCACTGGGAAAGGAATTTCAGACAAACAGTGTCTGTGTTGTGCCACAAATTTAATGAAATATTTTCAAGCATGTTTTGAGATAGACAGCAACACTCAAAAATTTTTGAGCAAATGGCAATACACAGATAAGGGAAGACTATACATAAAATCACAAAATGCAGCAGGAAAAATCACTTCTGAATAGTGATCCAGTTCCTCCCAGGTTTGTCAACAGCAGCACATCAGCATTTTGTTTGTTTAGTTGTTAGAACCTGGTGTTACCTCTGGTGCTCACTGAGAAAAGCAGCTTAACAGCTCCCATGTCACCAGATAGATCTGCTTAATAAACAGGCCTCTGGTCTTAGCCTTTTGTCTTCTTTTTTCCACATGAAACACATGTAACATATTTTAAGCATTCAGCATTTCATTGGGAAGTCTTTTATTAAACGCCCCGTCCCACATGCTGAGGCGGTGGGGTAAAGCCCCGGTGTAAGCGCCCAGTGCCGGGGTGGCCATGGCCACGTGCGGTGCCAGGTGCACTCAGCTCACCAGCAAGCAAGGGGCCATGGTGTCCGTCCTCACGTGCCAAAGTCACACAGGACTCGATCAATGTGCTGTGGGGTACTTGTGATTGCAGCTTGTCAGATATTGTCAGCTGCTATCTCATGCGTGCCTGTGTCGGGAGTAATGAACACACTCGTTTTGCTCTTTCTCCCCCAGTGCAGACACGGGTAGGATGCAGACTCTCGTTTGCTGTTGCTCCCTAGGAGCTATGTCAACATGCACTGAAACTGTTTCATGAGTGGTTGTAGAGTGATTTTCAGGCTGTGGAACTGGGGAATTCTTGGGCCGAGGGTATATTTTGTGGGCTATGTCCAGAGAATTACTATTCCCCCAGTCAGAAAGTTGGTCTTGACCTGCCACAGAATTCCAGAAACGCTGGTTTTGGGGAACAGTCTATCTAGAAGTGATGACACTGTCTTCTCTGGGAAGTCCCCTCTGTGCTGAGATACTACTGAAGAAGGAACGCTGATTTCTTACACTTAATCAGACTTGTTGACATTTAGATGGAGAAAAAAAAAGGCAGCCCTGAATACATTAATGGTGTAGAAAAGAAAGATATAGATTACATGGACCCTCTATAGAAGCAAATCTTGCATGAAATTCTTGTCATTTGATTAATATCTCAAATCAAAAGTCTTACCACATTGCAATCTGGGAATCAAGCCAGCTTAGAAACTAAAACATATATTTTCAGTATAACTATGCTCATAATGACAGGACCACATGGTCACAGCTTCAAATTAAATAAAACCTTTCTATTACTGTCCTATTTCTAGGACACCAGGCAGCACCTCTATAAACAAGAAACCACATCAGCTTGTAGAATGATACTTTTTGAGAGAGCTGGTAATGGAGACTTGAACAGTGCTGGAAGCTGGAGTACAACGAGGTCCCTTTGGGATTTCCCACCTGGTGGAGCAGGGGAAAGATGATTTCCATTAATTTTTCACTTTGAGCTACCATTGCTTCACCATTTTTTTTGTCCTACTGGCAAAACCAAGTCTCATCAACTCATCACACACCTGTACACCACTGTGCTAATTACCACCCCAACCCACTTGCTGCTAGGGCTGCAGTTACTAACTACAGATTTCCTTTGCTGTTGCCCAAAACAAAATATGACCTCACAAGCACTCCTATTTTAGAAAACATTTCTTTATATATCAAGCCTCACATATTTTGGCACAAATGATGATGATCTTATTTAAGCACGGCCCCAGGAAAAGAGAAACAGAGGAGCTGCAGACTGCCACCCGCCTCGCTGCACGCCCACTCCAGCAACAGGCACCTCCCCAGCAGCATCAGTTCTGGGCAGCCCGGGACCCCCCATCACATGCTGAGGTTTGTGCCAGGAGCTGTTCAAACGAAAGAGATGGTTCTTTCTGCAAAGCACTTATCCTGCTCATAATCACAGTAAACTTAGAATTTCTCTCATGTTTCCATAGTGGCATCTTATTCTAGCAGGACCCAGTTTAGTGACTCGGAGAGTTGCATGGATGACAGGAAGGTGCATTTGAAATGTCAGAATCTTACCCAGATTTTAAACTATTGTGCAACTATAGATCTAAGGAAAAAACATTGCTTTAAAATAAACATTGCAAAATGAGAAAAATCTGGACATTATAGGACTTTTTTGCTTATTTAACATTATATAAAGTATGAAAATTATTGTGACATGTGGATAACTTGTTCTCTCCAGAATGTGCTTTACAAGTCATAGATTCTATATGATGTTGCTGTTGCTATAGTAACTCTTTTTTACGGCAGAGCAAATACTCATCCAAAACCTTTTGACTTTTAGTAAGAAAATTTGCATCCTCAAAATGTTTCCAAGTAAAGTTTATGACCTAAAACAATAGATTCATTGTTTTTCCCTTCCCCCATCTCTCTCAGCTAGATGTAAGCAATTAAAAATATACTTTCCTGATCAAAGACTTATTCTGTGATCTAAAAAATCATTTCATGTTACAGCTACATTTTCTGCAATCCAGTAATTTAGGGTAAAATCAAAAAAGGCTTCCTATGTTAACTACTGTAGTAGATTTCTCTCTTTTTTCTTTTCTCCCCTTTTTTTTTTTTTTGTTTTGTTTAAAGGTGATTAATTACTCAAATGCAGTGTGAACCATTCACTTAATACACAGTGTGTAAGCTCAGTCCTTTTTATCTTCTCTGTTTTGAACACCCAACCGGCCAGTTTTACCCCACTGAACTAATGCAAGACAAAAAAAAATCAATGGCACACACTTTGGATAAATACCTCTACACTGTACATTTGCCAAGAGAGCTTCTAAGATCAGCTCTGTAAATGTCATGATCCTTAATGCTATTGTGGTATAACTGAAGAGCGTTCCTTGAGCCCATTTGGCTGGGCTGACTAGCGCACTTTGTTTTCCCAGGAGAAGAAAGCAGAGTAGTAAACCATTTTTGCAGAATGTCATTCTCCCACAACAGTTTATGAAAGAAACATCTGTGACAAGAATCTTTAATGCTTTTCTCAAAGCCAAGCTGACAGTAAAAGAGCATTGCTAAAAGTGGCAAATCAATCCCATTCCACTCCTCGAGCAGGACACCTAATTTGCTATGTATCACATGTATTTTCTTCGCATGTGCTGAGAGGCTGTGACATTGATGTGGTGGCTGTCGTCCAAGCTTCTGTTGAATAAACACTTCGGCCATATAGCAGGCAAGCTGGCGTGTTTAGCGATGTCTGCTGTCCAGTGTGAGTTTACTTCACCTCCGGGAAAGGTTTGTTTAAATTACAGATTGCAAATTGGGATATAAATGGTGTCTTTGAAGGCTGATTTGAAAATCCTAAATCGTCGTATAGAGTATGCCTTATTTTGGGGGGGATTTTTAAACTTGGCTTACTTAGTATCATGTGAGGGGTTTTGAACCACCTGGAAACACAGACACATGAGACAGATGCAAAGAAAGTAGCAGCAAATACAGCTCAGCAGCTAAAGATTATTTCCTTACTGGACTTGTACTGATTGTGGTGTAAAAATAAGACGATTTAGCTGAAACCAGCCTTACAAAGTGTATCTGAATCAGAGACAATAATTTTTTTATTTAGTTAGTTAAAACATCTGAAAGTTTTTACTGTCATTGGACAATGAATCAAAGCTCTAGTGAATGGTGTGCTGAGGAAACAGAGTTTGGCTGTGAATCGGAAGCTTCTTTCTTAAGTTACTGTTCTTTTTTAAAAGATGTAACATTACTGAAAGTTTTGATTATCTCCAAAATAAAGTAAATCCTTAAATAAACTTCTGATGCCTTTAACATTTAAATTAATCTATTTTGAAGCTTTTTGCAAAATTAAGTAAGGTAGAAAGGGGACTGAAACCTTTGGCATAGGTCTTATACATCACAGCATTCCTCTTTCGTGTAAGGATGTTAAATGTCATGCCTCCCTTGTCACCCTTCCCAGCATGAGCACATGGGCCAAGCCATGCAGGTTTTCAGCGCTATCAGATCTCCCACTGAATCCCATGGAACTTTTGGCTGAGGCTGTAGTATACACAGTGTAATGAAATGGATCTAGATGCAGATTGATAGCATTTAAGGGCCTTTCCTGGCAAAGGGGTGAATATCCACAGCTCTGAAAGACGAGTGAGATTAAAGGCTGAAATGACGCGGGCTGCAGTGAAAAAAGCCATGGTGCACATCAATGGTAGATGGCTTGTACCTCACCCTTTGCCAGGGGAACAACAGTAAAAGTGCCGAGACTGATCTTAGAACACCAATTCTGCACTTAAAATAAGGCAGCCCTATGGAGAAATTCCTTATTTACAGGGGGGTTTTGAATCCAGGCTATAGCACTGGGGCTGTTGTATGTTATAGAGTTAAGAAAGTTCTGAGTTCCAGGGAGAGAACTATTTATTCCATCAGTTGCCATGGACAGCACTTGTTTTTATACATCTTTAGAGCCAAAGGAGTGGAATTGCATAAATAGAGGGACTGGAATTCAGAATACTTTCCAAACAGATGTAACTGGCATCTCCATCGCTGTTCAATTAGTGGCACTTGATTGTATAACCAAGCTCATCTCAGTCCTCCTGAATCCCACCCTGACTTGTAAATCCTCTCAGTGACTTTCGAGCACAGTGAGTAGGGGTGGAGGAAACTCCAACACTAACGATATTTAGCATGATAATCCACAGCTACTGATTAAGACAACAGAGAGAAGGAAGACAGACTCAGGCTAAGGTTGTGTGAATGGAGAGAAAGGGTTGTTTTCAGGGCAGAAAGTGGACCTGAAAGATTTCATCCCAATAAGAACAAGCCACGTGCATTTCCTCACCATTTCTCTTACCACCTGCCTTACAGAGGGGAAAGGGATTTCATGCCTTCAGGAGGCAGGAGACTCGGTTCTGCCCTTTTTTTTTTTTTTTTTTTTCTTTCTGTCAGAAAGAAAGTCCCCACACACAGTGAGAAATGTCCCTTGCAATTTTCAAGCTCATTTGAACTTAAGAATCCGCTCATTTGACTTCAATGGGACAAGTCTTCGGTAGGACATGCTTGGTTGGGCTGGAGGCTCAGTGAGAAAACCACTGTCTGCAACCACCTGTCGGCTGCCAGTCCCCTTTGTGAGCATTCAGCTCTCTGAGGATAGAACCGTGTTTCTGCATCTGTACAGCTCGGAGCACTTTCTGTCCTGGCAAATGTGTGGAGCTTACACACACTATCCAAAACAAGTGAATGTTTTTTAAACATTCCAATAGCTGCAGCAATAAACAGGCAAGAAACAAATCCCTGCCAGGTTAACCCTGAGCCCTGAATTTGCCCAGAGTATAATATAAGCAGGTAGTTTGCACGCTGCTGGGATTTGTAAAGGAAATAAATACGGTGCAATAGATAACAAACTGCTTTTTTAACTTGCTCTTTGCTTCCTGTTGTGTGGCCCTGCTCCCATATAGTAGATATCCAAAACATCAAAACGCAATTTCATTTTATTTTTCAGAGTTCATTTACTTACACTTGAAGGCTTTTGTTACAAAGAACAAAGCACATGTGTCTAACAGTTTGACCCTTCCTCCATCCTTCCCTAGGGGCTGCAATTAAACTTTCATTTAAGTAGTCATTTGGTGTGTGGGATACTATGCTAAAATACTTTGAATTGCTGGTTTTTGTAAGGCCACCAGCTGCTGTATCTGCAGCACCCAGTAACACTTCTGATCACATTGGAAAGACTTTGCTAACATTGGGTATGCTTGGGAGGACTGATTATTTAGATAGAAGAAATGAAAATAGAAAAAGGATTCTTTTTAGGGAAAGGCACTGACTGCAAAGGACAACTGGAGTGTGTATTATGTGTCTATCCATTTCTTGCCCATCATTTTGTTTCTGTCGTGGGAATACATCAAAATATTGGCTTCCTGTGAATAAGGCACTTATTCATGACTTAGGACCTTGTAAATTCCATATGTGATTGTGTTAAAACGTCCTTATGTTTCCCATGCTTATACTAGATTTCTATATGTGCCGGCACGTTCTCCCCACCCCTCCTCCCGTACCACTGTACATGCACAGAAATGGAAAAATTGGCTTCATGACTGGATTTGTGCAACAGATTCTGAAAAGGAATGGTTGATTGATAGGAAAAGAAGGCAGGGGTCAGAAAGTCCCTTGTTCCCACCTATACCACCTCTTGTCCCCTTGTCTTTGTCTTTCTTTTCTACATTTTAGAAGAAACAATAGTCATACCTATTCCTGAGTGATTTTAGAGTTGTTGCCCCTCCCTCACCCACCCACCCCCACCCCCCCTAGTTAGGTTGGTTTTTTTCCTCTTCTCATTCATTTCCTTGAAAGCATTCACACCAGAGGAGCTCCATCCACTAGTCTGTGGTTGCAAACCAGATTCTTTTGGAGGAATCTAAGCCTACAGCCGTGCTCCAGCACCAAAGTGGTACTTGAGTCACAAGCAGGAGGGCTGCACCATCAGCCAGTCTTCCAGCCCACAGCTAATACATTCCTTTCAGAAAGTTTTACATCACATGTGCAGCGGCAACATTCAACCCAGAGGTCCAAACTCTACTTAATTAAAAATAAATACTGTGAACCACATGAAATGGAGTTGTGAGGAGCCTAAGCACGTATTGGTCCAGTTTACAAGATCTGTTGCTATTGCACTGAATTGCAGGCTAATGTAATGTATATAGTACATTTAATGCCTGCCAAGTCTACAGCCTCCCTTTCAGCTGGATCACTAAGAATCTCTGTCCTCTATAAGGCTATTTTCACAAAACATATAGAAAGTTCAAGACTTCTGTCTCTACGTGTTCAGTTTCTGGATGGGTGGAAGACCAATATTTTCATACAAGCTGCATTTCCTCAGAAATGCCACACTAAGGCTCATGGCACTCACATTGAGATATAAATCCATGTCTGCACTGCGTTATCAATAACAGTTCTTCATAATTATGCCAAAATGTTTTTGCATTAAGACGTTGTAGTTGTCAGCTCATATGTTTCCACCAAATGTGTAAATGTCTGGGACTAAACTGAAACTCTGACTTTGGAATTTCTTAAACTTTTGGTGGCAGGGGCAGTTATTTGAATCTTGTATGTGCATTCCATGAAGGGCTTAATCAAAACTCAATCAATTCCCATCTCAGCAACTTTAGAAAGGGATTTAAATCCAGTACCAGATTTGGAGCTGAATGTCGTGCCTGGGGGCTCATTTCTGTTATCAATTAGTAGTTACTCTTATGATGTATCAAAAGGCAGTAGCATATAGGCTGTTGTTTAGAGATGTACATAATTTAGCTTTAAATTTCATTGGGAAACTAAACAAAACTTCTGGCCTTAGGGCTGTATGTTCAAGTACTACAGTCCCATAGTGCATTACACCAGTCAACACTTCTTTTCAAATACCACCCGCATAACAATTAACCTCACTTCAACCTTGAGGTCTCTGATTAGTGATGGCCTATTGTTTAAGTTCCATTAACATAGCCCCTGTGTTGCCCTATTCTCACTCAAATGGACTAATCAAATCAGTCACCAAGGACTTAAGCTCAGAGTCCAACTTCTTTAGTAAACAGTGATTTTCAGTTTAAGTAGAATGGTGGATGTCATCAACACAGTCACAATTAGTATAGCTCTGACACAGAAAATGTTCTTAATGATGCCCAATTTGTGAAATATCAAGGGCTCCAGTACCTTGCAATATGAGAATTTCTGTGTATACTAGAAAAATTACAATATCAATAGGTTAGTCAATGCGTTACCTTGTACCAGACCAGTCCCTGAAAGGACAGAACCTCAGTCAAATTCCATATAATTTCAAGAAGCAAACACTGTTTTGAACCAGTAGAAATAAAAACATGTTACAGCATTTTTAAAATGTTATTTTTCACTACCCACACCACATTTATTATGTAAAAAGGAAAGCATTGTTTGTTTTTCCAAATCTAGTTACAAAGTTGTTATTCTTGACATTCTTCTTACATGGACTGCAAAACTGTGTTTTCATTCACATTAGTTGATGCTTGCTGTTTCAATCATTTGTAATTAAAAATGGTCTAGTATTTCTTGGATTATTTTTAACATTGTCTTCTATTTCTGTCAAGGTAATGGATGATTTGAGCACAAACTTCTGAGAAGATTCAGTGGAAAAGTCATGGAAAATACAAGTAGAACTTCACCAGTAGAATTCAGGGCCAAATCTTCAAAGGGGCAATATGCATGTAATGAGAGCTACTGCCCACTTACCAGCACAGACACCCACTGTGCACAGGCAAGAAATTCTTTTATTTTTGTGCACATGCAGCTACTGCATGAGCAGCATGTGCATTTTCCAACCATTCAGATCTTGTTTTCTTTTGAATACGCAGCAAAAAGTCAAAATGGGAAGCCACTGGTCATTGAGCAGAACGTTGAGGACACTGAGGATTTTCAAAATGGAGCCTTTGTGGCAGATAAGAATTTGCTGTGATTATAACTGGTAATTCCTACTTACTGGAAAAGAACCTTTTTTTTCTTTCTTTTTCTCTTGTCATTTCGCTTTCTTGCCCAACTGCATCTGCTTTCTCAGTCAAATACTTTTTCAGACCATGGCAGAATCATGCTCTCTCATCTCCTCAGAATATGATGAAGTTTCTAGATAATGTTCACACGCAGCTTTTCTTTTATGATCAGCTAGAACATTGTGCACAGAATAAACATTGCCAGATGCATTAAATGTTTTATTTCTCTGCTTCAGAGAATGAAATTTGGCAGAAATATTCCCTAATTTAAATCCAGCTTTTGTCTGCCTCATTGCTTTACACACCATGTAGTGAAAGAACTGGCTTCACACTGCTCCCACACCACCAGTCCATCTGACTGACAATAGATCCAATCTGCATTACATGGGAGGCCATGTGAGCAGTCCATTCTGCTCCTCCATCTCCACCGACAGCTGGAACTGGACTTGGAGTAAATGCCAAGGGAATTTGCATGAGAGTCCATTTGGAGCACATATGCTATAAATTCACCATTGCTGCAAAACGACAAGCCATAGGCCTCGTCTACACAGAAGTTACATGGATTTAAATTAAAACCAATTTAGTCTAAACCAGAATGAACTTCTGTGTGAACACTCGTAATAGTTTAAAATCATCTCGCTTCAGTTTATCCAGCACGGATGGTGTTTCCCAGCAGGAGGTTAACCAAATGCAAGAGAAGCACAGCCATTACCAAGCAGTCTCCATCTTTAACTAAAGTCACTTTAAACCTCACCTTTAGCCCTTTTGCTGACAGGGGCACTCCTAAATCAGCTGGGGCTATTCATCCGTACTTGTCACTCAGAATCAGGGATGGATTCTCCTGCAGCCCTTCCAGCCTTGCTCTTTCTGCTTGCATAACCCAAGGTCAATCATTGCCTTCCCTTTGGAGGACTCCAGAAAGGGGCATCACACATCACCCAGTGCTGGGGCAGGTTTGATCCTTCCAGCCCATCAGCGAAGGCACCGGGGCAGTGGCTTCTGGAGTGGCAAAAGCTACACACATTCTCAAGCCATTGTTTTGGCAAAGTTACCCCTGGGCACTGACCCCCCGCCTGCACTGCCTCCTGTTGCTCTTTTGTTCAAGGAGAAACTTGTAATTTAGAGGCTGATTATTAGTTTTCTTTTCTCTTCCCCCCCAAGTCCCCCTTTAACTGGATCATCACCAGTTCTAGAAGAGTTGCCCCTTTCTAAAGAAAACAAAACAGAATAAACAACCTCTTCCCAGTCCCTGCCAGAGCTCTCTTCTTTTCACCAACATCTATTTTCTCCTCAACAAAACGAAAAGACAGGGAGAAAAAGACAGCTTCTTCCCTCTCCCCACAATGAAACAACAAAGAGCACAAACAAAATTAAAATTAGGCATTTAAGCTGATTTTCACCACTTAACTTTTGACATGTTTTCGCAAATTTCCTTCAAGTCCCCTCTGAAGGTTCAGCCAATGAAACCCACTGTATCAAGTGGTGTTTGTAAGCCTTTTTTGCATAACTGCTGTGAAACAGTCCACGTGTTGTTTGGAGTGGCAAAGGCACTCTCATGCAAGATTCGGAGGCTATGACAGAACAAAGTACCTGTCCTTTTGGGGAGAAATCAAGGGTGAAATGCATAATTTTTCAACTTTATGTAACTCTGAAAATATTTCGGGTCTGATACATCCAAACTCACTCTGCAAAAGAATCTCCAGGTGGGTGATTTATTAGAAGTTAAAGCCGTTGCCCAAAAGTTCTGTTCTATGCCCACGTAGCATCGGTTCAGCTTCATTGTCTGGCTTTGAGAAGTAATTGTTTTTCTCCCCAGAAATATATTTTTCTTCCAGTAAGTCTGCATCATATTCATCATCTGGAACGTATTGGGAACGCTGCACTGGGCTCAGCTTGCAGCTGCTCCCAATCATAACCGATGTGCTCAGAGCAGACCTGCAAAATACTCTGCAGGCGAAGGTGGGACTGCCTGCCCCAGCATCGCTCCTCCTTCCCACAGTTGCACCCACAATCCGGAGACTTCACCGCTCTCCATTTCATTTCCAGGTGTAATTCAAAATGGCATTTTTGATCCACAAAGCCACTCATGGTTTAAGAGCTTGTATTTCTTCAAGGCTGCTTCTCTGTTTCAACATCATGTTTCACCTGGCAACAAAGATTGGCTGCAGTTGCATGAGATGAATAGCAATGTTGACTCTGTAAAATACATGAGAGTTTGTAGAATGACAGGCCATTCTCAGTGGATATATGGCATAGGAGCAACAGAAAGATAGGGAGTGTCTCATTTCATAGAGGAGAAAAGAAAGAAGGTCTTCTTTTAACTTGAAAAAAATAACGTTCTCCATTTTTTGTAAAAACGTTAAGAAATTGAACCACTCCCCTGTGAGTATTCTGCAGTAGAATTGCTAAGAGTTGTGTATGTGCTTTGTGCCCATATTTGTATTGTGGGTTACACCAGTAGTAATATCTTTCCCTTAGAATCTGTTAGGTGTTTTAATAGTCTTACTTAGATTTAGAAAATCTAAAAGAAAAAAAAAATCACATATGCATTAAAATCATGAGATGTTACCACCATAGGAAATCATGTAAATAAAACAGTGACTGCTGGAAGCATAAAAGTAGAATCTCATTTAAAGGAATGAGTTTAATATGACAAAAAGAAAGCATGCAGTATGTGCTAGGCAGGTGGCTGCACATTCCTTCACTAAGACCTATTCCATAGGTCCAGAAGAACCTTCTGCTCTGGTCTACGCAGATGTCATGATCATGGCTTTGCAATCACTCAGCTTCTCCTGTGATCTATCTCTGGTTTTATAGCCTACCTGATTGAGGCAAGATACACAAGTTGTTATACTACACTCGAGATCCCTCCTTCTGTGTAACCCCCAGTGCCTGCTGCCTCCAACCCTTTGCCTTTCCAAGGAGCACCCAGGCCTCTCCACATGCCATCGTTCCTGCTCCCCGCTTCTCACCTTCCCACACACACATCTTGAGGTCCATCACCCTTCTTTGCTGATGTGACACCCAGCTAAGAATCCTATTTAAACTAAGACAAGACTGTTTTGCTCCAACTTAACCAAACTAACTGTGTTGAGCTTAAATTCAGGCTGAGTTACGAAATATACAATATTGTCAATGGTTGCTAATTTACTGCAGGTAAAGAAATATTCTGTGGTTTCCCTATAAGTAGGAGGTCTTCATCACTCCATCTCCTGAACACAAAAGGAAATGTTTGACCCTCATGCCTGTAAGGAAAAGGCTGAGTAGAGGACTTAAGAGCATTTCAGAAAGGAAAGACAAATGGAAAATGAGTAGTTTTCTTTAATTTTTTTTTTTTTTACCAAAATCCCTTTTAAAATAAAATTTTATGCTTGATATGGTGGTCACAAGCTGTCATATGACTTCTGTTGGGGCTGTGTCTGGAGCTGGCCAAACTGCCCCTAGCCCTGTGTAGGCTACAGTTCAACCTCCTGTGCTGCATAATAAGCTGTGCCCATTGCAATAGTTTCAGCTGCATTAAACCAGCTCAGTAAAGACAGCTGAATTGAAGAAAACACCATTTTTCCTCGCTTAGACGAGGCTTCAGTGGAAAGGGATAGTGAACCCCCAGTACTACATACAGCAGGAGGATAGGAAACCATCTGCTCCACCGATGCCAGCTTTTCTGAGCCTAGGGACCTGAGAGATGCCCCAGGCTCCTCAGCAGCAGTTGCTAAGGAAACATTTTAGGGAACCTTTTTCATAAATTCATAGTAATCTCCATTTCTCAAATGTCAAGGCTAATGACTCACCCTTTGATTGCAAATGGGATTTACTACCACAGAATTGCTGGCAGCCTTCAAAGCTAAATTGTATTTGTCAGCATTTGAAGACTTTTAGTACGTTGGTTACTACTGCTCCCCTTGAGTGAGCAGAAAATGTAGATACATGAATATCTGGCAGTATTCCCTCAGAAATATTTCAACCCTTTGCTAAGTTTCCATATAGGAAAGAAGACGGCGATTGGTGACTGCCGGGCTCCCACAGCCGGGAATCCCTGCAGCAGAGCCTGCGCCTTTGGGGGTTTCTGGCCCAAGGTGCCACCAGCCGCCCCTGGGGAGCACACAGCCGGACAGCAGGGAGCCATGACCAGCCTAAAGCTATCTCTGGGGATGAGCAGTGGAGACATACACCCTGCCTTTTCCCCTGGAGGTTAGTTCTGCTTGAAGGCAGCTGAATATGCCTATGAATTTTGTGCAAGTCACACATGAATCAGTGTCCTCAGTTTTCCTCTGATGAATCGTTATGCAAGTCTAATAAAGCAGTTTTAGCCCTCACACGTTTGGGATATCACCTGAAACCAGACCAAGAACCGGATACTATATTATTTTGTGCCTTCACAATCCTTTTTCTGTCAAGTGCCAAGTTTGCAAATGCACCCTGAGATTTCCTTCTTCAAAGTATTTGACAAGGTATCAACAAACCCAGACTTCAAGGATGATATCTATTGCTTTGAAGGCAATACATATTTAGAACAAGATTCTCTCTCAAGTAATACAGACCTCACTGCAGATGGATCTATTTCCAAGTTAAAAGCTCATAGGCCAGAATACAATTTAAGGAGTGGATACTTTAACACCTAGTGCTTTAAAAATACATAAAAGGGTCTCAAAGAAATACAGACCTAACTGCAAAGTTTCTGCAAATTATTTTTTGTATATGCTTCATATTTATATAAATGTATATTATAAATCCATTTGAACATTGGTTCATACTGCATTTAATAAATTTCCATTTAATATGAAAGTTACAAATATAATATACTTGAAATGGATTCATATTCTAAACCTCTGTGACTCATGGAAATCCCTTCTCCCTGGAATTGCCAGCCACTGACTGGTAGTTGGAGGATACCACTGATGAGACCGAAAACTTTATTGTTCATAGCATTGCATTGTTAGATGATCTGTTCCACAAGACAAAAGCAGTATGCATCCATGTAGGAATACGTACCTAAAACATGTAGAAATGCCTGCAGAGAAACACTTGAACATTATTTTGAAGTGTTTATTGGTCACTTTGAACACTATGGTTGAAAACAGGGAGATGGAGAAAACACTCATCCAGCTTTTGCTTTCTCTGTCTAGGGAAAATGTATCCCTCACCTATATTTTGTACCAGTCTGCCTAGAGACAGACAATTTTGCTTTCCTGTTGTGTCTGGCTATAGGATTTCACAGTGCAATTTGCTCATTTTTCAGTTGGTGTATTCAGTCAAATTGCCAGAATATACATGTCTGATCCCAGACTCAGGTGCTAGGAGAAGGCTCCGCTCTAGAACTCTTTTTGCCTTAAATACAAAAAGGGGAATCACTGCCTCTGACATATTAATACTGGTATTCTAAGGCTATTTTTCTTTCTCCATTGATTGGCTTCTAATTCTATACTATCTCATAGAATTTTGCTTTTACTGATACTGTGAAATGAAGTACTGCAAGTGTAGAGATAGTTTTAAGCGGTTCCCCCTTCCTTAGTTTCCAGCTGGCCCTATCTAAAATAATAGTAAAAAAAAAAATACACTCAGCTCAGAAAATAAGTCTCCAAAACTTGACTGAAAACATGTGGCCCCAAAATGTAGACAAAAAATGAGCAAACATCTGCATTATCATACTGTTTACCAAATGCTGAAATCAAAGTCCAGCCTATGCAGTATTTCCGCCTTCTGTAACCAAAAAGTTTGCTTAGTTATTATACAATTTCACAAAAAACAGATAGCATGTCAGTTTAGTCACATTGAGTCTTCTTATTCACCTAGTGATTATTTATATCATTATCAGACACGCAAAAAAAAAAAATCCTAATCTGATGAGGAGGATCTGATTTCTTTTAGTTTTGGATTCATCAGTACCTGTACCTTCTCAGCCTGGATGCATTACTGCGTGTGAAGTAACCTGCCACGAATAGGGTACCATGTACCAGGGTGGCTCTGAAACACCCGGGCTGATCCCTTACCTGTAAAGACCAAGATCGTACCTGCACACTTAGAAACAATCACATCGTTGCATGGGGCCATAGTACATGTGATTGTGGTTTAACCTTTTAAAAGAGTTGGGTTTTTTGGTTCTATTAGAAAATGAAGATACTGTCTCTAGGAGGTTATGGCTAATTTTATTACCATAGTAGATGTGAAATCCTGAGAACTTTGAATCATTCTGTAATTCAAAGTTTTATTGTTTCCTGAAATGAGACAACCATTAGAAAATCATCTAGGTAGATTAACACTTTCCTGTCTTGCTTCTTAGAGCACTAATGACTTGATCTACTGACACAGTAGACGTTCCTAATGCTCCCTGTTCAGTTGAAGTAGGGAATTTCTTCTAATTTTGGCAAACGATATGCTGAGAGACATGTTACTTAACTCACACTGCAGCTATAAATCTGCTTTGTAAATCTTGCACTTTTTGGGAAGCTTATTGCTAAAAGTTTTGCTTCAGAAGCACATTTCAGGGGTTTAGATTTAATAAGGTTAAAAACCATCTGAGCATTTTGAGACTACAAAGAAATAATATATCTGTAGTGTCCCTTGCGATAGATTAGAGACAGGACTTGGTTGCGGTAATGAATATAAATGGGATTCTTTATTAAAGCCACTGGACACAGGCAGGACTGTAGCGCTCTGCTCTCCAGCTCCCAGGCTAACTGCACACAACCTATGCTTTCCAATAGCACCACAGAAGTCTGTCCCAAATCCTGGCCTAGATTCAGCAGTTTGGGAAGGGACTGCCAACCTCCATGAAACCTAGCTGCTTAAATTGTTCAGCAGTGGGAACAACTTGCAGAGCATCGCCTGCCAAGGCTTGCACAATCCCTGCATTTGCATGCACGTGAACTAAACAATGAAAAGACTGGAGATTCTGCAACTGGGAATAGAAATATCCTCTGTGCAAAAATCTTTCTTTTCCTTGCAAGTTTGATGTTAAAAAGAGATCTGGGACTTGGAAGCCTAGGTATTTAATTTTTTTAATGCCATTTTAATTACAAAACTAACTTGAACAATAAATGTAAATACTCGGTGCACAGAGGCAGTCACCTCTCCCTATGACATTATAGTCTTACTCCACGTGGGTTTTTTTTCATGGAGGCTGGACAAGGGACTTAATGCATGTATATGGTCTTTGTACTGAGTCCAGAGCAGGCTCAAGGCATAGACAAAGTAGGTAATGTCTGATCATCTGCTCTCCTTAGGCCAGAGGAGAAAGGAGCAGGCTCCTGCACCCTGAAAAGCCCATTCCTATAAATGCAACCCTTTCCTCATCCTCTTGCTGCCCAGCCAAGGGGGTCAAGGACTCGTAGCCCACTGCCTGGCAGGCAGAAGGAGCAGGAATGTCCCCCCCTCACAGTCTGGTTGCCCTCATCCTCCCAGGCCAAGGTGCAGAGGGGTACGTGCAGAGGCTGCCCTGTAGAGCGGGGACAGCCCCACGGTGGAGGAGAGGTGGAGGAGGAGGGTGTTGGTTGGGTCAGGAAAGGTCCAGGCTGAGGGTAGGTGGCTCAGACTGGCTGGGGGAAACTCTCTCCCCCCTCATCACCCTCTCTTCAAACCTCACCAGCTTCTCCTGACCTTTCTGTTCCCTCTGCCACCAGGATGCTTTCTGCCCCCGCGCCGCCCCCACACGCCCTCCTCGGGCAGAGGTCCCGGTGCTCCTGCTTCCTTGCGGCAGGCACAGCCCACATCCACACCCACCTTCAGGGGTTCAACCACTCTTGAGACATTAAACTTGGAGGTGTGAATCCCCTTTGCAACGTGTTCATGATGCTGTTATCAGACCTTACCATTTTTAACCAAAGAGCAGCAAACACGGTGCCTTTTCCTTATTATCTGAGAGGCAAGGGAGAATGCTTTCCCTGCTCCCACTTGCAAATTCAGGTGAGCCAGGTCCTGGCCCGAGGAGTGTCTGCCAGAAACTCCAAGATCCCTCCACAGAAAATAGACTGCTAAAGTCAAACACATTGAGCTCATCTTCAGAAACTTCTCTGGAAAGGGCTGTGGCACAATTTCTCTGAAAGGGATTATGCCCTTGTGCCCACATGCATACAGACACAACCACACACCTTCCCGGGACAAACCGCCAGAGCCCTCCTTAGCAGGAGACTTATCTGGATAAGCAGGGGAACGTCGGATAGGTGTGGGATCTCAGGATATCAAGAGGTGAAAGGGCGATACTGCTTTCTGATTTGAAGAGCTAACTTGAGGAAAGCCTATGATCACATCAGTGGGCCACATGTACTGAGTGAGTGTTGCACATGTTTATATATTAAACATATGTGGTTCTTATTTCCTATGTTAAAGGAATACAGTTTGCAAGCATAAGGGTGCGTTGTTATCTCAAATACACGGTTAATGTGAATTAAGGGGGCTTAAAGATTCCCATAGTCTGATGACTATGAATACCTGCAACAATCCACTTTGTTGTAAAAGTTTCTGCCCACCTTTGAAATGTCTGTCTCGCAACATTGGTGTGCGACCTGGGATCATTTTAAAGGCTCACAGAAATGGCCAGGGCAACAGGAACAATAACAGCACCCTTTTAGGAAAATACAGGAAATCTTTTCAGCCAGATGTACTGCAGCACTGGGGCCACCATGAAAGTCTCACAGTTAAAGAAACCTCACAACAGCTTCTAGGCAAATGCCAAAGGGGATCATCACGTCTTCTAACACTTCGTCTTGCATTAGAAACAATTCTTGCTCAAGGAAGAAAAAAGAGCCAATAAAGTGTTCAAACTTCACTGCCTTACTGGATTTTTGTTGCCTTTTGTTATTTTTTATTACATTTACAAGCTTTTTTACAGTGTAAGGTTTTAGCATGGTCTATGCTTTTATATAATTTGAATTTTTAAAATCCTTGGGGCATCATGAATTTAACAAAATCCTTCAAGAATTAATAGAGTTTTGTCTGGGGTCAGATTTTTCTCTGAACTGGACTTTCATATTTCTGTGCGAGAGGAAGTAGGCTCTCCTGTGCACCTCATGACTGGGGGATCTGGATATGAAAATGTGGGATTTGCATGTTGCAAACATTGCTCATGACAGGGTGCAGGTGCACGGCGAAGGGCCAGCTTCAGCTTGCAGCCACTTTGAAACAGACTTCCTGATTTGCAGGCCCTGTGAATGCACTTTTAAATGTCAGGTCGAGGCTGGGAGGTAGGGGCACTTTGGGGGTTAACATCACAAAATAGTGACAAAATCACTTTCTTACTTATCTGATGGAGAGAAGACCATGGTCTTTGAAGCAGTGAGTGTGGTGGAAGGCATTCAGCAGCCTTCTCTTACTCGTATAGTGTTGCTTGTTGGTAGGGTTATCTTACCAAAAAATAAAAAACAAACCAAGCAGCCAAAACCTGAGGCTCCTAAATTAGAGAATGCACATTAAAATGCTGGCCAGAGGCTTCTGATTTGTATATTCCCATCTCCTCCTCCCTCTCTCTTTCCTCTCCAATACTAGTGCTGTATTGAGTTGGAAATGTATAAATGTTACATGTAAGATGCAGCCTTACTGTTGCATCTTTATTCAACATCAACTTCCAGATGGGAACTATTTTTCATGGTTCATAAAGCCAAATCCAGCTGCTACATTTGGACCTACATAAGGAATCCACATTTTATTGCCTTAGCAGTGCATATAAAACAATTGCTGTTGTTTCGTTAGTACTGGTGCACCTCACATTTCTCAATATATTTTAGATATTTAAGTTTTTAAAACTGTATTTTATAGTTGCTCATTTAACTGTGCACCATAACGAGATCCTGCTTTTACAACATTTTCCAGATATCTAACATAACTGAAAGAAAAACGATCTTGGACAAATGGTATTCAATATAGCAGCCATATATTCAGTTACTTACTAAGAGTGTTCAGACAATTTCCTATGTAAACCACAATGATATTAAATACTTCTGGAATCTCAGCTTTATTAAGAGACAGGAAGTGCAAACTCAGGAGCCTTTCCCCTCCCCCTCGGCTAATCTGACTCTTTGATAGTCATGTGTTAGGAATAACCATGGAGTTTCTCCGAACAAAAAATATTCCCACAGCTAAGAGAAAATTAACCCTTGCAAAGCCTCGAAAGAGAGAGTGGAGTCCATGTGTTCACAGAGAGAGAAAAAAATCATCATTAGGGGGAAGTTTATACCAGCAGCAGGTCTACGCGACACCGCCAGCTATTATACGCAAGCATAATTCATTTGCATTTTAGATGGTATTGTCAAAGCAACTACAGCACATCCATTGCAGAGGAGAATTATCCAGCCTGGCAAAATTAGCCATCTTTGTGCCTCTCTCCCTCGCCATAGCGGGGAAGCACTCTGCAGTCGCTCAGTCATGTGTGCTGGGGATTTTTCTCCTCCGCACACAACTAGCAGATGTCAGGCTGTTTGCTAGAAAGCAAACAAATCCCCACAAAAAGCGCCGAGGTGGGACAGAGAGAGTTAACGCACGAGTATGACAGGGAAGCAAGTTTGCTGTGAATTGGGAAGCACAAACTATAGTAATCCCCACCCTGCTGAGTGGCTTCCCCAGAGGTCTGATACAGTGCCAAAGCCTCTTACGCATACTGAGACAAAGCTTATTTCAAGCCGAATTCAGCTCCTGAAGCCACCATACTGCTTCCTGACAGCCTCCAATTGCACTGCCTCTGTATTTGTGTTTCCTGCTGTTTATATTTACTTGTTCCCAGAGCCACAACAGCTACAAAAACAAATAGTTGCTATTTGCAGGGCTCTGTATCAACACAGGTAAAGTGCTTCGCTTCCCTTTTAGTTTTACAAAGATTGTGCAAATAAGCTTTTAATACTTCAGAGAGATTAATTTGTTAATTATAAACCAGTTTAGCAACACAAGCTAAACAATTGGACATATAATCAGTATCCTTGTTTCAGAGTATTAGTGTGGCTGAGGCAAAAGGTTTTTAAACTATAAGGGCTACACAAACACTCCCTTGATTATATTGCTATTATTTCCCCATTCCACTGAGACACAAGCTTGAAATATTACTTTTTTTTTTTGTCAGATCCCCGTGGATGCTCTCCAAATCTGTGCTGCTGTCTCTTTGGCCTCTGTACAGCTATTGCAATGGTGTCTGATTTGGGTAATGGAGATCTTGTTTGATATACTTATTTAAAGGATCAGCTTAAGGAAGCCTAAGAACCATCAATTCTCTTAATTAACTGCAGAGAAATGATTAATGCTATAAACATGGAATTGATCAGGAAAAAATTATAGTATGTAAGATTTAATATGAGTTGCTCGACCAGTATTAAAGACATTAAATATAATAAATCTGGTCCTGGGTAAAGTGTTCATAACTACCTAAGTGATTTATGCACCTGAGAGAATTCCCACCACCAGATACCAGGGCTGTTAGGTTTCTAAACAGAGCTGGGCAGTGCTTTCCAGGCAGAAAAAGTTGCTTTTTCAAAATAAGAAACTCCTCAAGGAATAGGTCCATTTCAGCAGCATTGCACTTTCTAAACCAACCAGAGCACAAAAGTTTCAAAGCATTTTATTCTAGCCTTATCTGAAAAGAACATTTTCATTTTAAAACAGTTCCATTTAAAATTCATTTTGTTTCATGCACATTGATGTTTTATATAATGCAGAAGTTTCATTTATAAGAAAATGTTAAAAAATACAAATTATTTTGATACAGGTCAGAAGATGGGCCTCCAAGCCTTTCCTTTCAGAAGCACCTGTGCTAAGTGTTCCCCCCTGCTGAAAAAGAAGCAAAGAAAAATATTGGGCAGGGGGCAATGAAATTGCCATCCCACCAATTACCCTCTCTTAAAACTGGCTCCCAGCAGCAGTGTGGTCCAGAAAAAACCCCAAACCTCAGGCAAGCTGCCACTATTTCCTTTGCACTTCTTAAATATCTGTCTGCTTTTTATTTCTTCACTGTCTATCAAAACGTAGCATGGGCATAACTCCAGAGCAGCTAACCTGCGCACCCAGTTTTTGTGATTCCCACTTGTCACCTAAACCACATCTAAAGAGCTTTGTGGTATGGCAGCGCTCCCCGAGGTACTGCAGTCACTTTGGCATTGTGCAAAAATACTTTATGTTTTCTGTGATGACTGTCATGGTCCACAGGGACTCAGAGATGGGGAGAAGGGCAGGCGGAGGGAAGGAACAAGGCAGCATGCCAGAGCACAGCCCCAGATCAAGGACTGCTGGTAGAAGTTGCTGGAGTTACCCCCCCCATCCTTCAAGGTCTGTCACATGACAAATTGAATTAAAAGCTGAGGCAACAAATCCAGTGACAAGGTAATGCCACTTACTTTTACGGGCATCTAGAAATTAGTACTTTTAGAACTCAAGTATGCAGCACCAGAGGCACCATTATTTTTTTTTTTTTTTTTGCTTTTTATAAAAGCTAGCCTCACAAATCTTCCCCTCCACCCCCTGCCCCAGTCCCTGAGGATGAGAGTTACAGAAACAGCATCTCCCGAGACCATTTCCCAAGAACTCTGTGCCTTGGTCCACAAGAAATACAATGCCATATCCACCCACATCTGATGAGCAAGACATCCTGGAGCACAGTTTTTGGGTGAGATGGAGAGACAGAAATGTCACTGCATTCATGTACAGAGCATGGATCCACACATGAAGGGCTAACTTCCATCCCCAGGGAAGCTGCCTGTACTCTTCCCGGTCTCAGTTCCGCATTTGCTTTTCCCTCAGGATTACTCACCACCCAACAGGGGTGGGAAGATCTGTCAGAGATCAGCCTTCCTCTGGATGGCTGCACGTAGTTCTGTGGCTCTCAGAGCCTCTCCACAATCTGCTCACCCACCGCTGCAGCCTCAGCGTGGGCAGAGTGTGCGGAGGAGCCAGCAGGAAGGACCACCGCTTGGCTGCCGCTGGGATGGAGAGAGAACAGGCTGAACCGCTGCCTCTGCCCAGGGCTGCTACCCATGTACAGTAAACAACAGGTAGAGGGGACCACCACAGCAACCAACAGCTTCAGAGACGCTGGCACCCTCTGTTAACTGGCACAAAGCAAAAGTAAGGAAATCTGAGACATTTTCCAGTCTCAGCCTGTAATGTGATAGATCTCCCCAGATCTATGGAGGAGACATGTGTGTTGGCTGGTGGCATAAGCCACAGATGGATGTGAAGGAGAAGAGGGGTCTCAAAAGAGGGAAGTGGCTGAGTGTACAAGGGCAACTACAAACATTCAGCTCACCTGAGCCACTAGCTGGAGTAACATGGTGATTGTAAATGGATGGTGTGTTAGAGCACATCAAAAGCTAGATGTTGAAGAGGGGGCAGCTGTATCTTTAAACACTCAAAATCCATCTAAACTCCACATTTAAACAGTCTGAATACAGGCACTTAAGAGAGCAAGACTATCTTCAGAAAACTACAGAACTAAGGCTCCCAGGGCTCACTGACATCTCAGCAGCCAACACACTGAGCAGAACCATCCGTTAGGGACTGCTCTCCATCAATGCGTCCCCATCTCTGTGACCCCCCACACTGTGGGAGAGGGGACAAGCAACAGCAGTGGGGTACCACAGAGCCAGCGGTACAATGCATTTCAGTGGCCCCTGAAATTGAGGTGCCTAAGATTTGAATTTTCCATTGGCTCCTCAGGCTTGTTATAATTTCAGGGGTGAGACCAATTTAATTTTTATAGAGATGTGTAATCCGCCATTTCAACACACTAATTGAAATAGGCTGACATGCAGCTATGTGCCCTACGAGTCTTCCAAAGCACATATCTTGGCACTTTCCACTAGAGGCTAAATGACATGACTAGAAACCGTACCAGATCCTCTATGTTTACAGGGCTCTGCTTCTACATTAGTATTTTGATTGCTGGCTTTACCAACAAACATCTAAGCAGCAGAATCCACTTGGAGAAAATAATAGAAAGCAGAGCTGAAAAAGATTTTTAGAGGTCAAAAATCAACTGTACTTATGCTATTTTTGACAAACGATTATTTAACTAGTTTTTTAAGTCCTTCAGCAGTGGTAATACACACATTTTCCCAATGCAATCTGATCTGTTCTTTAATTACGACTTTCATAATGGCTAACCTAATTTTTTCTTGGAGTAATTTAAGTCTATATTTTCTTACCAATTCAAAGAAAAAGTGTTAATTAATTAATTTATTTCCTCTCTGCAGCAACGTTCTACATGTTTGAACAGTTGTACTCCCTTCTGTACACTGTACACAGCCTTCATCCTTCTGTTTTCCATGTCAGCTGCTCTGACCACTTGGCTCAGGATTCTGTTTTGCTCCACATGCTTTTTGGAAAGCAATGCCCAAGGCTTGCCCACGCTGAGCAAGCTAGAAGGACACATACACCTGTCTTCCAGGTTATGCTCATTTAAAAAAGAAAAATCTCAGTAATACATTTTTCTTTTTCACAACATCCTTTTGTTGAAAGCTTAGGTACAGGTTGAACCCACCATAACTTCTTTATTATTTTCTTTAAAACCAAATATTTTGCTCTCCATTCTGCATTTCTGCAGCTGACTTTTCCTCTGTGTGTACAGTAAGTACCTTTGACTTTCTCTCAACAATGAATAACAGTTTTTACAATCACTTCTCCAATCTGATTTCCATTTCCACCCTTGAAAGTACCTGCAGCTTTCCCAGGCTCACATTCTTTGTGGATGTCATGAACACACATGTTTCTCACACCCAGGACACTACTGACACTGATCAGTGTGACCAGACTGCAGCACAGCATCCTGCTTGGTGCAGGTTTCTGTTTGAGCAGCGTCTCATTGATAACTGATCTCCAAGTATAGTTTTCCAGCTGGGAAAACACCCATCTTATGGCAGGTTTCATCAAGACTATGCTTCTTTAGTTTGCTTATGAGCTTATCAACAGAGTTAACAAAAGAGGGAGAGGTGAAACAGGGTTTGAGGTACTTGTTTTTTCTATAAGACATTTAATGAGTCTTGATGAGGCATGTGTGAATAGTGAAACAGTTTCAGAAGCCTCACTTAAAGCCAAGTTATCTGACCATGTAACCAGACCAGTACAGCTACTAAGAATATCAAAGTGACTTCAAGTGATATGAAACTACAGTCCGTACAGATCCTGCAGAGCCTATTACAGACATGTAAACAAACACAATGATGTGGATGTCATCCATCCAAAAGATGGAGGGACAGAAAACTAGACATCATACAGCAGAACTTACTGACACTCAGAACTTGCATGGTTCCATTCCAGCTTTTCTCTCATTATTAATCTTGCAAACTCAATCTTTACTCCTCAGGATGTGAACATGTCATGGATGTTGTGACACGAATCTTCATGTGGTTTCCAACACTCCATCCCTCCTATTTCTATCCCACCTTTCATGGAAATCCATGGCAGACTAAAATACAAGCCAAAGTTACTAATCACCTTCAGGATGTTTTTACAGAGACTTTGCATTTGATTGGAGCTTCACAACAGAACTACCAAAAGCATGGATAGATTCATAACCTTTGCTTAACATTGAGGTATGTCTTTCTTAAACTACCTGTCTACGTGGTTAACTATAAGGGAAGACAGTAATTCCATTAGGAAAATTATAAATTACACTTCTGAAAAAGCCAACACTTGAGAAACCATTGAGCCTATGGTTAAAGAGTAAAGTCAGAGATATAAACTAAAATGCATACATTGGGAAATAAATTCAGTAATTAATGTGAATTGTAAAATCTTGTTTTACTCAATGAGAGCAATTACCATTAAAAATTTTCATTATTCACATTTAAAATACTAGCAATCTAACAGGCCTTTAAAACATCTAATTATCTTTTCAGCTGATATAGTCATTCATTGCACAATTAAAAAAGAAGAGTTTACAGGGGGAAAAGCACAGTAGCATATTAGGAGAATTTCTTGGGTTGATCTCCAGCCAACAGATTTCAGTTCGTTGCTCAAGCTGCCAACTTCACAAAATTCAGATATGGTATCTCAGTTTCACCTATTGCCTTTCTAATGAGCCAGCCATGAATTTCAGATCCATATGTTAGTTTGATTTCTGTAGGATCAGGCTGAAAGCTATGGTAGGCAAACTCCTTTAAATCACAAATAGAAAATGTTCACAGGAGTCCACCTCAACTCCTTGTTCAGGACATCAACTGTACCCTTCCAGCTCCTGTTTCATTTTCTTGGTGTTTCAAGAGAAGAAAAGATTCTTTCTCTTCAGAAAGAACCAATATCATGCTTGATCCTGTTTTGCAGCCTTTTATCATACCAACTTTTTGTCTTCCCTTCTGTTTTGATCCACCCTTCCATGATGATGTTGTTTACCTTATCTGTTCAGCAGCACTACCACACCTAGTCTCAAGGTCCTCCATATTTTCAGAATGAAACACTTTTTTCCCAAAATTAACCTCATAGTAAGTGCAAGATAGTTTTGGTTATACCTTGTCAATTTGATATGTGCTGGTACGTGAAAAAGGGTCTCTATGAATTCACAGAAAATGAGAGCAAGTAAAACACTATCTACATAATAGCTCCAGGAGTGGAAATAAAGGCCTTATTTTACCATAATGGTCCTTTAACCCTGCTTTCATCCATGATTTTAATTTCATTTGAGTTCTTCAAGAGATCTTGCATTCCTACATGTCTCTCACACTGTCAAGAAAGCATTCTTTTTGCAAAGAGAAGTGCATGCCTGAAACGTTCTTTCCCCCCACTGGGGATCCACCAAAGTACATTCATTACCTTAAATTAAAACGAAACACTCAAAAGTAATGTATTCAGGGATGTGTCTGCAGCAATTCAGGGTGGCAGATCGATTTGAACCTGCACGTGCAATATTTCTGTACATGAAAGATGCCATGGTCCAACGGAGCAAGCAGGCTGCTGAAAGCACAAGGCACATTGTGTCAGCTGTGCACGGAGCTCACGTTTGTGTCAACAGGAGCCACTCGCATGGAGGGGCAATCGCAACCTGAACCAGGGCTTGCCAGCTCCCTCCTCTGCCTCCCATTGCAGAGGGCATGACAGCGTGCATGCCTGCACGTGCAGGAAGGGGAGAGAAAGGGGAAAAGGAGAGGAGAGAGATTCAGACCATCTAAAATGGGAGGAATTAGTAATTACCTACCTACTAGCCACAGAGGCTGTGCGATTTACTGCAACAAACATGGCTCGCTTTCCTGAAAAAATACAGAGCCAGATGAATGTGAAGGGCCAGTAAAACAAAAGCTGATGGGAGCTGAAGTGAAAGGCATGAAAGGGTCAAAAACAGAGTGAGCGACACCAAATATTTTTTGTTGTTGTTATTCCAGCAGTTTGTATTTCGGACTTAGTACTTCATGTCTCCTCCCAGAGCATTTCAGCTCAGGGGGACTCCATGGTGAGCCACAAAGCAAGGATGAAAACACCTGGCTGTACAGGAGGGCACGGGCACCCAGAACAAAAACAGGTTTCCCTGCTCAAAGAAAAGTTGTCCTACAGTCTGTTACATTAATAGCATAAACAAATGTCTACAATCACCCTCTCTGCTTTGAAAGAAATAAGGAAAGACCTCTATGAAGCTTCTTGGGAGAGAGACAAGGAGGGCAGAGCAGCTTCCCTCTCGCTCCTCTGACTGATGTCACCATTCCTGTGGCCAAAACATGTTTGTTGCTAAGCAACTATGTATATATCACACTCTTCTGCTTCCATTTGGGATTTAACATATGCATTTTCACTTTCATCTCTGATGCATAGTTACATTTGTTTGCAGTGGGTGCCAGAGTGAATGGAAGCTGTCCAGTATGGGATATGCATAAGAACTGAAAGGCGCACACGGTGATTTACCAATGTGCATCATTGTTTCGCAGCATAGTTCAATGGGAAACCTACTGAGTGCCATTCACCAGCAGTTGGGCCAATTTTTTCATTCAGGATTGATGCTGGTTGCTATATAGCAGCTATTGGTTCAAGAAGTGCAGTTCTCAGATGTCACGAAGTAACATAGTGTGCGAATAGTCAGACTGGTAATTATTGCAGATGGATTCTTTCTATGATGATAAAAGAGGTCCGTTCTTTCATCTGGAGTTTTGCATTTTATGCATAAATCCACTTTTTCCTACACCTCTCCCACTTACTTGGCAGGCAATAAAAAAAATCACCTTTTCCTTTTGAATTGCATGCAGATGACCCAAATCAGTGGCACGCATCGCTCACATTTTTCTATGAATCAAATCTAAAAAGATATGAAAAGAAGGTAAGGGGAAAAAGAAGGCAGGATGTGAGAGTTCATTTATATTATAAACACTCTGTAGCAGAAGAAAAAAAAAGTCAGTTTTAAAAACCACATGTCTATTACCCTGTAATGAAATTATAAGAGAATGCTATTAGTCATGTCTGTACGTTTATTCACATTGTGAATTCAATAATTAAATTAGAAGATCTGACATGGAGTTTACTAAACAAAAATCCACGCTATAACAAAAAAGAAAAAGAACAGGATATTGCTAGCTTCCTTTTGGGTTTAGTATTGTCTCTATTAATAAGCATTAAAGAATAAAACACTGGAGGAATTCTCGCAGTCTAGATGATTTGGGTTTTGTTATGCTTTTCAGTTTAGCTTAATTTCCCACTGGAAGCTTCTCTCCAAGTGCAGGCCTAGGATCATCATCACATAAGAGGCAGGGGGTGGGGGGGAAGAATCTTAAGCTGAGTTTGCTACTGTTTTTTCCTGCTTTCTCCTCCCTGGAAGCTGGGACAGGAGAGGGAGCGCAGAAGGGAGGCAAGGCAACCTTTACACCAGCCACAGTTGTTTCACAACTTTGAGGAAAGACTGAAGGGTTTTTCTTTTCCCTGAAGCTCAAGAAAAATGAGCTTATAAAAAGGAATATTGTATGAAAGTAACTTCCTTGCCCATTCTCGTATGCATGGATTCAGGGCTATCACAGCTGGAAGAAAAACTTCACTCTGGGTGTGCGTTGCTACAATGAGTTAGGGTATAGTAACTCTCTCCCACAGCATCCTCTTCCACTCAAGACAGTGATAATTCATTCAATGTTATTTTATGTGCCAGCCCCTTTTACTCTGTGAATTTTCTGCACCCCGAGTCCGTACTGAGCCTCCGGCTGGAGCACTGATGGCAAACCCACACCACGGGGGAATGCCTGTTACGCTGCTGGAGCGGAGAAAGCAGGCTGTACTGTAAGCAAGAACCAGGTCCAGCAGTTAATGAACAAAATTTGCTTTACAACAGAGGTAATTTAAAAACAACCAACCGTCCTACACCTTTAAACTGTCCCCAGTTAGGAAGCAGCTGCTGTTTGAAAGCTGCCTTCACACAGGACCATATGCATTTAGCACTTTCCCGCTAGTCTCGGTGCTACACGTGCAGCTCTTAAGGTAACAGAATTTGTGACACACAGACGTTCACCTTGAGCCAACGTTTGCACAAGTCAAAGTCTTGTCCGAGAGCCACAGAAACGTCTGTGCTTGCCCCTGCATGCACACACACTCCAAAGCTTGAAATTCACTGCACAGCTGAAGGACTGACAGCAGCTTCTGCATTTAACTTTTGATCTCTGGATATTTTTCCATCCTTCAAAAAAGCACTGCCTTCCTAATTCACATTCCTGTTGCATCTGAGTCTACCCAATATTAAAAGAGTGTGGCTTAGAGGATGGTTTATGATAATATGTACATTTGTATTTCTGCCACAATCTCTAAGAGGATGATCAGGAGTAGGTTTATTAAATAAAATATATTCTTGATCTCACAAAATATTTTCTATTCTTGAATATCTTTTTTTAAGATATAGTAAACAAGTAGTTTCAGTCCATTATGTTATTTTTTAACCAACTGACCAGTGTCTTAGAAGGCAATTTAAGTTAGTACCCACAGTGACACGACCAGGTCACAAGAACAGCATCCTTGGTCAGCAGCTGAAGCAGCTGCACTGAGGTTATTCCAGAGACACATCAAAAACTGACATCCATGCTTCGCAAACATATCCCTCTCTTCTCCAAACCAGCATGTCACCTACTAATAAAATGTACCAGTAATATTTAAAGCACTGGTAAGAAGTACTATTTCTTCCATTACAGAAGTCATCCTGAAATGTTCAGCTGAAGAGATGATTTTTCATTGTTCTCCCCCAGAGTCTACATTTGGAGACTATTATGAAACGCTGAAGCTAACACAGATGCACACATTCCAGGGATTCATGCAAAGTCCTGCCACTGCAAGTCCAACTGAGGCGATGAACCTTTGTGGACCTTCCAGGAAGCTTGTGAATTTTGTTGCCAAGTTCAAACAGCTCTAAAATACATAAGGAAATGAGATCCCATGGTATTTATACAAATTCCCATGTCAGACATAAATGACTACCTTTGTCTACTGTTCAACAAAAAAAACACTTGCATGAATCCTTCCCAAATGTAGAAGTGGTTATACCATTACAGTGCTAAATCTGGCAAAAGGTACAAGAAGTATAAGTACTGAGACCAGTTTGGGGAGGGTAGAGGGTCATGTTGTTATAGTGCATTTTTTAATCTGTTTTATCTGCTCTGAGCTTCTTTTTAATATATATTTAGAAATATATCTCTAAGATACAGTCACATAAAATCAATTATCATATACTACTCTAATACTAGTTGTAACTCAGCAGATATGCAGAATAGAATGCTTTTTGTTGCTTCTTGTGTCTAATTTTAAAAAAATTCCAACAATTCATCCTACCTTTAGGAAAATATTCATGAAGCAAAACTGGCAATAGAAAAATAATTATTTGAAAAACATTATATGAGGTGAGTTGTTGCTTCCCTACTGGATGCCAGTTTAAATTGAGCTAATTTGTTTTACCAGTAGCTTAAGAAAACCCCAGCACAGCAGCATGACAATTATATCCAGGTGCAAGGACTTAATTCAACAAATTCTAGGTGGATCCTTCCAGTCGGCTCAGTGGGCCCCATCCTCAGCTGTGGCTAAGAACAGATGCCCTTGAAAAAAAAAAAAAAAACCTCTGCAATCACAATCCATTCAATCCTTGAAAACCAAAGCCAATATGAGTCCAGGAAAAAAAAAAAGAATATAAATTATATTTCTATGTCCAGAGTATCAATCGAGGCATGATTGAGAAACAAGAATGTTTGAGGTAATACTCTTTTGTGCTATTGTTACATTACACATGTAAAAACAATAGCTCATCTGCAAAATATAAGAGTACGGTTCACCAGTTCTCTAGGATTTAGAAGTGACACCTGAAAAATCAAAACCATAAACCTAGCATTCTTAATTTGGGGAACATTTTAATTAAAAAATTCAAACTGCAGTGCTTGCTGTTTTAATTAGTCTGTGTCTTGGCATAATAAAAGCTAGAACATCTTCAAAGGGAAGAACTCAGGGCAGAATTCAAGATAAACAAGTGTCACATAGGTATAGATTGTAATAGAAAAATCTAGATTTGTAGGGGGGTTGATTTTTCAGAGCCAATAATTGCACAAGTACAGTAATTTTCAAGCTTTTTTTTTTTGACAGGCTGCAGTAACACACTAAAGGTCTGGCTCCCACTCAGACAAAACTTACACCGATTTCAAACAGAAAGATATTTCTGTAACACTTTGTTTACATACCATTTATTGCATGGGTTAAGACTAGGAAACAATTTATATCTAAACCAAAAGTCACATGCTTATTTGATAATTGCTGAAATACTCTCGATGTGTACATGTTTTACTGATTTGTGCACAATGTACAGTTATAGTCGATTATTAGATTAGGAGGAGCAACAATTAAAGCTCATAAATGCATTTGTATCTACACACATTGTGTATGTGTGTGGATGCATGCCTAAATGGATAAAGACTAGTTTTCATGCAACTTAGCTTTATTTTGTTACCATTGTGTTATTGTCACCATAACTCATGTATTCCAATTTTTGAGTAATATTGCAAAAGATATTTTCCCTCCTACAATTTTGCATTCAGGAATTTACTAAATACATCCAAAAACACAGCATTTTGTGTTGTTATGAATTTCAACTTTAACTAACACTAATTAGAGGTGTACCAGATGACTCTGATTAAACTAGTGGGTAGTGCTTATTCAGATTTAATGTGAGCAATCTGGACATTTTGAAAAACAGCCAAGCTGGGCTCAAATAAAAACCTGCCAAAAATCCAAACTCTGAATTCAGCCAGGCATGTAAGACTGGTTCCCATGAACATTAAAAATAAAATTAAAATCAGTTGGAAGTCTTGGTTTCCTTCAAACGAGAGAACACCCTCCCCATACCCTCAAGAAATATTTCTGCCTTATACACTCTGCCCTTTTAAAGCCACCTCTCAGCACCCGGAACAAAATGGGGAAGATGAACCAGAGAGAGGTTATTGTTTTTGTCGAGAATATCAGCTCCGACGTTGTTGAATACTGGTTTCCTGGTGAGGGTGGAGTAAAATAGGAAGAGGGCAGCTGCCAGTTGAAACACATTTTCCAAGACTGTCATCCAGAAATCAAGAGACATGTTTTTCACTAGCTTTTAATTTAAAACACACTTTACAGAGACATATCTTATTCATCTGAACCTTTGAACATCTGATGTAAGGTGAGATTTAGGAATCAAATATAGAGGGCTGAGTTTTCTGCTGGTGTAAGATGACATAACCACTTCAGATAATGTTGTGCCTGCCTATACCCACATTTGGATTTTATAGATTTCCGTCCTGTCCCCCCCATATTGTTCACTTCCAGTGCATGTTTTCTATTTATGCTGGTGTTAACCTGGAAAGAAAAATCAGAATCTAACCCTCTGTGAGGCAATGTATCTTAACAAGAGCCCAGGTAGAGTTAAATCCATCTATTCAGGTAAGTTTAAGCAACATGAAGGTCTGGGATCACAATTCAATGGGTCATCACCTCCTCTAGACATACCTCCAAAATGCATGTGTTTGAAGAGAAAAACACTGAAGATTTAAGAAAAGAGCTACTTTTACACTGTCTGTTGCTGTACGGTACAAAGTACAGAACTCCTCCAGGTGAACTTATTTTCAAAAGCTGTATTTCCTTAAACCAAGATGCCTAGAGATGAGTAAGGAGAGCACAGATGGTAATCCAAACTACCCTGTGCTTACTAAGGTTTGCTAAGGAGGTCAGATACTTAAGATGTTTAAGATATGTCTCCTATTGGGGAACAATCAAACTACTGGGTTTCAACAAAACTTTTCCTAAAATAAGTTGTTTGGAGAGAAAAAAAAATAAAACCTCATCAGCTCAGTTTGGTTTTTAAAAATTACTGCTGGACTTTTTTATCCTCTATTTTTAAAAATAAATTGTACCCCTAAACAAAAAGTAAGGTCTTGCTTTATTAAATATGAAATTTTAAAAAATTTTCCATGTATGTTTTATGCTTAATTTGAATGGCAAGAGCATTGAGTCTATTGGAGAATCACCACCATTAAACCTTTTGGTTCTGTATGCAAGTATCAATACAAAATTGTACAGATATGAGCATGGCTTTTTTTCTTCATCTGCAGTATTTTGTTTTACAAAGTGAAATTGCCCAAAAAAGTTTGGAGTTGAGAGTCTCAAAAAATCATGCTTACATGAAATTATATATAAATTCTAATCCTGGTGTGAAAATCCAGATGTAAAATAAGAACATTTAAAAATAAACTAATATTTCTAAAGTAGGTTTCGTCAAAAATAAGCATAGCTTGTGTAGGGTTTGGTTTAGTCATTAGTGTAACAGCCTGCTGAAAAAATGTTTTGGAAATAAAAAATGAAAAATGGCTAACATTAGCATATGATTAGACAAGAACTCACTGTATGTTTTCCTGATCAACTGCTAAAATATTTTTAGCATTGTTTAACAGTACAGTTTAGCAGCATAATTTTTTTAGCTTCTAACATTATTCCTAATATCTATTTTAGCCTATATTTCACAATGGCTGATTACATCTATAATCATTATTGGTCATTGGTCATTAATTTATTTCAGACTACATACCTCTGTGGGCAGTAATTACTGCACAGCCTTCAAAAAGATATCATTAACAAAATGAGAAGATAGAAAATATGTTAATTACTATAAATGTTCTACTGGTTTCTCTCTGGAAAGAGCATGCCTGGAGATTAAGATCACACTTAATTTTTTTCCTAGACAATGCCATGTAACATAAAAAGATCAGAAAAAATAATGAATGTTACAGGGCCAGGAAAAACTGCACTTCCAAGTTTCATTTTAAAAATTTTACAATAATGTTGATGAATCAAAATGAAAACAAATATTTCTTTGAGTTCAATTTCCAATACTTCCAGGCAAAAAATCCTGATATGTCAAAGTGGGGAAAAAGCAAGAATTTTGAGACACTTGGGTACCTGGGTTTGACCTTGTATTTGCAAATTGGAGCCCTGTGTGTCTAAAGTCCACCACCATTGAATCCATCCACATACAATTTTATCTCTAAGTAGTTATAGTGAGTTGCATGCTTAACCATCATTATGGGCCTTTTAGTAAGTTTTCTATAGATAAGAGTTCTTTGTATGCTCTTTAAATAGAAGGCTCTCACTATTGAAAATCCTGTTTGTCCAAACTCAGTAAAAACAGTTTCCAGACCAACTTTTCCAGCAAGCACTAAGATTTGATGCAAAACATTATTTTAATCTGCTACATGAAACTTTGCTGTCCCATAGCTTAGAGTTCAGAACTGGCTGTTTTCAAAAGGTTCAGAGCAGGTTTCAGAAAATAAAAAACACCCAACTGGTCTCATTACACTTCTTGACTCATTCTTAAACACAAACTTTTTTGAGAATTATTACAAAAGGACAGGGAATATATTTTTCTTGTTTTCCCTTAAGATACCATGATAGTTATGCTTCAGTTTCTCCTGCAACATTGTATGAGATAGCATGTTATAGAATCCTTTGATTTAAATCTTAACCTTTCCAACATAAAACATGCATCCACAAACCATAATCTAAATGGGCTTTTTCCTGCAAGACTGATGCCACGCATGGTCTTAGTTCATAGCCTGGTGCAGACACTTACTTCTTATTCATGACCTATGAGGCAAAAAATTTGCCTGTTGAAAGTGTGTGGATGCGCATGGTGAGAGTGCTGAGAGAAAATAACATTGCTGGAGATTCAGTTTTAAATGTGGTCATAGCTTTGAACATAAAAAAACTTTTCAGGTTTCCCTGGGAAAAAAATTATTTTTTTTTTTCCAAATTGTCTGGGGAAGCAGGAAGGGAGATGATCTTTTACACATGGTCAGGACCATCAGCACACATCAGCAGAGACAGGAAGGTAGAGGGTGGCTCTGTATCTACAAGAATTCCCAACCTAAAACTACAGAGTTGTTCTGAATTTACGTCCCTTGGATTATACAGAAACTGGATGTGTGAATGCCTGTGAATAAGAAAGCAAACAAAGCCTCATGATTGCTGACATGGATGTGCAGGATTCATCTGAACCAACATTTGCCAAGGTGGTTTTTGAAGTATTTATCTAGTCCTCTATGAGACACCAGAGTGAATACACTAAACTGAAAAAATAGTTTCCCATACAGCAAAAGTAAACACTCCATGAATATCCCACTAGAAAATGTACCATGGCACAGCACGTAGTGTTTTGTAGGCCATTGTGACTCCCTTAATGCCCTTAACAAATCCATAAATTGGATATGTAACTGTAACGGAGATAGATCAAAAACTTAACTTCATACTAAGAGTCCAACTTCCCTGCAAAACTGAGCAGATTAAGCACCATTCGTTGGTCTCCTTTCTGACAGATCCATACTTGAGTGGATCTCATTGACTAAACATCACAGGCTAGACAAATTCTTAGCTTTTGAAATAACTTCAGCTCAGTTTTTAAGCTCTCTGACACAGCAGTCAAAACTCTGCTAACATGATTTACAGTTAAATTAAACATAAAAACACCATCATTAAAATAACTGTGATAAGGTTAAGACATAATGCCACATATGCTTTCTAAAGGCAGCCAAAGATGTAAACACTTGGGTCTGTGGTGCCCAGTCAGTACAGAAATGTAACTATGTACACTGTGCTTATGCAGCATGCATGAGCTGCAGGCTTTCAATATTTTATAAAATATTCCCTTTCCTCAGCTTGACTCCCTTTTTACCACATTCACAATTATTTATGCACTTTATCTGTTGATGTTTTATTTTAAATGTAAAGCTCTAGTAATTTTTCTGTGCCATTTCTAGAAGTAACAAGAGAGATCAGCATAAAGTGGTTTGATTTTGAGAGTACTGTATAGCCAATAAAATCAATTTATTTAGTGAGAGTGGTAACACAATATTGTTTGCAAAAAAAAAACTTTTTGTACTTTTCAAGAAAAAATAAAACACTTCCCCTAATAAACATTTCTTTTTCCAAAGAACGTTATCAAAATGTGAATGGAAGACATTATATTCCTCTAGACACATGCCTCACAAACCACCTGGTATATGATTAAGGCATCTGGTAAAATAAACCTGATAATTCAGATACAGTTTTAGTAGTCTGACATTCTTTTAAAAATACTTAGTTGGCCTTACAGATACTTCAATCTCCTCTCAAGGAGGAAAATTCCTCAAACAAAAAGCAAGAGCCTTGAATACACATTTACTGTCCCAAATTATCTTTTCACTAATATCTCAAAAATACCTTGGCTTATGTCCTGTGCATCTGGTGAAAATATATTTTTCTCCAGTTATATTTTGTCAAAAAGTCCAGTTCTTTGTATATTGAGGAATGACCAGACTTGGAAATAAGTTTCTTCCTTCCTTACACCTCAAATCTCTGCTCATTTTCAACAGGTAAAGTAGAACATCCTGCAATGCTCATGGATATTATCAGCTGGAAAAAGTTGTCATAATAATAAAATACTAGCTTCTTGCATGTATTTTTCATCAAAGCATTTTACAGGTGGTGTCATCATTCCCACTTCCTCTAACAGAGGAACCAAGATGCGGGATATGATAAAGATGACACGCTTACAGGTCTGCATCAACATACGCTAGCAGAGAATCTCAGATACCCTTTACATTTTCTAACTAAAAGCATAAGTGGGAATCATCAAATAAGAATGAGTGCCAAGACAATCTCCGCATATACAGGATTTGAGCCTAGCATCACAAAGGAGATGACTGAAGTCAGGGAAGCCTCTCTTGGAGAAAGCAAAGACAGGAAGAGAGACCATCTTCCATGGGGCTCTTTTAACGAGTGATGAAGGTGAGGACCAGTTCTGATCTACCCTCAGTGTGAGGAAGACACATCACAGCTTGCTACAACTCCCTCAAAAAACACTGTCAGATGTTTTCTGCCCTCTCCAGTAGCGTCCAGCTCATTGGGTGGACTTTCTAAAAATCTCTGTCTTTTCTAGCAGATGACAGGTCTCCTCAGATTTCCACAGCTGAAGCTAAGCATCAAACATTTCAGCAGTAATATCATCACAGTGATGTTTAAGGACCCCACGCAATGAGGCACTATTTTAGCGTGCTGCATTTTTGTGCTCGTCTGCGCTTTGGAAGACTTGGAAAATACCTCAAAAATTATCTTGAATCTGCTTCCCTCCCGATGAAACCAAGAGGTATTACATCATCCTTCCCCACTTCTCGGCATACAGATTTCCCTTCAAGTTCCTTCAGTGGCTTCCCCTTCACCTTTTGTGTCATGTTCTAGTATTTCATCTTTACTTCAAGGCACTGTACTCTACCAGTCCTTCCCATGTGTCAGCCCTCCTTTCCGCATCGTAAACCTCCCGCTGGCTGTGCTCTTCTCACACCGCTCTTCCTAATGCTTCTTCATAACCTTCTCTCATGATTTTTCTTAAATGCTGCCACTTTTACACCGAAAATATGTTCCAGCTCTTGAGCATCAACTACTCCTTTCCACTGAATTATTTCTATAAAAAAATTCTCTCCAAAGCTTAGGAAAAAAAAAGGATTAGATGTATACTGCAGAAAGACACTTGGAGGGGTTTTGTCTGTTTGTGAAAACTGGACTTGATATAAAGCTTAAAACAATTGCAGAACTACTGAACTTATAAAATATGTTGAAAGTGAAAAGCAAAGAACGAATGTCAAGATAATACTTCAGGAAAAAGTTACCAATAATTGAGGGTACTGCATTACTAATATGCAGATTAAAGTAATGTATGTTGGAAAAAACAGTGCCTGCTCCATGTGTAAAGAGTCATTGGCTCCGAGCTAATCACTATCACTCAGACATGAAGTCTTGGGGTTATGATAGTGCCATGAAAATTTCAGGCAAGTGCTTGGTAACAGAAAGGTCATTCAGATTTTAGAAATAATGAAGAATGGAACAGAAAAGAAAAAAAAAGATGACATCTATTATTTCTCTGTACAAACCCATGCTTTTCCTATGCTTTGTAAACTGTGTTTACTTATAAGCCCTCCACCTGGAAAAGTGTCTTAGAACCGGAAAATATGCAGAGAAGGGCCATGAAGATGAATGGTTTCTATACAAGGAACAGCTCAATCAGCTAAGGCTTTTCATCCTGGAGAAGAGACAGCTTAGGTGAAAAACAATGGGGCTTCACAAAACCATGAGTGACCATGAGCTACAGAAAGATGAATTGCTCATTGCCTCTTTCAGTACAGTAACCAGGGGCCAAAGGAAGCTAGCTGATCCCAGTTCAAAACAAACAAGTAGTTCTTCGTCCATATGTAGCAGAATTATGTAAATCCTTGCCAAAGATGTGGCAGAAGCAAAACTTTACTGGGTTCAAGGGCAGGCTTAATAAGTACTTGGAAAAGAGGTCTGGAGAGGGTTAGTGAATCGACAAGCCACAGTGGTCTTAAAGTCCCTGAGCCAGAATCGTTAGAAGCCAAAAGAATACTCAGTGGATGAATTTTATACATTTGCCTTGTGTATACCATTTCATCTTCCCTTGACATCCAATTTTGGCCACAGTTACAAAAAGAATAATGCTAGACAAGCCCTCCTCCTGAACTACCGCAGTTACTCTTACAAAAACATTTCTGAACATTATAGCAAAAATACTTGGGACACACTTCATGTCTCTGAGCAATGTCATGTCTTGAAAAAGCATTATCACAAAGGGAAAGAGGGTGATGCTTCACTGGGCTGTGCTGTGATCCAAGGGTGACTAAGATTTTAATAGCAGGAGGCAAACTCAGAATATAAGTCAGTTTAGAGATAATCTCGCATGTACAAGACTGCTTATCTAAACCATTCCTGTATGGTAGATCCAATTTGGGTTTTACACAGTTTAAGGCTGACTGGCGCGCTCTCAATTTTATAATGGATTATGTCTGGGATCATTCAGAAACACACCGAATCTAGGTGAACAATCCCGTGGCTCTGAGGGAAGCCAAAGGGTGGCAAGGGAGGTGCTTGTCCTGCGTCCTCAAGGCTGCCCAAGAGACTGGCGTAATAAGGTGCTGCCAGTGACCTTGTTGAAAATCTTGGCCACTAAACAAGCCTAGTTACCATCAACAGCCACGTTACTGCTCAATGTTCTGTTTGCCACTTAAATGAACAAGTACCATCTCCTTTCTTGTCACATACATCAGCAGGGCACCCTGTCAGGGATTAATAAAGAATAATCCAGCAATAAATTATAGCCAGAGAATCTGGAACAGATTTCATGGGGTGGTGAGACTTTGGCTAGCATACAGCACTCACAACACTTGGAACATCTCCTGTGTCAATGATTAACACTTCGCTGAGCATTCTGAATACATAGGGTATTTCATGGGCAAGAGCTGACCTTAATGAGGGCAAAAGATAAGTGAGCTTTTCAAATCTTAGGGGTAAAAATGGACTGAGAAGCTTTCAACCATGACAATATCCTGACTCGACACATTGCCTCTGCAGAAGCAGGACTTCCTACAAAAATCCCTTGTGAAAGCTTTCAAAATACCAATAGCAGCCAACTTTTATATCCCTTCTTGACAAACTACCTAGAAAAGTCTTGGAGCATGTGTGTTGCTGTGAGAAGATGAACACATCCAGGACTTCAATAAGTTCAGGGAGCATGCCTGTAACACTGAAAGAGGTGCTAACTGGAAACTGTTCAAATATGACACATTACAGCAACCTCTGAATGTCTTGCAGAACACATAGGTGAGGCTTGTGGCTCTTTCCTAGACTTGTGCAAGGCATCCCAGAGACCCTTATTACTTATATGAGGAGTGTATAACTGCTAGAATGAGGTGCTAGACAAGAATGGCATTGTTTTAACTATGGGAAATCCTTCCTCAGACACAACATGCTATTTAGATGGACATTGCTGAATGAAGGCTGTGATATCCCCTCTCTGGATTCACATTTCAACTACAGCAAAGTTACTGCCAGAGAAGGAACGAGTAGATGTAACTAATGGCTGGAATATGCAGACCATTTCTAAAGTACAGTAAAAACAGAATATGTAACAACATACTGCAATATTCAAAACAAGGTGCTGTTTGGTGTTAGTGCCTTACATTTATGTAGAACTTCTTACCCTGAGCAAACCCTGTTTCCTTGGGTAAATTATCATGCTTAAACCTGGAGGCAGATGGAAGCAATGCAGTAAAGGTGAGGGAGAAAAAAAAACTTGTTAAGGCTTGTTCTTAGAGAAGGTACTACGATACCATTGCTGTTCCTATTGAACAGGTTGCAGATTTCTGATAATACTCTGAATCAGAAATAGAAAAAGAAAAGAGAAACCCACCCTGAGGCTAAACCAGACACTGATAAACCCTGTTGTCAAAAGTAATCAAGAGTCCGAGGAAAGTAAACAACCCTTGTCCTGCATTCAACTGAAAAGCAAGCCAAGAGGTACATTACAGATCTGCAAATCAAGACCCTAAGATCTCACCCTTCTCTATACATAGGCAAGGAGATTTCCTTTGGCACCCCCCCACTGCCTTATTCCTTACTCCTGCCCACACCCATCTACACATCATTTGCTGTGCTTGGCTGAGGCACATCTTCCATCCACTGATCTCCCTTCAGTCCAGGCTTTTTTGCTGACCTGACTTTAGATCCAGGGAAGAGCATGACCAGGCTCCATTAAAAGTTAGAAAAATAAATTATTTAAAAAAAAGAAAGAGCACTCTTTTCCCTCAAAGCAATGCAAAAATCCTTCCTTCCCTCACTTGACATTCAGAAGAAAACAAGGACGTTAAGTATTTACCCAACTAGTCATTCCTGCTCAGGTCTTCTCACAGCTAAAACATCCACCCCAAATCATCTCCTTCTCTGAATCACGGCAGGATTTAGAGTCACCCTCTGGTACCCCCCCTTTATAGACTGGCGGGTCAATCAATTAAATCCCCACAGCTGGCTACCCTGAAAATCCCTGCACTCAGTTCAGGCAGCTGTGGCCCTTCCTCTAGCAAAATGGAGATGATTAACTCCTTCCCGGCCATCTCCTGGACATTGGTTTTAAAACCCATTTCATACACTATAATTACCAATCAAGCACTCAAAGCCCTTAGAGCCTGAATAAAATAAAAGCTGAAAAAATGCCCAAACCACTACATTATCTCTGCTTAATATTTTTTTTTTACTGCAGAGACCTAGTATATTAATTTCCATTAAGAAACTAAATTTGATAAATATATAACATTATAAAAATAAAATGTAATTAGCATGTAGCCTTGGTAGATGTAAACTTACTGGTACCCAGGAGTAATAGCAGTTTATGTGAAAACTACAATGTTACCATAATTATGAAAATGAATGTATAATTTATGCACAGAAGACAGAAAATATGCAAGATGTGTACACGTTATGATTATATTGCATTTTCTTGTTTCTATTGATAGATGATAAATCTTTAGAATATGTTGAAACCATGCATTAGTCTGCATGATTTTTGGATGGCCATGATTTCTGATAAAGTTTTTTTTCTTTTGTTTTTAATTAAACTCCATTTTACAACAGCAGCCCTTCCCCTGCTTTATTATGCCAAAGAAGCATATGGAAATATAAACTCTGAGATGTTACTGATTTATTTTGATGTTGGAGCATTTTGCTCTTGTGTAAACATTTCTTGTGACATGAATATGGATAGTTTCAAATCTTAGAAGAGTTCATTACTAAAGGTAGCATATGTTTTTGACTCCTGAACCATGAGGGAAATGAGAACACCCAGCTTGCCAAACAGTAAATTGTAAACAGTTGGTACACCCCTAAGCAAAAGACTGAAATAATTACTGTATCTGTGTTTTAGAGTAGCCAGCTCATTTTTATGTCTCATTTTTGTTTGTTTTTTTCATTTTGCTGATTTAATGTTTTTCTGTGAGGTTTGTAGATGCAGTCTAAATATATACTGTGGGCCTGCAGCATCATGATTCTAAGTGTGCAGATGTCAGTGTGGATTCATGGATTCCCAGATACCCTACGACCATGTATAAAAGCCTGTGCTGAAAGAGGCAGTCAGCTGTTTCACTTCCAGATCTACTCATAAAATATGTATTTTTTTTTTAATCTGGACTCCATCTTGGAAAATACCAGGCTTCTCCAGCCCATTGAGGAGTTCTGAATACTTTCACCACTTTGAATATCATGAGAAACTGAGGCCAGTAACTATTCTGGCATACTTACACAGAACATGGCCAGAGCTGAATTACATGAACAGTTATTCTGTGCGTCA
Organism: Falco naumanni; assembly: GCF_017639655.2. Classification (NCBI taxonomy): domain Eukaryota; kingdom Metazoa; phylum Chordata; class Aves; order Falconiformes; family Falconidae; genus Falco; species Falco naumanni. The sequence continues at coordinate 14,710,343 of NC_054066.1, read as the reverse complement.
TGTGTAAATTCTTACTGTGATTTTCCCAGGAGCCTGGCATCCATGTGCCCCTCTGCCTCTCATGGAGCTTCCCACCCAAATGGTTCAGCTCATGCTAAAAGTGTTCCCTGCTGTGGTGGCTGTGAGATCCAAGGCTGTGCTCTGCTGTGTCTGGGGACACCTCTACACACAAATATTGCCTTTGAGAGTGTCCCTCCCCTTTTATGAGACAGCAAAAAGATGGCAACTAGAAGGACAGACAGGTAGTTCTTCAGAGACACACAAGACATTACAGCACTTAACGATATGCTGCCTTTCTCCTCCTTACTGACCCTTTCTATTGCTGCTGCTGAAAATCAGGCACCCAGCCTTGCCCTTGAGGGCAGGGGGGAGTGAGGAAGGAGCGAGGCATGGAGCTGCAAACACCAGTCTGGAGTGCAGAGGCTGATGGATGAGGTTTGGGTACGTTCACTCTGTCCTGGTGCCTGCTTGGGCTCTTGGCCATAAGTGCTCATCTGCAGCGAGGTTTACCATGCTTTATTTTCCTTCTCCCCTGCAATTCCCCAAAAAAGAGCAAGGCATTTCACAGAGTATCTGGTAGTTTATTGGTTCAGATACTTAATTGGGATTTGTGGCCAAATCATCCCTCGTGTACCTGGTTTGGATTAGTGACTTGAGCCCGCATTCTCACTATCCCAGGCTGATTCCCTGACCAGCAAATGTCCCAGGTAATATCCACTTCTCTGCCTCCACATTCCCTAAATCTCTGTCTCACGCATACATAATCTGTACACAGCCACACACTCGGACTCCAGGATCTCATGGCAGTAGGGCACTTAATTTAAAATGACCACTTCAGTACTTCCAGGCCACCAACCATAAGTGAGTTTTTCCATGTTTTTCCATATGCACAGCAGAAATGTTGGTGGCAACATGCATTATCTAAGGACTTGGATGGAGCTGAAATGGTGAACATAGATAAAGCACAGATACAGCTTTAAAAGTAGGGGAGAAAGCTACCCAGTCACTCAGCTGCAACCTCATCACAGGATTGCTTATGGGTTGCATCCAGATAAATCTGTCCTGGACGTCAGTATTTAACGATCTTAGGTGCTTATCTATCTTTGGGAATCTGGGTCAAGTGATTTGCCTAGGTCCACACAGCAGGTTGACAGCATAGCCAGGATTAGGTCCTGAGTCATAACTTTTTGCTCTCTCCAGTGCGTGACATTACCTCCTCAGCACACCAACCAAACCTACCACATTCACAGCAAATGTTGGCTCCAGACAGGACTTCAGTTTAGGGAGCTACTACACTGTACATGGTATCATAAGTGCGTATGGGTGCATACACTTAAAAAGAACAAAAATTCATGCAAAAGCAAGACATTTCTGTACACATGCCTCTCTCCTGGGGAAGAGGAGAGAAATAACAGCATGCTACAGATGTGATTGACATTGTTTAAGATATTAATGGACTGTCCTGTCAGACACTATGGTAAAGAGCGTAATATCAGAACAGAGAACAGAGATAGACGCTACACAGTCTTGCCTCACCTCCATGTCCCCATCACTACCACCATTTCACTCAGCCCTCAAGAACCTGTAGAGTCAGGCAGCTTCATGTCACAGCCATCTACTGAGTACTGGGTGGATTTAAACAACCTTGTGTGGCATTGCAAATATTGAGAAAAGTACTTCCAAGGAGCAAGCAAATCTTTATATACCCTCAGCACAGGCATAATCAAATCGCTTTTTCTTAAAATGAGGCTTGGTGGTTCAACACCTGAGCCTGGTTTCACATTAAATGCTTTTGAAGAAAGGCAAATGGGCTCTAACATGCAGATTTGTAGCAATATACCAAATCAGGCATGTATCATAAACCTTTCACACAGCTTTAGAAAGAATTCCTTTTGTCCCTACAAGAGTTATATATTTGGCAAATTCATCTCTTGTGTAACGTTATTGTCTTCCAGTATAGTTACATGAAGGATGAATTAATCCTGTTACCAAATGATTTTTTACAAACAAATAATTGAGGCTCACTGAATGAGAAATAAATAGACTCTGCTATTTAAAAGCCAAAGCGAGACAAAAACTGCTTCCCATATTAACTCCTCTAAATCTCTGCCAAAAAAAAAGTGTCAAAGGTCAGGAAATATAACACAACCCTGAACTGCAATGTTGCATGCTCTTTCAGTAAAAGGAGGAACTCAAGTACTAGTGAAGGACAAGGAATTGATCAAGCAGCAACAAGTTCATTCTTCCTACATATAAAGAGTAGAACATAGCTCCTTTGTTCCACATTTGTTCCATGCAGCTATCAACCAGAATTTACTTAGGCTTTCATTCAAGTGTCATTGTGTGGACTTATTCAAAGAGTATGGTCAGAGTGGCAGCACACAGATAACTGCCCCATTTCTCTCTCTCATCCTCACATCTAATGGACTCCATTAAATGTGATCCACCTCCAGTTTTTAGGTAAAATAAAATGTAAAGTAGGAGAGGAAAGGAAAGAAATGTTTTATGAGAAATAAGATGGATGTAATAGGTCACAAAATATAGAGTAGGAAGTTTGGAAAGTCCTCAGAAAAGTCCCAGTGTGCTTGTGCATTATGTTATCTGAGGACAGCACATTTTATGGTACTAGGTAGCATTTGGGTGACAAACTAAAATCTATTCTGAATGGGTACAGCACAAGTATAGCTTAAGGAGTGACCTTAAGAGAGATTAGTCTTCCCTGAATGCTTGGTGATAGTTATTTCCTTGGTCATACAGCCTTCACCCTGCTTTAGCTCTTCTGCTTTAGCTGCTCTTCTTGAAAGTTTCAGTATCACCTCAGTACATTTTAAGATCTCACAGCAGAAATCCGTTTCATTTGGTTCATTTTACTTGCTAAATATGTGGTACAGATTACATCACTATTTAGCATACCACAAAGATGTATAACACGTCAGCATGCCCAAGGCGGCTGGCTGGGTGCTGTGCGAGCACTGGCAGGTGGCGCGGGACTGCCCTTCTCCGAGCACACCAGCAGCAGAAGGGGAGAAAATAATCTCAAGAAAGAATTGCAGAAGGGCCGATCATTGCTCCCCGTTTGATTGTCATCACTTGCTCCTACTGACAGGAGGAACGCAACTTCTGCCTGTCTCAGGTACACCCCTCCCCAGCTTCACCCTCCTGCGTCCAGCCAGCACTGATCAACCTGTGGGACACCTCCCCCACAACGCCTCTCTCTGGGAGGATTTTCTTTCTCTTTGGAATCGGCACTGTGGAAAAAGATGGCAAAAGCTGGCATAACACAAGGTTACATTTGGCTCAGTGTTTCTGGTATGCTTTTCCTCCAGTTACAGCAAAAGTTATCTATCCAACTCCCTTGTTTCTGTCTGGAAGGAAGTTTTCATCTTCATTAAAATTCATTGTTCCCTATTCTCCCTCCAGGGCTTCTTATTGTTAATTCTATCTTCGCTATCACTATATCTACTGTAAATATCCCAGCTCTGCTTGTCCTCCCCTCTGTCTCTGTTGGCTTGGTCACAGCCATTTCCTACTATTTGTGTTTTGCTACAAAATCATTTATCGATCAGTTTTAAAGAGCACTTGAGCATTTGAATCTCACCAGGGAAAATCAACAGGTCTGCAGCTATATCCTACTTTTATCGACCTCTATTCAACTGTCCCACAGTCTCTTCAAGTCTTTTGTCTCAGAAGTCTCTTGCATTCAGACCCTCGTACCTTATCACCCAACCTTCTGTTTTCATTTTTACAGGTAAGAAAGTCCAGAGAGATGAAAAGCACCCAGACAGCTCTACACAGGTTTTCCAAACCCTTGGTTGATCAACTACAAACTAAGCCACTCTTCTTTCCTTTGTGATTTCCTATACTGCATGGATGTTCTTCCCCTTCTTTGCACTGCTGCCTTATCTCCCTCTCCTGGAAATGTTTTTGTTCTTAAATCTCATCTGAAAACTTTCCAATTCCCTTTCCCATTTTTTGCTGTTACACAAATCATTTCCTTTCCATTATTTTCCTTTGCTTTTCCCTTCTTCTCCGGCCCCTAAACTCAATCTAGGTTTCAAAAATAATTCTGCTGTGATTTCTTCTTTATTTCTGATTTTCTTATCTTTGTGGTTCTCTATCCTCAGAGATTGTTTTTCATTTTTGTCTCCTTGAGAGTCACTGTGGCAATCTGCGTAAAACATTCCTTCTTTTCTTTAGCTCTCTCTGCAAAGCATTTTGCACTACTTTGTATGAAGGATGCTTTTGTATAAATAAATTAGATTCTGATTGTATGGGAAATGAAAAGACTATAGTAAGCAAGCTCTGAGGACACTGGAAGCATTACAAGTAGCAATATTTATTCTTTAGCCACCCTTATTAAAAAAAAAAAAAAAACACAGAGATGACACACTTGAAAATTTTGGTACGCAAAATATAATTTGTGTGTCCTCATAACAGTTAGCGTAAATTCAATTTTGTACTAGGTAGCCCATTTGGGGAAACCGCTCCAAGCAAGTCCTTAAATAAAGAAAGTCCCAGAGAGAAAGAGAGAGAGAGAGAGACTTATCTGTAGTTAAAATCCATGTCTGCACTTTCAGAGAACGCAGTGGTTTTCCTCATCCTCATTTTAAATTCCATGTCGTGCCTCATTATATCCTGTCTTTAATATATAACTTTTCAGGTATAGGTACTCTTTTGCTTCAGTGTCACCAACAGGAAAAGAAAATAGTACTTAAATCTGTAACAGCTGCATACGCTTCCCCCTAAAACGAATGCACTGTAGATGTGCAAGCCTTCACTATTAAATATTTTCAGCTGCTTATGTGATGTACACATGTGGCAAGTTAGCGAAGTGTTAGCTTGCAATGCTTCCAGCCAGTCATATATCTTTTTTCTCCATGTGTTGTTGTCTTCTAGCTTATGCACATCAATATAATCTTTACTACCTATCTCCACTCTTTATAATGAACCTAATATAAATCTACCTGAATGTTTGCATAATAGGCAAAAAGATGTCTCTTAATATGGAGTTACACAATTACACCAAGAAATCCATGCTACAAAATTTCATCAGTCTCCAATGCAAAAAGATACATGGGCTCTGTTTGGTTTTGGAAGAAATGGACAATTTTAGTTTGTCATCATGATTTCTGGTATTTCAGAAATCAGACAGTCCCATCAGCTCTTGCATACAAGAATTTCTCACACTAGCATCCTCTGGACCCTAAAGATACTCACCCTGGCTGCACCACCTCAGATGAGGGAGGGTGATGTGCTGCAGCGGGGACAGGTTTTCTCCACCATTTGGACAAACTTGGTCTCAGGCTCCTCTCTGCAGCGCAAAGGTCAGGTCTGCGACAGAGCAGCATCACTTGGAGCCACCACTGTGCCTGCTTTGCACCCCTTCAAATCACTGCGCGCCAACATAAACTCCAGAGAAAACAGAGCTGTTCTGGGCGGAGACTGGTAGCCTTGACTCCAGCAACACAAATGTCCACAGAAATCATTTGTGTCACTCCCCTTGCCATCTGCAAGGCAGCAACCCACCCTTTCTGCTCTACAATGCCTACAGCAGCACTGCGGGTTCACATGATAGCTAAAGGGTATAAGAAAGTAAGAATAAGGACAGAAATTCTCCTTTTATCAGTCCAACACAGCAGCTGATTAAGGCAGACAAGCCACCGGCACACAAGACTTCTACAGTTCCTAAGGAACTCAAACCCCCATGACACTTTTTTTTCTGACACTCTCCTTCGGTCTAACGAAGTGATAATACTTCTTTCTACAAACCTGGTCTCAATAATTTATGGCACTTTGACACAGAAAATGCTTCGTTTGCCAGCACCCCTCACGTGCACAGATCCCTCGGAAGCGCTCTCAGCAGTTTGGTGGCTGCGCAGGCAGCAGTGGCTGAGGACACACCGTGGGCCAGCCTGCTCACACAGAGCTGATGACATGGGCACGCTGGCCTGCCCCATTGCTTCATGCCTATTAGCACCCGCGGAACGCATTGTGCTTCCTGTCACAGCGCTGCTATTATCAAGTTCTGCTCTTCACATGTGGACCACAGTGAATTTGAGCCAACTCCAGCAAAACATAAAGAGAGATACTTTAGATTCCCATATGTGATGAGATACGGTTTGACCGGTGTGGCTCACAGCTCCTATGCCTTAATCACGAAAATCCCTCGCAAAGCCAATGTGTAAAGCTGTAGGTAGGCTTGTAAAGATTTTGCCCCTGTTGTTATACCACTAGACATATCAGATGCTGTCTTCAACTAATTGAAGTACAGAGCACCCTTAGACAGTCACTTGTGTCACTTCATACATAACTATAGCAAAAAAAAATACAGCTCCTCACAAAGGTCCCAGGTTGGCCAGAGCTCTGAGGTCAACTTCTATAGACCTATTGCTCATACTGGGCTCTCCAGATAAGACAACCTGGAAAACATCAGGTTTTATTACAATATAAATTAGAATACTTAACTTTTCAAGAAGAGAAACATGCAAATAAATCAAACATTATCATAGATGTCCACAGCATTAAGACTATTGCATCCGAATTTAGACTTCTAAATAAAATGTCTTGATTATTCAGAGGCATTGCCCAACTGGAAACTCTGACTTCAGCAGAGAATTATGAGTATTGGATACATAGCCATGCATAATTAGGAAACTTAATATCAGTTTAGGACTAAATTTTAATCCTAGACATTTGAAAATTTTAGTCAATGTGTTAATGTACTAGCTGTACATGTAAGGTTTTGCTCCGGTGCGTCCAGATACACATCTTCAACAATTCTGCAAAAATATAAATTCAGCCAGGTCTCCCCAGTGGTTTACCATGTTTCTCTTGTTAATAACTAACAGTTTTAAGAGTTACCCATATGTTTTCTGTCAGTCTGCAGCTTTCTAGGATTACCTGTGTACCACATCTTGAATGACAGAAATATCATGATCTCATAATTTATACATTGTTGAGTCACTATGTATTGTGCCCATGTGAAGCACCCTAAAAACTGATATTTATTTATTAAATCAAAGCAGATCTATCTTGTGCCTTTCTCCAGATGTAGGGATCTGAAGGAGATGGCAGTACTAGTACAGCTGTACGGCAAAACAGCAAGGCTGCTGGGCAAAGAAAGTCATAATTGTACCTCTTAGGCACAACTCACTGCCAGGTTCCTCTGCCTGCCTCCAAGCACACTGGTGCTGTAACCATTCAGAATGGGCTTTCCATGGCCTTTTCTTACTGCTGGTCCTGGTAACAGCACTTACATTTACAAATTCAGCAAAACTGTAAAAGCAGCATAATGTTGCAGATAAAAAAGCAGATAGTGTTGAGATAACATTTACCTTTTTTCCTGTTAATTCAGTCAACCTTTTCTTGTTGACTTCAAAGTGAAGATGTAGTCATAAATGTGAAATTAATATGCATTTCAGAACTCATGTAAGCATACTGTTCCATGTTTAAAAGTCACAAGGATGCTCTCTCTTTAACCCATTATGGCTCTTAAACAAATATCTCCATTTGTTTCCAAAAGGACCTTAGTTCTGTGACATACCTGATACGTAATATTCAATATCAAAGAACAATACCATTGTCCAGGGATGAAAAAGTGATGTAAATATTACTATGGCTTACACAATGAGAAAAAGTTTCTACAGAGGTATCTAAATTCATATAACGATACAGATGTATGTCATATTCTGTCAACATTCATGGTTAAACTCGGGCCAATATTTTCAAAAGTGACTAGTGCTTATGAGTGGTTTTGTACCAACCGCAAGTGCTCAAAAAATGCCCATTCCAAATTCTTTAAATGGATATTATTTTGGTCATCCCAGAACTTCAGGATCCTAAAACTAACTCCTCTTTGCAAGCTAGTTCTGACTTTTTGAAACATATTCACTCAGTACCATCAGCACCAGAGTTAGGAGTTTTGCACGTAGGATGGGACTGCACACAGCGGGTTTACACTGGTCATATTCATTGCCAGCTTTCCGTGAGAAGAGACCAAATTCACACAGCATCACCTCTGCCCCATGACTGACTGACAAAAATCTTTTCAAAGAGATGGAGATCAGTTGATCTATACATAGTAATTACATCAAAATTATCATATGTATTTTCAAACACCACCAATACCATTTTTGAAATATTTGGATTTCACATAAGTCTTACAGATATTTGCAGAACCTGTAAATATCAAAGCAGAATGATTAAAATAACTCCCAAATTTTATTGGGCCAACCCAGCTTTATTTGCAGTTGAATTCTGCTTTGCTTTGAAAATATCTACACCTGATGTCATTAGAAATAATTATTACTCTTCTAAGTTGCAGTCAGGATCGAGGTTTCATTGTGCTAAGTGCTGAATATTCAAAAGAGACAGTCCCTGCTCCAAGGAGGCTGCTAGTTTAAGAGACAAAAAAACAGAATCCAGATGGGGAAATGTGATATAACATACAAGCACAGTGGTTAAGGTGATGATAGCTTCACATCTTAGCCAAGAGCCTGCAAACTGCACAGAGCGGGTTGATATCCACACCCATACAGTAACCCATTGATTCAGGGGGGCTCTGACAGGCAGCTAGAGCTTCCTTGAAAGCACTGGTGCCGAAACAGGGGTGTATTAATTCCTCCTGTAGCGCTTTTTCTCCTTCTATTTTATTAATTCTATTTGGGGGTTTCTTTACTTTTTACTACTTTCAGTTTTACCTTCTACCTATACTTTTAATCAGCCTAGGCTGCTTCTGTTTTCATCTATAATTAAAACTGTCTGATGCAACCTTTGTTTTTTTAATTAAAAGAAAAAAAATACTTATTTTAAGTTTTAATTTTCAAACCTTTCATTCATTCTTTCAGTTGATTCCTTCTCAGCTAGTTCTACCTTTTGCAGTCTTCTGTCTTTACTGTTTAATTCCATCCCACTCTCCTCCTCAAATCTCCAAGTTACTTTAAACTTTTAGTTCTTGTTCCCTCCCCCTCATCAAATTCTCAGAGAGCCAAATTACTTCTTCTACAGTCAGCACAATGTCTTGATTATCATTACATTGTCTAATTTAATCTTTACTAACCCATTCAGTGATATGAATTCCAAAATAAAGTCCTATATGAAAAACAGTGTGAAAATAAATTATCTAGTAATGATTAGAATTCCTGCTGATTGCCTGGCTTTATGTGAAATGATGGCAATCACATGTTCAAAGCATGCCAACTGAAGTGTGGCCACCATACTTAGCAGTTTGGTTTCTTATGTGACAGTAGTATGAAATACAGCAAAGAACCTCTCTATGGCTGCACAGTGTATATGGTGCTTAAAGGGGAAGCTGCATCAGAGCTTACAGTGAAGACAGATCTTTAATACAGTGCAAGTAAGCTAAGAAGTGTGAGAGGACAAGGCTTTGTGGTGGAACACAAGCAAGCTGTTTGCTGCTGGAAGAAAGCTGGTTATTGAACAAGGGCAGGTTAAACCAGACTGCTCTGGGCTTGTTGCATATCAGCCCTAGCCTAGGAGGGTCAGACACTTCTTCATCGATGAACTCATGATGAACAAAATGTCAGTTGAAGGAATTGAATGACTGTGTGTTTAAAATGTGAACATATCTGTAATAATTTGACCACAGATACTCCAAAGAGAAAAGTTAGGTTTTGAGCGTCTGTGGCATTATCTTAGGTCCTCTTTATAAATCTTGCTGCAATCCTTATGTGATTCAAGGAGCTTCAAGTGGTGCAGACTGGGGGCTGCTTCACGGCAGCTGTCTCCTGTGCTCCACATCCCTCCTCCTCCGCAGGGAAAGAGCTGCCTGAAGTGCAAGATTTGGGGTGGAGGGCTTTTGCTTTCCTCTGGTTTTAAAAAGGCAAATCTGCAGTGTTAAGTGTTTCTGGCAACAAAGACTACGTAAAAGATGCATCTTGCTCTTGGAAGGGGAGATAAGTTTTGAGATGCTTCTTACTTCCAGTAGAAGCTCACCAGAAAGTTGACTTTTTAGTTGCAGTATCTCTGTCAGACAGGAGTTGTAATTTTGGTGGTGTTACAAGGGCAAGTACTCCTACTGTCAAAAAATCTTTTGTCAGCATAGTTTTACACTTGGGGAACTAGCAGAAACTATGCTGACCAAAGGACATTTTTGCTGGTGAATCTGTCTGAGGAAGGCCTGTTGCTAAAGCTGTTCCAACAAACATTGTACAGGTAGGCAAAGCCTTTAGCTGACTCGCAAGAAATTTCTGCCTTCTGCAGAGGTGTGTTTCTTCTGCTAGTGGATACTCCTGTTGCTCTTCAGGAGTCGCTGTGGATACAACTTTCATCCCAGAGATTAAAATGAGTGCAACTGAATGCTACGTTTGGACTGATGGCAAAAGATGTAATGGGTGAGGGGATTTCAAAGCTTCTGTAGTACAGTCAGGAATCAAGAAGCAGAAAAAAAGCTTTGTGTGGCATAGGTGATTGCAAGGTGCTTCCATACTGACACTGAAGAACCATATACGTCAGCTGGGTGTTGCCCCTGTACAAACCACAGTCTATTCCCACATATATACACTAACCCTCAGGAGCTGCCGTTTTTGCACAGAGAAGCCCACGGAAATTCTCCAGGAGCCACGTTTCCAGCAGTTGACCATGCAACGATCACAGCCCACAAATACCAGGAGGATTATGTATTTATACAGTGCTTTTTATAGCTGCTGCTACTAGGTAATTCAGTGATAACCTGTTTGTAAAACAGTATAAATACCATGGTACAGACAGGAAAATAAGGAGGAAGTGGCATAAGAAACATTTTATATGCACTGTTTTGAAAGATTATTCAAACCTCCTACAATTTGAGTTTATCTTACTGGCATAATGATACATTCTTGACCATTGGCTTACACAATACTTTAAAACCAATTTTACAGCTTCCGTATTAGAGAACTATCTTATTTATGGTTTGGGAAAGACACAACATTTATCTGATCACCTCTAACTTAAAACTTTCTGAGCCCATGCTCTTGTCGCTAGCGTAATTCTTGGTTCCACACAAAGATCTTCCAGAGCAGACTAGGATTTAGCCATGCAACTCTCATTAAAAGCAGCTGGAAGAGTAAATCCTCGTGTGACTAAAACGCAGGGATATGATTTTGCTAGTAATATGCCTCTCAGTCTATGTGACTAATCAGTCTCATCTGTGATAGCATGATACAGGTAACTATGAGGGACACGCGTTCATTTTACTATGGTTCATTAAGCTGTAAATCAATCACCTTTTTGGCAAGTGACACTATCACATTGGCATATAATTATACTGCCTCAGATGCCCCCAAGGAGACACACTACAGCCCTATTTTGCACAGTTCACTCAGAGGTTACTCCTTCTCCTCAGGTTCATAGATGACCTCAACCATCCCAAGGCTCTCCTACATTCAGAGAATGGATGACAGAAAAAAGCAATACGACAATAATTGGAAATTACTATTCAAGCTAGAATTTCCTGACAAATTCAAAGTTTGCATAACCAAGCGGAGGTTTACACTGCAATTGCATATCCTTCAGTAAATGGCACAAATGGCCAACTTTTAAGGGTATTTTTGATTTAGTAAAGGAAGTAGGAATCTAAGTACACTTAAACTTCCTCCCAGAATTCTAGCACACCACTGCATGTGGGCTCATTCATTCATTTGAAATGTGCACACAGGCAGCATCTATACCAGGGTAGAATTTGGGATTGACTGCAACAGGGATTGCATGTTTGAATGTTCTGAAAGCGGGCATCCAAGTCGTCATGTCATAAGTTTTGCTGAGATTGTTGTACCATCATATTTTCTCAAATGTAATAGTCCTACCACTGGACTTTCATCATTTTCTGTGTCCTCGGTTGCCCCTTTTTCCCAGGATGTACCTTTATAACATGAGGTTCTAAACAGAATTTATAAATTATTTAGAATATATATAAAATTTAATTTTCAATACTCCAGAAAAGGATATGCTTGCTGTATCTGTAATAAAGTAGGGAATAACCAAATAAACGTGACCTTTGACTGAACGGGTGGTTGAGATAACCTGTGATATTTTCCAAATGTCAGGAAAAAAAATATTGATTGGCTAGTTATGTTGTATAATGTAGCTATTAATTTCAATGGGATTATGCCACAATAGAATCCTCTTAGTAATTTTAAATACGTTTGCACAAATTTACCCCAGCAGCTGAAAGAATGAATATTTTGTTCCTACAAAATCTAGTCCAAAATTAATTTCTGTGCATAATTTATTGTACTCATCAAAATCCTGAATTTAAATATATAGCTATAAATATTTAAATATAGGTTTCCATTTGTAATTTCCAGAGTATTATTATACAATGACAAAAAGTCAAATATCCAAAACTATGACTGATATAATTTGGGTAGCTCCATCAAGATCAATAGTTATGCTGATTAAGACCAGCTGAGGATCTGGCCCAATAAATAACTAACTACATAATGAGCAAAATAATGCATTCTGCTATTAATTAGAAAAATTGCTAACAAACACTTAGTCCAAATGTTGGGGTTTGCAGAGGGTGTTCCAAAGCACGTAGGCAGTTGTGGGCAATTTGGGAGTGGATCAATGTGTCAAGTTGTGGAGTTCCCACATTTCTCTGTTCTCGGCTGTAAACCCTTTACATATTTTGGGAGTAAAGGAGGAGTCTACATTTTTTGCAGATGCTGGAAAGGTGCCAAATCCTCCTATTTCAAATATTTCTACGTACTGCCAAATGCTCCCGTTGGGAATACTCCTTGTATCCCCATAACTACTGGTTTTGCTCAGTCCATTACTCAATAAAACTAGCCACTAGTCCAGCTGGAACAGTCTGGTCAGAGAAACAGGGCACCAAAAATTCAGACACATCTAGCTGAAGAGACTGGGCTGTTAATAAATCCAGCGTGCTGAGATTTATTACATAATTTTTGCATTAAGAGAAAATATAAAGCACTGCCTCACAGGTGCAAATATGTTTTACTAAGGATCATGTAATGATATGACTTGAAATGATAACAGTATTTAAAAGTATGATGTGAGAGAAATGATCTGGTGATAATAGCTATAAATTTCTTTTAGACCTGTATTTTCCACTCTTTCTGCTATCACTGACTTCAGTGGGGCCAAGAGTTCAACCCTGATGTCCTAATGATTTGGGAAAAATTGAAAGTATCTCAGCTTTAAAAATTTCTATTTTCCACCTATAAGCAGTACTTGAGATCAAGTGTGTTTTCCCTGGTGAATCTGAAAAGAAGGGAATTCATGTATTTGCTACCTTCTACTTTCTACATGCAATTTTTCTATTTTCTTATCATTCTGTAACAATGAAAGATGCCACATTAGTGCATAGAGCCTTAATCTTAACCTGTCAGATGCATTCATTCCTTTCACTATAAAAAATTGCATTTCACATTTTCTTTCCTGAGACGCCAAATTTGCAAACACTTAAGCATGTGCTTAATATTAAGTCTCATTTGGTACAGAATGGGAAAGCAATGAACTGTACTTAAGTGGCATCAGTGTTCTACAAAAATATTTTATAGCTGTTTTCCTAGACTACATTTAATTATTTTAATACCAAATTGAACTGTTTCATCTCATCTCCAATATACCAGAGAAATCTTGAAGCTGCTCTTTAGACTTCTTTTGATCTGGTGAATATTCTCTGTTTTTGAGAATTTCTTCGAACAACTCAGTGATTTAATTGCAGCTTTTTTTCCTTTAGCCTAGCAACTTAGCCAGAGCCATCCCACATTAAAGGCAGTGAAAATAGACTAGACTGATTTACAATAAAAATATTTATATTTAATATTAGTGTTTCTGTAGTAGGTCACTAAAGGAATAATAAAAATGGTAGGCTGTTGTTGCTGTCTTAAAAAAAGGGATTTTTATTTAAGCAAATCATGTCAGTGTCTGAAGCCTACTGGATTATCTTCTAACATATGGTAAGTATTGGTTATGTGGTGTGCTGGCTTGCATTTCATTGTTGGAAAAGCATAGAAAACTGATTTTAGTATGCCTTTGCTCTTAGCAGCAGGGTATAATCATTTTTAAAAGAAATTATGGAATCAAGCATTAGCATACTGTGTAAATTTAGGATTTATGGAAGGATGTCATATATCACACACATATATTGCTTTGGGATGCTTAGAAAATCTTCAGTACCACATGTCACTGTTTTGTAGTTGTTTAAAATGGTAACTAAGCACATGCAAAAAGATAGCAATGCTAGGATAGTCTTCTAAAAAATTACATTGTTAAGTATTTAATAAACATACCAAAACATTAATATATTATCCATTTTACAACCACTGAACTTTAAGGAATTTCCTTCTGCAAATGCACCAGTTATCATTACCCCTAAGGGTATTAGCTAAGCCCCAGGTATCTAGCCCCTTGCATCCCTGCCTTTTTTACAGGATTTGGTTCAGGTGCCTGGAGGTCGGAGGCTGTGTGTGGCTGGAACTGGGAGCTTCTCACACCCACAGAAGACAAAATCAGCCCCTTGTGTCCCCTCACATCCCCTTAGGATGGGCAACCTCTTTTCTTCATATGAGGGGAACAAAAGCTGTGTCAGCAGGTGATGCCTGGCTGGCCACCCCTACGCACCTCCGATGGGCGCAGGATGGACACATGGGCTTTTATGTGGCAAAGCACTGGGAGGCATGGCATGCCTGGCTCTGATCCAGCAGGTGTCCGCCGGATCTCCTGAAATGACAGCCTGCACATTGGCACTCTAAACGGGAGCCAAAACTGTGATTGAAAGGCAAGAAAAAAGTGCACGTTAGATACTTGCGGACTCATACTTACTACTGATGGTAGGCTGGACCTTACCCTTCTCTTCAGATTTCAGCACCTTAATTAGTCTACTAACGCCAAAAGGAAAATAATCTGTCACACGCATTCATTCTGAAGACTTGGTGCTTTGAAACTTCATTTTAAAATCAATCTCACCTCTATCAAAATGGATGCAAAACACAGACGAGAAGAATCCTGTCCTGCCACCCTCCACCATCACTGCTGTTCTACCGGACCTCTGCAATGTGTCACCTCCCATTTGATCGCTGCCATTTATTCTGTACTTGTGGCTAAATAAGACTGTAAGTATGTTATTCCCACACACAGTGAGAGCCAAGCCACAAAACCCCAAAATTAAGGGTATTTCAGAGTATTGGCTGTTACAGGCCTGTTTGTTAGATTATGTCTGTATGGGGGTTTGTAGTGAAGCCACTGCAGTGGTGGATCCTGGCAGCATACTATGGAAAGAGGTCAGAAAGTCAAGTTAACCCCTTTTTTTTCATTGCACCATGGCCCACACTGCCATGCCAGGACCATGGCTGCTTGTCCTAGACACTGAGCAATGACTGGCCAAAGTCCTCTGAGCTATGGGGACAACACACCTCTTGGTTATCAAGTGCCAGGCAGAAGGTGGCACCATATGAAAAATGAACACTACTAGTGCCTGGAGACAGACCATAGACCCCGAGGAACTGGGAGGAGAGAGAAGGGGATTTGGACTGCACAAGTTTGCTCCATTTAGAGACCAACAAAACAATAACGGGGGTTGCTGCTAGTGATGCAAATGGTGGTTAACAGCCATTGAGGAGGGACCATGTTGTAATCAGGTGAAAACTGCCCAAAGGTGATTGTTTAAGAGTAAAACATCTTGACATTTCGCTAGGGGCCAGCCCTGGCCTCCTGCCCTCAGCCAGGTGCTGGCTTGATGAGAGATAGAAAAGTAAAGCAAGAATCAAAATGCTGATATTTTGGCTCTCTTAAACTTTAAACTGTTAACATCTCCTGGAAGGAACAAGCACAGCCAGAAGCAGTATCAATTAGTTTAAATTATAACATGCAAAGCTGGAGTCAGCAATCACATCAGCAACTTGTCCAAGCTGCTTGAAAGTAGCAGAGGTACATGTTGAAGTACAAGTGTCTAGTCCCATGCAACAAGCTCGCTCCTTTGACAGTGACTATAACTCACATTTACAAATATTCAGCAACCCTGACATAGCCTGTGACCTGTTGTTCTCTGAAAAACCCTGGTAATCTGTAATAATGTAAAGAACTCCCAACTTTTGCTTTTGCTCCATGGCCCAGCATCCCCTGCTGGTACCCAGCCATGTTCCTGGGGCAGACAGACTCTCCAGAAAGAGCACTGGGATGGATGATGGGGTATGATGGCTCTGTGCAGGAAAGGGAACCCTGGGTGAAGCTACAGGAAAGCCACCTTTGGAGTCAGATGTGAGCCTCCAAGGTCTGCTGTGCCTGAGGTTTTCTTTCTTCTTTTTTCCCTGATCTGGCCCCTGGTTCTTCATGGGTGTTTTACAGAACCCAGGGGCCGGGGGGTGAGCTGACTGCCTCTGCCCAGGTGTCCAGGAGGGCAGTGCCAGTGAATGGTTCTCTGATCCATTAAACCATTTTGAAAATGCAATTATATCTAATTAGTGTTTAGCATTGGCTGTCTTCAGTGTTTACATTGGTTTGTTTCCATGAAGTGAGATTTCTGGGTTATTTATTACTGTTAATATGTTACGCCCTGCTTTGACAGTCACCTTATGTTCTGCCAGTTTGGGGTTTTTTGTCAATTACCCTGATTTCATGTATGACTCCTGATCTTTATCTACACATTCTTTTCACTGCATCCTCTCAAGACAGGAGTTTGTCCTTGTTGCTGGATGGGTTGTAAGGGCTGGACTGCAGAATAACTGCATGAGAAATACAGGATTTGTTTACAAACATCTTGACAGGGTAAGTTTGCCCAAGCACACGAGCTATCCAAATTTCATGTAAAACAGACCTCTTGCACTGAAGGAGAGTAAAGAAAAGCCGTGGCTCATGGTTGGGTTTATATTTGCATTTTCACCAAGGGGTTATTTGATCCTCTCTGCAGGGAGTATCTGTTTGAAAGATGGGTCTCAGCCACTGAGTGTAAATGACATTTCACTCTCCCCAAAAGTTTGGGGTTATTCAGAATTCCCGTTTTGATCCTGCTCCATGCCAAACTTAACACATGGAACAAGAGCTACCTTCCTTCACATTTCAGCTCTCTCTTTAATACACACTTTTCTCTTTCACTGTTAATGAAAACTCAGCCTCTTCTTCACGCATGACGTCAGCTCAAGTACATGCAACAAACTCATAATTTAAAATTACTTGGCTCTGTAACACAAGATAATCTTAACAAACAACTGCAAATTAAGTGCCATAATACAATATTCACATATATGTTACCTGATAATGTACAATGTGATTTAAATCCTACTACTGTCAAATTCTTTGAATCATTAAACACATGATACCCAATGGACAGTTTATTCATTCTATAAATGTTTTGACATTTTGGGTCAAAACAGTTTTTAGTGTGGTTAGCTAACTTGCTTAGCAATTGGTTTCTGGTGTGCTACATAAACTGTGAACTCTATCAGTTAAGGTGAATTATCAGTTCTAACTCAGGATTACAGATAAAAAGTCACATATTGAGAACTAAAGCCTGTTGGAGGGCTAGGGTATTATGAACCCAACTTCCACCAAAAAACAGGAGGGGGGGTTACATTAGAATTAAGCTTAAAAAAACCTCTAGATTTTACTTCCTGAAGCCACCAAGATTGCTGGCATCCCAGTGCTATGACTGAGTTGTGCAGCTGGATTTGATCAATTAGTCCCAAACCCAAACATTAAATAAGCTTTTACTAATATTAGTTCATACAGTTGCATTCTGTTACAAAAGCAATATTTTAAGGGTGAACAGCAACACATTTTCAATTTCCTTGTAGACACTGACTACAGAGTCAGAATCCGGAATGTAACAGATTTAGTAATCAGTTCATCTTGCTTATTTTCCTGAAGCTCTAGTTTATTTTTACTTTTTTATATCCTTACCTAGTAATGGCTGTTCAACTGTTGTTATATCACCTACAGTGGACACTTCAAAGAGACCAGGGGAGAAGAGGAGGGATGTGTAAAAAAAAACAGTTTTATCACAGTCATGTAGGTAACAACTGTGTTACCAAATATTTCATTTTATCTCTTTTATTAAAGTATGCTAATGGTTCAAACATGCACTCAACCACACGTGAAGAGTTTACAACCACCTCCTCACTAAGCTATTTTGTTTAAACATAGGGTCTCAGGGCTGGCTGTAGCCTGATTCCCAAACTCCGCTCCTGTCTGCCTCCCAATGGGGCCAAACACAGTGAGCTTTGCCGTGCTCTTGTGGAGACAAGCAAGGGCGACCACGGAGGTATGCAGGAGCAGAACCAGCTTCTCTGGGAACCACCAGGAAGAACATGAGGCTCCTGCAGGAGAGGAGCTGTCTGTCACTGACCAGGAGAGACAGGGACATGGTGCTTCTGAGAGACAGACCCTGATTGCCATCTTACCCTCCCAAGGTCCAAACAGTCCTCTGCCTCAGCCATCCTCCTTCTGTACAGGGAGATATTTCTTTACATGTAGGTTGCAAGACTAAAGATTGTAGTGTTAAATGCTGTTTTGCAGGAAAAAAAGTTGACATTGCTGATGTTTTCCAGGATCTCATTTTCCCATATATATTAACATTGTGCCTCACATTTCAGTGACTTTTATTCAAACTTAGTGCAGCTGAGTTGCAAAATGTTGTCTTTGTCCTTAAGACCATGACAGAGAACTTTATCTGCATTCAGATGCCTACTGGTTTGTGGTATTTCAATAATAAAACAGCAGGATTGAAGGCTCATGATGAGAAATCTGACTAATTACCTGTTAGATGATAGATGGTTGTAACTCGGCAGTGCCAGTCACTGAAAACAAAACACTTCTAGATATCAATCAGCTTCCTGACAAATTCAATTTCCATCACATTCAGTGGACAATAAATGTGAATTTTACCTCAGCAGCTATATAGCTTTGACTTTAAACTTTCCAATACACATAATGATATTTTAATAAAGTCGAGATTTTTTAAAGTAAATTAGTATTTAAATACCTGACATATTCATATTTCAGACTCAAAGCTGGTGGAAATAATTAACGTTGTAAATCTATCTTGTGTTCTACTGCAGACAGAAGAGGTGTATTTAATAGCAATTGTTCTGTTTTCTCCATATATTTTTATTTAAGACCCATTATTTACAACACTTGTATTCACCCTTTTTTTTCCAGCATCTTATTCATCCATATGTCAATGAGTTGGGTGCAGATTTTACATATGACTCAAAAAACAAAATGTCCAATTATCACCATGATATACCAGCATGTGGGCAAAGTTAAAACAAAGAAAAACTGGAGTGTGGAAATTGAATATGGGCTTGAAGAAACACCTCTCTTTCTTTCCACATACGCACCAATTGCATTGTCAACATCTGGAAGCTGTGGATAAGCTTGTCCAATTCAGAATGAATCTGAGTCCACTTACTCCGTTATAAATCAGGAGAGGTCAATTACAGTGTGTTTAATATCCATGTCAACGGTGTGAGAAGAGAATTAGGCTCTAGAGGTCATCAATCCCTTTGTTACATTGGACAGAACAAACTGGAAGCTAAAAGGAAACATTAGCATTGCCCCCACATTGTTATGTGCATCCCTGTATCACTGCAACTAATCACACTGATGAGCGGTCCTCTGCACCATGTGTCATACATGCACGAAACAGACATAGCAAGGTCTGTTCCAAACACCTGAAATCTTCACATATCATGGGACACAAATTCAAACCAAATTATTTATCTCTGCTTTATGACAGGTGGCATCAACACAACAAAAAGGAAGGGCAGCAAAATTACATTTATACTTGTTATAGAGCACTGTAGCTCTTCTATTCTATTTCACCTAATAAAAAACTGGGGGAAAAAATAAAATCAATCCTTAATACAATTGTCCTTCTTGGAGGTGGGGACAGGAGGCGCAGCCATTTCAATGTGCTCTGTCAGCTGCTGGTGGCAAAGAGCAGCTCCGAGGAGCCACCATAGGTGTCCGCCTGGCCCTCAGTGCAGGATCCGCAGGGAGCTTTGTCCTTGGGAAACGGGATAATTATTAAGCAGGTAACATCTGGGACCTGCTTCTTTCAAATAACATCGGAGAAAGATAACTGTGTTAGTGTAAATGACGGCCGAGGTTTTCCAGGGCTGGCCACTGGTCTGTATGTTCAATTTGATTGATTGACAGGTGCTGGGAGAAGCCTTGTCTGTGCGTTTCTCCCAACCAGAAACAGCCTCTGTCTTTTTCCGGAGATCCCCTCACAAGCCCCCTCTCAGCAGTGGGTCTCCAGGCAGCTGCTGGACCAGGAATGGGCAGAAGACCCCTGGGCAACCCTGGGGACCAGCTGGCACCAGGGCTGCACAGGGATGTGGTGGAAGGGCACGGTGGGCACCGGCTCCCTGGGCTCTGGAGAGCTCCATGCCAGAGATGAGCGGTGTGAAAAAATACAAGCAGATGAAAGGGCTGAGAATGTTTCACTGGAGTTACAGTTTAATCGGGAAACACACAGCAGTGCAGCCATTTCTCCTGAATGGGGGTTTCTTTCTTTCCCAGGTCCTGCCTGGGTGTCTCGCCGTAAGTGCCCCAGACGAGCTCCCGAGCAGCGGCCGCCGTGCGCCGCGCTCCCGGGGCACCGCAGGTCACACACATGTGGATCAGATTCGGCTGCCTGGCGTTAAGTTGGGTTTAAATGGTTTTACACTGGAAGCTGTGGCCAATTTGCCCTCCAAACCACATCCCTCTCTGCAGCCTGACATTTTACAACTGTTATTTTCCAATTTGCAGTAATACATGTTGTTGTTTCTGAATTTTCAGGAACTATTTAAACTTTGTGTTACAAAAGATCCTTACTAGTACTGTCAGTTTGTCTCTCATTTTGTACAGTCAGGCTATCACTGTAAAAGCTGTCAATATATCTATGAAATAAGAGGTTTAGTGTATGAGTGAAAAATTATGTTCTTAAACACAGGTTATTAAAGATTATGTCACACCAATCTGCATGCGTGCACTAATATGAAAAAATATATATGCAGGTAATCAAATAAGAATCGCTTATATTATTACATCCTTTGGAAACAATTATGGTTGTATCAACAAATTCTTCTGTTTCTGATACCAATGATAAATTACCAGGCTCATATTTATTTACTACATTTCATTATACATGTATCAAAGACTTTGTGATGATTTTTTCTTAATCAATCCACTGTACAGAGGAGGTCTACTTAGGCTTTTCTTAAAGCAGCCTGACATCAAAAGGTTTCAAAAGGACAAATGCTGCTTTTAAAAGCTAACATACTATTTATGACTTTAAATGGCAGAGGTATGATTTAGCCTGCTTTATTACAGATGTTATAAACAATGTTTCACATAAGAATATTGTTCTCTCATTGCTTTCCAGGTAGTTTCCACTGGCTTCATTAAAAGGCCTGAATGTAAAACAGCTGCAGAACCATGACTTGGGTCCTGGCAAGTGAAATTACTTTTTTTTTTTTTTTATCGCTTGACATGGCAACATGGCAGCTATTTAATTACACTCATACAAGAATAATAAATAAAAGTCATGTGACCTTATGTTTCAAAAAATAAAATCCACTTATTCTTTTTTAACTAAAATGTCATTTCCCATTAATTTTCCTGCAATGTGGTTGCCAGTGTCCAATTTTTAGGCTCAGTGCACAACAGTGATAAGGTCAAAACCTGAGACACGTGATGTGATTAGCCCTGTCCTAGGCTACCTCATAAAAATGTCTGCCACACAGCACATGCTCTGTCATGCAAGAAAAATTGTTTACCAAAGGGTGCAGCCAAACAGCGAGTTGTACGAACACGCGGAGGGTGCTACCCTGACTTTTTACAGCCTCCTCTCAACTGATTTGTACAAGGGAGATGGGGCGGGGGTGGCGGGAATTAAAACGGGTATAGAAATAAGACTAGACACTCTGGAAAATCAAAAATTGAGGTGGGTGGTCTAGCAGCTCAAATAACTGTTGCAGATGACCTTACGAAGCTGAAGTGTGATTCATCAATCCCATAATACTTGTGATATGCGATATTTTCCCTGCTCTGGAATAGGCACCAACTCAAACAAAACCTGACCTGATGAGGTTTGGTTCACAGAGGTCTCATGTCTCCATGAGAATAGGTGGAATTACAAGCTTTAGTACCAACCACTAATATGGTACCATAGACAGAGACTTTATTTATCATGCAGAGAGTGAAAACAAAGCTTTCTAATGGATTTATTAGTAAAAGGGAACAGAAGAATCCAGTATGGACAAACTGCATGTTCCCCACATCTCAGCTGCCAGGACTTCCTGCCCTCAGGCTTAGATATATTTATCTGGTTATAATTCAGTAAAGTTGTGTGATTTCAAGCCATTCCAAACAAACAATACATCTAGGATATCATTCAAGGATGTCCTGACAATGCAATATTTCACGTTTCAGTTTAAAATAAAAAATGGAGATGCTAATTAAATGCTCTCGCAATGATGAGCTGTTCTTCTCAGAAATTGTTTTTATTAATTTTATTTTTTAAACAGTTTAAGGACTGTAAAAATTAAAATGATGACAGTTTTATCTGAATGAAATTACTATAACATGTACATCACTGGGAGAGAGAGGAGAGCATATGGAATATATATATTCAGAGCTTGATTGTGCTGTTTCTTTGTATTCAAAGGCCTCTTTGACTTCAATGGAAATTTTACACATGTGACAGTTGCAGAAATGAGTCCTCAAATTGTAGAGAAATCAAATTTCCATGTTAAAGAGACCCTGTTTCTAATTTCACTTGGAAAAATCACAGTTTTTCATATATCCTCCTATCTCATTATTTTTGCAGCCTTTCTAAACATTGGTGCTTTTTATAAACGAGGGACACTGGGAGGAGGGGGGGGGTGCAGAGAAAGAAAAAAAAAAAAGACTTTATGTTTACCAGGGGACAAATATGCTACTGGAACAAGTGTTTGGTGTCGAGTGTACTGTCAGGAGTAAAGAGAAACATAGGTAATACCATTTGCGCCCCAGTGCTCAAAATAAAATATTAATGGCAGCATTTCCTGAGAAATTAAATTACTAGAGAAAAAAATTCTTAACAATATGTATTCCACTGCCTCGTTGAAAGCCCTCACACAAATTATGGTCAAATTAACATCCTTTTGTCTTTAGCACACATACTGTATGACCTTGAGAGATGTTCTCATGTAAATGTCTGAGGTTTTCTTATTTAGAAATAGTCACATTTCACATGCACGCACTGGCCAAGGGAAAAAGCACAACCAGCAGCTAGGTTTGAACAGGTGAAAGTCAGCTGTCTGTTTGCAGGAGTCATTAGATGATCTGGGCTCTCTTTAGCCTCCACTTAAACCTCCAAAATGATTCAACTTTAGGCATTCTTGACGTAAGCACATTGATGCCGAAGGGTTAAGTCTGTCCAGACCAGTTTGTCCCCAGCTGCACTGATGGACAGTCAAACTCAGCACATTGAGAGAGTGCTTTTTATTGCAACGCTTCACAATTTCTTTATGGTTCGTACTCAACCATTAGTAGTGACGTGCTGGTTGTTAGGTAACTGCAGTTCTCACTAACCTGAAAATAAAAAAATCAAGATTCATTCTAACACCAGTCCTCCATATGTGATAAATTCTGGCTACTATGCCTCTAAGAAAAATATAATTATCTAAAACATAATTCATTATTTCAGGTTTCCAATGCACATTATATTACCAACACAAGTTTAAAAAAATTAGTTTCTATATTATGACTGTTTTAAAAAGACAATCGTGATGTAAAGTAGGGAAACATTATGACTCCTGTCTATTAATTTTCTGTTGCCTATATTCAGTTCTATCTGAAAAGAAAAATCATTTTAAAATGCAATGACCTGCCAATAAATTGAAATTGTTAGCATGTTTTCTACACATTAAAATCATGTTTCAAGTAGGTTAATAATACTCCACCAGCCTCATAAGCAGTGAAGGACACAGCCTTCATTTGCCCTGGCTGTGTGACACAGGAACAGGCTTGCCCCTGCTGAGACTATGAGGGGGCTAAAACTTTCCTTTCTCTAATAAGGTCACCGAGAAACACAGATATTTGGGGCATAAACCTGCAATCAGTTGAATACTGTCAAATGAGGAAAATCTGTGTACCTCGCATGGTGTTTAACATCTTGTCAAACACTGGTGCACTGACTTCAGGTCAGACCAAGCGTCTGTCTCCTACTCTGGTCTTTGCAGAAAGACTATGCCTTAGTACTGTTACTATTAAAATTATATAATTAAGTGTCTTCCACAGTCATAAATATTTTTTTCCAGCAAGATTTTTCACTGTTGTCCCCCATTTTCAGTTATAATCCACTCTGCCAAATTTTAAGGACAGTTTTGCAGAATTGATGTAAACATGGTTAAACCTAAGATCCCACAGCAGTATAATAAATATTCATCAGCACTGCATTTGCCTTTATGCACTACCCAAACTTCAAAATAGCTAAATGACACAAATTTGTTACAGTGGTAACAGTAACACAATTATGGTTAGTGGCCTGTCGCTGCTACCATCCAAACTTCAGCTTACAATAATATAAAACTCTTGACAGGTCATTCATGGATCAAACTTAAAATATAAGGAAAAAAGGGAAATGGTTTTAACAACTGAAAGTTTATGGAACTGCCAGATGACAAGCCAGCATATGGAAGAGAAAAGTAAACATAGAGTGAGGGAAAAAAAAAAAAAAAGAACATTAGCATTGCACAAAGGTTTTCTACGTACACACAATATTTTCCTTGACACTTTAAAAAAAACAGTACATTTCTTAAAGGGATGGCAAGAAATGAAGACCCTGAGGGGATGTTCTCCTCCATGTCAGAGGTCTTGACTGAGCTCAGGAGAGACAGAAGTTCATCCCACAGACATGAAACGAATGATTTCTGCCCAGCTGGGCAGCAGGCAGCAACCAGCGCTGGGGGTGGACGTCTGGGAGGGGAAGCCAGGCACACACCAGGCAGCCAGCACTGCCCTCCTTGCAGGCAGCAGCCACCAGGCAGAGCAGTTTTCACTCCCCGATTCATTACCAGGCATTACACCAGAAACAAGATGGGTGAAAGATACGGTTTGGTATTACGCACGCTCTAGGCTTGGGCTGGGAAAGGGGGAGGAAGGAGAGGAGTGAAGAAGCAGGAGAGGGAGATTCCCTCCAGCAAGTGGCCAAGAGCACCCAAGTCGGGCTCCTGCTCTAACCCTCTCGGGATGAGTTCCCTCTCCATTGCCTTTGGAAGCCAGCACAGGCGAGCAGCCAGCCCGGCTACAGTGACCTTCCAAAGGTGACAGCCTCTCCTCCCCAGAAATTTAACCAGGATGGGTCAGGCTGGCCCTGAGGACTCTAGGACCTTCATAGGGATTGCCTCTGAAATGAGGTCCACCACTCAAGAAAGAAGCTCTCACCCATCTTCTCACAAAGGATTGAATACCAGAGTGCTGCAACAGGGGCTTCAGTGACTAAAATATAATTTTTTAAAAAAACCACATTCCGTAGCTCCATGTGCTAGCACCCAATGAATTATTAACACAAATAATTAAAATTAATATATGGTTGTGAAAATAAATGAACTAAGTATATTTCATTATGCAGTATCCTTGATTTTTATGGTGTTTGTTTGATTACTCTCTAATTTGCAAAATGTGGTAATCTGCAGCATGCATCCCAGTCATTAATGAAATCATATTGTACTTTAGTCAACAGGCTGATGAACTGACATGTTGCACCAGCAGCAACCAATACCCCATACAGGAGGGCTAAATGAATTAAAGGGCCTGATTCTTGTTTATAAAAGCCAGGTTACAACACTCAGGCAGCGCAGAGTAACCACTGAGTTCCTGGTTTCTGCAGAGAGGCTTATGATGATATAAATGAAATTAAAGTAAATAATTATCTGACCAAAAACACTTACATCTTTTGCAGGGGCTTTTTCGCATATTTTATCTTTTAGTATTTCTGATTAAATCTGATGAGAATATCTAGGTGACCTAGAAGGCAAATATAACTCGGTATGGATCAACCACAGAAGTTCCAACACCCAGTTTTGAGAAACACATGTTCTCTTGAACAGATATATGGGTGTTATCATTGGCACAGCTATAAATAAATATTAAATCCTCATCAGTCAAAATAAGGAGTACTCTAAGGTTTCACTTTCATCAGATAACAATAACACCTCTGGGAAAATATTAAGTCTAAATGATAGCATATTTATTATTTGACAAAAACTGTCTTACAAAATATTTTGTTTTAATTCCCAGATGATTTACATAACAGATTATAACAGCTGCTATAACAGTTCCAAAGTTATTTGGTTTTTTTCTGAGAACTCTTTGAATCCTCTAACACTATGAGTGTTTTAAACATTTTTTAAATTAGCATGCCCTGAGAAAATACCTGCATGTATTTACCTAGAATCACACTAGCTATCGATCTCAGTTGGAAAAAAAAGGGGAAGAATTCATAGGTCATTTCAAAGTCACCTGTTGAACAACGTTCAGAGAAATATTTCTCCGTTGCCAGCTTAGAACCTCTGCAGACCAGAGGGCAGCACAAAGGCTTTGCAGGGCACACACAGTTGCGTGCACAGCCAGAGCAGAGCCTCCTGGCAGGTATCGCTGTATTTCAGCATTTTAATCTGAGCCCTGAAGTAAGTGCTTCTATCCTGAGTCCCTTCTCAGGCAAAATTCCTCCTGAAGCAGTGGTGGCCTTTTGTTTAATTCTAGCCACGTGCAAATTTATTTTGGGATAAGCAAATAATTAATCTATTAAAAGGTTTCATGGGACATTCTGAAAGTTGCCGTGAAAATTATTGTCAGTGCACAGCTAAGATGCTGCTTTATAGAATTAGCTCATAAAATAGTATCATGTGTAATTGCATTCATGTTGTCACTGTCTCTTTGTAAATCTCCAGAGATTTACAGCACCACACACTGGAGCAAAACTATCTAATATTTATAATGTTTCATTATTTTCAGCCACTTGGAACAAAACCTATAGACTTATAGAAAATCCAACACGATGTGTCAGAAATAGCAGTGTCCACTTGCAGGATTTATAGCAGTACACAAAATGCAGGCAGACACAATACCACAGTAATTGCAAGCTACCAAACAGCTGCATGGCATTTACTCAAAATACTTTATGCATTTAACACACTTATTGAGCGGAACTTGAAATAGGCTCATTGTTTATTTGGGCATGTCAGAAGGGAAATTTTGTTTCTTTGCTAGACCTACAGAGTATAAGCAGATCTGGATTGTAAAGCCCTTTCATCATACTTCTACAGGTAAAAATAATATTTTAACTAATGACAGCTTTGCCTAGGGAAAGTTAAAAGGCTTCAGAACTTTTCCTATAGTTTATCTCAAAGTCCTGATTGGAAGAGGACAGCCAGATTGTTCTTGCATACCTTTTGTATCAGAAGTGAGTTTTTACAGCTTTTTGAAACATTTAGGATTTCATCTTAGCATTTCCTAATTTATGACCAGAAAAACTAGGAGCATGCAGCTTTCTGACTGCTGCTGTCAGCCAGCAGACAAACACTGCAGCAAGAGTAAAATAATTTCCTTGTAATTGGTGGGGTCTGAAAATACATGTCCGAGCTTTGTAAAGAGCATAGCACTGATGTCAATGGGAATTTTGCCAGATTAAGAAAAGAAGAATTTGGCCCTTTCTCTGCAACTACTGACAACACTGAACAATTTTATGTTGTTATGATTTTTTAATTAAATGTGCTATTCTTCAGTACACAATAGAACTTAAAAGGAGATTGTACCTAAATATGAAGCTAAGTTTGTAAAGGACTCTCTAAGTCCTTTGTAAATGAGGGGAGAAAACTAAAAACTCCAGCGATACTGAGATTTTCTAGATAAGCAAGTCCATATTTTTTTAAGGCGTGGGTTTTTTTGTAAATAGCTGTGCTTTTTGCTACAGTCACTAAGTATCATGAGAAGGAGAAATATGATATTAAGCAGGATCTGATCCTAAACTTATGGCTCCAGTGGGAACAGACTGAAACCCATTTATAGCATATCCCAACAAAACACTCCATTTGCTGTAGCAGTGTTTACTGCATCTGAATTCTCCTAGTAGAAAACAGCATTTTCACAGTCAAATTCCAATATTAGCAGGGAATTACTTATTAAGTGATATTTGTAGAACAGTGCCGGGGGGGGGGGGGGGGGGAGGGGGCTGGCACTGGGCAGTGGTTCCTCATTGCTGTTAGTCCTTGGCAAAGAAGAATATAGATTTAGTAATCGGGCCAGTTTTCAACTTTTAGTCATGTGGCTGAAAAAATGGTTTATTGGAAAGGACCTCACCAAATCTTTTTGATGGTTGCTGCCTTCATGCAAAAATACACCTTTATCTAAAAGAACAATAGTCTAAGAAATATCCTAAAAGCAATCGTTGCTCGGGTGAGGTGAACCTTGCATATCATTTCCATTAGCTCTGCAATACCAGTCCAGCTTTCTATCGGCGCTGACATCCAAACACGGACCTTTTTATGCCAGACATAAATCAATAAATTTTAATCTAGCTCAAGAACGTTACCTGTAAATAATGTGCTGTAAACCAAAGCAACACTGGAAAGAGATGAAAAGGGCTGTACCTGTGCAGTCATCTAGACTGTGCCTGAAGCCTGTTCCAACTCAACAGGAGCCTGCCATTGATTTCAGTGTGGTTTGCTTCAGTCCCTTATTTCAGCCCTCATGTGTTTCATCAGTTTTATGTAGTTACACTTCCCGGTAGCTTTTGTCCATTGCTCCTTATAGGAACATTTGACAACTTGCTATATGATTAAAAATGTTTGTGGAAGAATGAACCACATTGTATATTGATCAAACATACACACTAAGAAGCTCCTACAAATATCACAGCAGAAAACTCACCCAGCATTTAAAAGCTATTTTATATTTTAAAAAATATCCCAAGCATTTTAAACAAACTAGCCAGACAGATCTAAATGCTCGTAGCAAGACAATTCTAAATGCTCTTATTAGGGATATTCACCTCAGTGACATTCCTGCTGCAAGAAGGAATGGTAAATAAAAATAAATAACTAAACCTAAATGGATCAAAAAAATATGACTGACACTAACAATGCATTAAGCAAATAACTTGCTTCACTCACCTGCGTGAAAGATAATGATTTTGATTTAAACATAGACACTTGCATTAGGTACATAACTGCCTGTGTTATAACCTCACTTCCCAAACCAAATATGCCAGTAATCAAAAGTTCAACAGCTTTCAAGAAACCATAAAGTTAAGACAAGGAAAACTCAAACCTGAATAATTAAACATGTATTTTTATAAATAGGAAAAAATATCTTGAGTGCTGTGACACTGGCATTGCATTTACAAATTATTGATTTGTCAGTCATATGATATTTACAATGTTTCTTGATTTGTATTGCAGAGCTGGTGGAAATACGTTTCTATTCCATACTCGCATTATCTAGCAGATTAATATTTTTGGGGTATTTCATAGATGATAGCAGTTTCAGATGTCAAGCAAAAACTATGGTTGCTTTGTTAGGAATTTTTTTTTTTAATGTACAGTTCTTTAAAAACTAAAATTCCACTGTAACCACCCTCCACTATAACACTTTGTGATGACTTGGGTGTAAATTTTCACCACTCAAGAAAGCCAAAGAAAGGTGAAATTTTAAATGCAAAATAATACCCATTTGCAGGAGGGGGGTAGTTCTTCTTTCAGAAATATTCCACCTAGTCCAAGTTTATTTCTAACACGCGAGCTTGCTTGGCCTGCAGCCTGCAAAGGTATCCTGTCAAGGTGGCTGTCCGTTTTTTTTGCTATGTATTGTTAGTTAAATCTACTTGAGATAAAATGGAGGAAGAGATATACAGTAACATATGCATAGGGTTTTTATCAACTTCTGAGGTGACCATTTTACATTCTGGCTGTAAAATGTGCACAGAAAATGGGCCTGAAAAAGAACTCCAAACCTTCCAGCATTTGGTTTATGTTTTTTGACTAGAAGTGAAGTGTCTGGCACATCATTCATCCCCTTCTGGAAGGTGCAGATTTGAGGACGTGTTCAACCCTGCTCCAAGTTTAGAAAGTTTCAGAATAAAAGGGAACTATTCCCAAAGTCCCTGCCCTCTAGAACTGCCTTTTAGGTAATGAAGTTTCTGAAGGCGTTGCTCAACACAGGCAGACTTAAGGAGGAAAGGGGGGGGGGGGGGGGGGGGGGAAGGGGGGGGCGGTTAATGACAGAAAAGCATATGCTTTTGCATTTCTTCTGAGTTTACTCAGAATTATATCCATCTGGGTGAAACAGCTAGCTCCCCAGCAAATTAATGGTCTGATGATTCAGGGAAATGTAGAGCTAAGCTCTCAGTTGTAAAATGCGTGTAAATGGAGAAAGAAGTGCATGGAGGTAAATCTAGTTCGGTAGGATAGACTTTTCCCTAGATTAGGTATTAATTTGGAAACAATACCCTCCTAATAAAATGCCAACATTACAACAGTTTTATTAAAACATCTTCTAATAAAGAATCAGTTTCTCTCGGACTCAGCTGCAGAGCGCTGAGGAACCTGAGCAGAGACATCATTTATTAGCAGGGGCGACTGATTAGAGAGGGGGAAATTGCTGTCGGCTGGGAGCGCGGTCCTGCTTCAGCTGGAAGTTTTGCCCAAGGAGCTCGGGATCGGCCCCTCGACGTGCTCCTTCCCCCGCCGCAGGGAGGGGGTGGCTCTCGCCCGCCCCGGGGGGGAAAGGGGACGTTAGCCTGGGCTCGGGGGATACTGCCCTGCCCCTGCACCAGCAGCCCCCTGGCAAGCCTGCGTGCGCAGAGCAGCAGGACCCCGCAGATGCTCAACAAATGATCGGTTAAAACACGAAACGCGGTTTCCTTCTCTTTTTTTTCCCTTCCTTTCTTTTTCTTTTTTGTTTTGTTTTTTTGTTTGTTTGTTTGCGTGTTTGTTTGTTTGACAGCAACTTCTGGGGATTAAGCCCTCTCCAGAGTTTGCCCGTGCCTTGTCATCTGAGTAACGTCCTGCACAACTTAACGAGATAAACTCTGACAAGCTAATAAGGCAGGGCGGGGGCCGTGCTGCCCGCGCCCTGGCACCGCGTCCCGGCCGCTGGCCCCGCGCCCCGGCCGCCGCCCGCTGAGCCCGGCCCCGCCGCGGAGCGGAGCGGGCCCCGCTGCCCGGTGGGGAGGCCGCGTAGCGCCCCGGCCCCGTCTCCCGGCCGGCCCCGGGGGCAGCGGCAGCGCCCGCGGCGGCCCCGCGAAGCTGGAGCCGCCGGGCCCGGGCCCGCCACCGGTGCGCGGCCGCGGAGCGAAGAGCCGCGAG
Organism: Falco naumanni; assembly: GCF_017639655.2. Lineage (NCBI taxonomy): Eukaryota > Metazoa > Chordata > Aves > Falconiformes > Falconidae > Falco > Falco naumanni. Next base: position 14,679,045 of record NC_054066.1, on the reverse strand, counting down.
AGGGGAATCATTAGCCTGCGGTTGCGGGGCTCGCTGCTCAGCGGCGCGCAGGGGGCTGCTTTCGGCAAGGGGGGACGTGCCCTGAACTTGGCAGCGCTCCGCGCCCCCTCCGCCGGGACCATCCGCCGCCGCCACCCTGGGGGCTCCCGGGCCGCGGGGCAGCCCCTGCCCCGGCTCCCTTCGGTGGGAGCCGGGCGCTGAGTGTCGCTTTACCCGGAGAGCTAGAGAGTCTAATTTATCCAGTCCTCATTTGCGAACGGTCTCCTGCTAAATTATGTCAGCCAAAGGTCAGCCGGACTCAGCGGTTCTCTTCGTTTTCTTAATTTTTAAAACAAACAAAAAAAAAAAAAAAAAAAAGGAGGGGGAGGGTGATGGGGGAGGGCGGGGGAGAGAAACCAGCAAGTTATTCAAATTCAACCTCATCTGAATAATCGTGAATTTGATCCAGTCAGAGCTGCAGACTGTACATCAAAAATAAATGTCCAGGAGGCATTTAATGTAGTTGAATATTTTTTTTTAAATATAGAGGGTTTAAAAATGCAACGTCTCTCCAACCCCTCCCACCAAATATGGAGTGAGTTTTCAGGTAGTGCGCGAACCTTGCAGAGTGCTACCAGTGTGTCTGCAACACTTCGGTTGAATGCATGAACCCCCCAGTCATAATTGTATGGTCACAAAGCACATATGGCAGCTGCATTCTTTGTATAGTTTGTTATGGTCTGGTGTGTAATGTAAATATCAAGATCAGACCCAAAACACAGGCTCGTTCTCCCCATAACGAAAAAAAAAAAAAAAAAGTTGTTTTGCAAACTTAAAAAGAATGACATTAGTGCCATGCTACTGTCTGAGCCACCAATGATTATTTGGTCTGTTTGCTCCCATTCAGAGTTAATACACTACAATAGTTTTACTCTGTGCTGCTTGACGTGAAACCACTGGGGTTGGGCAGTTCTGTTCCAAACAAATACAACTTCTACACCCATCCCTGGGACAGCTAGCCGAGAGCTGAGCGAGTTTTGCAATGGAGAAAAGCATCACTTACCACGGCGGGGATCTAGATCTCGGCAAATGCTGCCAGTAGGTCTGAGAAGTGAAAAAAACTGGAAGGGAAGCGCAAAAGGCAGAAAGTTGGAAAGGGGGATTTGTGTGTGTGTGTGCGTGTGCGTGTGTGTGTGTGTAAAAGCCAGAGGGAAATGCGAGCACAGCGCTCCCTGCTCTCCCTGGTCGCCACCAAAACAAAGATCCAGGAGTTAAGGGAGCAAAGCTGTGCCAGATCTGCACACAGAGCTCCTCAGGGCCAAACCTCAGCTCCTCACTCACTCCAGCTAGCGACAAGGGTTAATGCTCCGGAGGGACAGGCTAACCGGCCCCTGACACCATTGGCTAGGAAAGAAATCAGGTTTAAGGTAAATTTACAGGCGCTTTGCAAGTTACAAAGGAGTAATTTTAAATTGAATATAACAATAATAATAACAATAACAAGAATAGGAATAATAGTGGAGCCCACCCTGGTCCCGCTGGCTAAAACGCGAGGGCGCGCCCCCCAGCCCTGCCCCCGCAGCAGCCGCTCCGCCGTGCGGCCCCCGCAGGACCCCGCGCCCCGTGGCCCCAGCCCCGCGCGGGGACCCGGGCAACTCTGCAAGCGGCACAGGGGCGAGCCCGGGGGAACGAAAGGGCTGGGGGGGGAGGAAGCGACGCGGCCATGAACGCTAAAAGCGAAGGTTCAGCCTCCCTCTTGGAGGGGATCAACAGTTTTCTTGGGAGTTGAACGATGCGAGCGGGTCGCCGTGCGAAGGCGCGGGCACGGGGCGCAGGTGTGTGCCCGCTGCCGCTGCCCCCTGCACGCCCGCCGCGCCCCGCAAACACTGGGGAGCTTCCCCTCGGCTAAGGGGGGTAACGGGAGAAAGAAAAAAAGCCTGGTTGAAAGCGGAGTGGGGGGAGGGGAATATGCGTTCGTACACATTCGTGTAAAGGTTGGAGTAAATGATGCCCACAATGGGAGCCCGAAACAAGCTTCCACTTGGGGAACTGGGGTCAGGATCTGCCCTTTCTGAAATGAACAGGCGACATGATGGACATCGGCTTTATTGTCGCCTCTTGTAGTTGGCTGGGGCGCGCAGGGAGCCTCAGCCAGGCGGAGAGGGGGGCACAGGCGCTCAAGGTGTCGGTCGGGGAGGCTTTCACAGCCCGGCCCCCGCGCACACACCGATGGGCGCGCTTATCCGTAGCGCCGGGCACGGAGAGAGGCGGCGATGGAGAGGGGTGGGCTGTGGCGGATTGGGGAGAAGGAGAGAGGCTGCGGAGAGGAAATTGTGGCCGGGCGATTTCCAGGCAGCCTCGCTCCACCCGGGAGGGCCCTTCTGCGAACTTCTGCTGGGCCGGGCCGGGCTGCGCCGAGCAAGGCACCCAGGTGTGCCCGGGAGCCCCAGGCGGGCCCCGAGGGCTTCTGCCTCCGTCCTGCCCGCTGCCCGCCGGGCTCTGGAGGGAAAGAAAAACCCACCTCATTAGCAAGATTGAGAAGCACATTTCTGATAACACGGGATGTAATTTTGCCACCGTACAAAAGGCTTTAAAATCACTTTGTGCCGCCGAACAATGAGTGCTGGGAATTATTAGTTTGTTTAAAAAAAACCCTGCAGCCTACAAACGGAATAAATGCCAAGATCCTGCGTTTGTTCCTCGGATCTATCATGCGATGCCGATAAATCAGCAATAAAATATGATGGGCCACACAGTATAATGAGATTTTACTAAGAGGAGCGAGGCAGAAAGGAATCCATTACAAGAACCTTTCTCCCTTCCCCCGAGACCATACTTTTCTGGCGACTGCGCCCGTTGCGTTTTGCCACATAAGCCCTCGAAAAGCTGCTCGGCCGGCGGGCACCGGAGCCGGGAACTGCTGCGCGGAGGGGGCTGGTGATGTGCTAAAGCACCCGTTAAATTGAGGAGGTGGCGGTGCCCAACATGCCGGGCAGGGCAGGGCAGGGCAGGGGGAAAGTGCCCTGCCGGGCGCAGCGATGAGCGCAGGGGGCGGCGCGGCGGCAGCAGCCCCGGGCGGGCCGGGCCGGGGTGCGGCGGGCGCGGGGCGGGCGGGCAGCACGTGCGGCGGCGGCGTTCCCCTGCGCGGGCGCGGAGGCGGGCGCGGGTACCTTCAGCGGGCGGCGGGGAGGCGGTGAGAGTCATAAATATTCAACAGCACGTGGAGCCGGGCCGTGGGCGCGCATGCGCCTCCGGGGCTGCCGCCGGGGCGTGCGGCGGGCGCGCACGCTCACGCACACACTCACTCACACACACTCTCACACACACTCACACATACACACATATATACACACACCCCCACCGCCTCCGCGCACCGCCGCGACTTCTAGGAACCGTCCCCAGCCGGGCCGCCCCGCACCTACCCGCCGCCCCCGGCCTCCCCCCGAAAGAGGCGATATCAAACACAAAACACATGGCCTGGAGGGGGGGGCTTGCTGGTGCGGGGCTTTTTTTCCCCTTTTATTTTTCCTTCAGCCCTTGGCCGTGCCCTTCACAGGATTTGGGGAGCGGGAGAGATCCGAAAGGATGGCAGAGCCCTGACCCGCGCAGACAGGCAACTTCCAGAGTCACGCTATGCCCAGCCTTGCCCACGCCTGGCGGGCGGGCACGGGTGGCCGTGGGCTGGGGCGCTGCCCATGTGCCCTGCCCCACTGCAGGCACCCCCAGGCAGCCCACCCCGTCCGCGGGTCCGTGGTGTAAACACATGCACTATCACCGATGCACACACGGAGCATTTTTTTAATAGCAGTTTCATACAGAGGTAGTATGATCGTATATATCTAAAAGGTAATTAATTTGATTTATTATACTTGAAAAATCCTGTCTGCAGTAGGGGCGTCATCTGGAAACTTCATGCTATTTTATACTATCGTTCTAAAGCCGAAATAAATGTTACGAATTGATGACAGCTTCCAGCTGCATGATAAAAATAGCCCCTCCGCTTCACAGGATCGTGTTTCTCGTTATCGAAGATGAACCGAATCTGACCCATAGAGTTCAGCAGCGAAAAAAAATTAATTTGATACCAAATAAAAACCTTGGCCATTTTGAATAAACAATGCACCCTAAAACGCAGCCTCTTCGCGAGGAAACGGAACCACCTTGGTACCTTCAGCAAGTTGAAGAAATCTGTCCCGCGCCTGGTCCGAAACAGGAGCCCCGGTTACCGGCCTGGCCGGGTGAATTTGGAAAATACACCCGGGTTGTTATAGGCGCCATCCATTGTGCACAGGCGCTTGCACGAAATAATAGAGGTTACGTGAGCCTTCAAAAATACACCTCCATGCAAACACACGAATATGTGCCTTTCTAGAAACACTGCTCTTTCTATACGTGCAGACATAGATAAAGAGGTGTGTACGTATATTTATACACACGTATGTGTTTGTAATAAAACCAGTAACGCAAACGGTGACTCCGGTGAGTGTGTGTACATCTGCGGCGGTGACGGTGCGTCCTGCGGATTATACCCACAAAACAGAGGGTGCCTTTCCCCGCCACCGGGTCCCCCACGCCCCCGCGGTGGCGGCCCGCGGCCAGGCGCCGAGGGCGGGTGGGACGGAGCTGCTCCTCGGGCCGGGCTGCGCCGGGCCCCGGCCGGGCCTCCCAGCTCTCCCCGGCCTCTCCCCGGCAGCATACCCCGCCTCGGGAGGGAACCGCCACATTTAGGGGAAAACCCGCTGATTTCCCGCAGGAACGCCGCGGGGACCGACCCTTGCTTTCAAGGTGCAGAGCGCGCACGTGTGCGCGGGGCGGCGGGCGCTTCCACCGCGGGCACACGGGTGCGCCGCGAGCGCGGACGGGGGTGCACATACGTGCACCCACACACAGGTACATTTAATAACGGGGACACACGGGGTGTCTAGCCACCGATGCAGCCTCCGTCGCGGGGACACCGCTGACAAATCCCTTCCCCGCCGTGCTCCAGCTGGAGAGCGCGCACCGGCCCTTTCAGCAGTGGGTCACTCGCAATACCCTGCCCTGCGCCGGCAGCCTTTCCCGGGGGGGGCTCCTTCCCCGGCCCGCCCGCTGCAGGTGGGCTGTGCGGCGGGGCTCCGGCTCCGTGCCGGGGCTCCCGCCGACCCGGGCGCGCTGCGGGGCTCCCTGCGCGCCCGCCGGCACTGGCCCGCCGCCGGGCTCGCCTCTCGCTCCGTTCAGAAGTTGCTCCGAAAGGAACAAGCGCTCTGGACGTGGGAAAACTCACAAAGTCGGAGCCGTTTACCAGCGGGGCCAGAAAAGCAGTGAATAAAAGCCCCTATGTTGCGTGCATCGGTGCAGGGACTGCTGCTTCCTTACGGATAAAACAAGGGCGGTGAGCAGTCGAGGCCAGCGCGGAGCGTGTGCCCCCATTTCAAACCGTGTCTGCTTTAAAGAAGCTAACTTTGTCTTCATAGGACGCGCCTTTTAAAAAATTCAAGTGATCATTCACAAGCCATTAAAGTGACCTGAAAGGCGAGTCTTTCGAGGGGGGAATGGAAGCGCCCGATTATTGTTTTGCATTTAACTTTCTGCGCGCAAACAGCGCAAGCACGGCCAGGGGCCGCTGCGTGCGCCCCGCGGGCACCTCACCCGAGAAGGGACAGCACGGGCAGCCCCACGCACCCTCCCGCCAGCCTCCTGCACCCTCCCGCGGGGCTGCCGTGTTGCTGCGGGGCTCGCCAAAGCTCCCCCTGGGCGGCGGGAGGCTCCGCGGGCGCTTGAGCCTGCGGCTGGCAGACGGCGGGCCCCAGCGCTGGGGATGCCATGAAAGAGGCACCGCGGAGCCTGCCGTGGGCTCGACGCGACCCCGCGCAGGAAGCCCCCGCCTTCTTCGAAACCTAATAACCCACGCAGGAAAAATACCCCGACAGCATCTCAAGAGCCAGGCGTGAAAAAGAAAATCATGGCCCCCGTCGAGGCTGGAGAGCCGGGGTTCGCGTTTCTGCCCGCAAGCCTTCGCGAGTGAAGCCGCAAAGGGCGCCTTGCGAGGGGGAAAGTTGGATTTAGGGACTGAAACAGCGCGGAAACAGCCGAGAGACGCCTCACAACTCTCTGCCTCCAAAAATACCCCTCCTTCTGCCTGCAAAAAACACCCCTCGCTCTGCCGGGGGTTTCAAAGCACTGCTCCCCTATCCAGAGCCAAGCGAACAGCACAAGCATGGTGTGGACTTGAATTCAGCATTAGCAACTCCAGCCCCAGTGATCGTCGCTAATTCAGAACATATACGGGATGGCGATCAACCAGGATTGCACCGTTCGCCCCCGCCCAGCTTAAAAACCAACAGCAGCAGCAGCACCACCACCACCACCACTAAAATCCTTCTTTCTGCTGTAGGACGCTCAAACAAACCTCAGACCAAAAGTTTAAAAGAATACTCATTAAGCAAGTGCTCCAATACACACAAGTAACAGATCTGTGTTAAGCGACCACTAGGGACTTTACACAAGTTCAAAGAAACTTGCAATACGCGTCTTCAAAATCTATCATCCCCACCACGTTTCTCTGGATTTATTTTACAGTGGGATGGCTCAGACTATCTCTACGGGGTTTTTGTTTTGGGGTGTTTTTTTCAGCCACGCTGACGCTGTTTGTTTTACAACCACTGCCCGGTCAAGTTGGCAGCATAGTTCACCTGAAAGATCCGCAGAGAGTAACATTTTCGGCGCACGAAACATTTTTTCCCCCGGCTCTATCGCCCGGTGGGTTATATTTCCTCAAGCACCAACACTTTCTGCCTGGGTCCCACCGGGCTCCAACTTTTTCTATCTCGCCAAACCCTGCAAGGTGGCGCTCTTTTCTTTGGAAACTGATATTAGCCTTATAATAATAACATTTTGTAGAAAGTAAAGTTAAAGCGAAGCCTTCCCACGGGTGCTGCAGGGAGCAGGCGGCGGTGCCGAGCTGGCAGGAGAGGGGTTTCATCTGAGCAAGGCAAACTTTTCTTTTTTTTTTTTTTTTTTTTGGGGGGGGGGGGGGAATGGGGGGTGGTTTGGGGTCGTGAAAAACCTCCGAGGGAGATCCCCAAACGTTACGGACAAAGAAAAAATAGTTGCGGGTTTTTGCTGTGAGACAGGCGGGCTGTGCTCTGGGTGGGTTACAGCCGGAGCTGCGGAGCGCCCGCATGGATATGAGCAGAGAGCGGCTTCTCCGGCACCCCCTCCCCCCCCCCGAGCGGTTAATATGGCTATTGACTCGCTGTACACATAATATTTCTTTAAAGAAGCTGTTAAAGTGTCATCTTGGTCTACTGGAAGGTCAGTTTGTGCAATTCACTCTATGACATATCACAAGCCCTCGCAGCTTTAGCCAACCTCATGATTTGTGTTGTCTGTTGATATGTTGTCTGCTTAATGGGGCGATCATGCAAGCTACAACCAGGAACAAAGCCCAACAGTTCCAACAACCGTAGCTAAGTTAGTGGAAGCAGTACAGCTTGCAAATCTATCAAACTAAACTGCAAGGAAGACAATCTGATTTAGAGAAAAGGCGTTCTGCTACAGTCATTAAGCACAAGTAATTTAGATTTTTTATATTGTCTTCTCATTTACAAATTTACTGTATCAACGCCAGCCAATGGAACGAATTTCTTAAGTAAATGAGAAATAAATAAAAGAGATAGAAAGATAATCAAATTACATAAAATAATTCTTATCCCCTAGATTTATTTTTTAGAAAGCTATTAACACTGGCAAAATTATAGTAATAATAATAACATAACATAAGAAGTAATTGATTTAAATTAACATCACGTTTTAAGGAATATCACCAAAAAAAAAAAGGAAGAAAAAAAAAGAAAAAGAAAAAACCCAAAAACAAACCAAAAAAACACACCCAACAACAACAACGGCCTTCGTGAAACAGTGCTGTACTTCTTGGAGTAAAAGGCCCAAGGAAAGTCATGAATCCACGGTCTGAGAATTAGTTATGGTCATAAATGCCTTAAATTAAAATAGCAACCAAAATCTCCTCTGTTTTAAATCTCCTAATATATGTTATCCGAATTAATTTAATTTAGGGACCCAGTCTATGCAGATTCATGGGCAGTGTTGGAGTGCAGCACTTCTCGTGAAACAATTCCCCACATTAATATTTATGTAGCATATGCAATCTATTTCTGTTATTTTTATGGTTGTTATTCTATGTCTGCAAAGGTCATTTAAATTATACTGCGGCCGAAAATTTGTTTCATAAATTTTGATATAAATACTAATTACACACTATAGTAATGCCAGCAGGGATCCTTTCATTTATCACATTTATATCACCTTCGCTGCTTTAGTGATGACATAATGGAAAGCAGTGAAAAACTGGGACAGTTTTATTCTAATATCCTAAAGCTAGTTGGAGTTGCAGCAGGTTGACTTAGTGAATAAGAATTCCTACCACAATTCGTGGGATTTAAGAATCTTTAATAAGGTACGAAATGTTACCAAACAGTTCTGTAAACTAAATTTTACATACCAATTCTTCTAGCCATAAATATTGAATATCTTGTAACATGTATAACCGGACCTTTACATGCGGATAAATATGGAAATTAGGATTTATATACATTATGTTCTTGTATTTGCCAAAAGCAACGGACAGATATAGTTTATATCTTTTTTTTTTTTTAATATCACTTTACATAAACAAATGTAACAGTTTGACACGCAGATCCAGGCTTTCACTATACGAATTTCTTGACAGGACGTGTAACAACATTTTACTGCACTACTTAGACTGGACTTTGGGACAAAATGTTGCACTTTATACAAAAAAGCACATTAATACCAATAATATTCTGTTAGATCGACGTTTAGACTGTAATAATACAAAGTAATTCACATTTTGGTACACATTTACTAGAACATTCTTGCCATTCAGTACAAATAGTTGAATTTCTACCTCTTCCCTCTGCCCCCCCCCACCTCCGCCCCCCCCCGCCGTCGCTCCCGCCCGCCCGCCCCTCCCCCCACATATATGCAAAGACCACAAATCCACATATCCCCTTATTCAACTTGCGATATAACTATTTACAAAATCAAACAGTACATTTTTTTGTTGTTTTGTTTTTGAAGCTAATAATTCTGTATTTACAAGAGGGGATGGGGGGGAAGGCCGCTGCCCGAGCAGACATGCAGTTGGAGATCTCTAATCAGTGGTTTCCAGTAAAGCCCTATACAGTTGGCATTTGCCCTGGTAACCTTGTCTTCTTATGCATTCTACTAACCCCTTCGCCTACCAAGCCTTGGAACAGAGCAGAGCAGAACAGTCAAAAAAAAAAAAAAAAGGAAAAAGAAAAAAAAAAGAAAGAAAAAGAAAAAAGATAAATAAAAGAGAGGAAAAAAAGAAAGAAAGGAAAAAAATTAAAATGAAGTCTTCATTTTACTCAGTCCTGGGTCTACTGGCAGCATATTTTTTTTGTTTGCTCATGTAAATTCTGACTTCAATGTGTTCATTATTTTTGGAGTCTTTAAATAGGGTATTTGTTTGCTCGCTTGGGGTATTTTTGTTTTGTTTCGTTTTGTGTGTTTTTTGTTGTTTTGTTTTAGCGTTTTAGACGTACCATTCGTTAAAATTTGATGTAAGCGTGCTGTGGCTGGACGTGTGGTGGACTGCGGAGGAGGAAGGGGATAAGGAGCTGGCGGTCTGGTTTTCTGTGGATGGAGACACGATGGTTGGAGGGGTGGAGGACTCGTAGCCTGAGCTGGCGGCGGGAGAAGGCTGGGACCCCTGCGAGGATGATTCATGGACCTGCAAGAGAAAACCCGGGCAGAAATAGAGCGCGGCGGAGGACGGAGGCCCTGGCGGCGGGCGCCTGCGGCTGGGGACGCGCCAGACAACGGGACCCAGCGCCGAGCCGCGGGCTCGGGCATCCCCGCGGGGCTCCCCGCCGGCCCCGGCCGCTCCCCCTGCCCCGGCCCGGCCCGGCGGGGAAGGCCGGGCAGCGCCCACCGGCTGCCTCTTCGCACTGTCCCCCCTCCCCTCCCCGGGTAAAACGCACCGACAAAAGGCCCTGCCCGAGGGGCCGTGGCCGAGCGCGGGCGGGCGGGGGGCGGCGCGGCCCGCCGGGCCCGGGGCGGACGCCGGGGCCGGGGCCGGGCCGCAGCAGCGCGGAGCCGCGCAGCCGGCCGGCCCCGGGCCGCGCTCCGCCCGCAGGCACCACCGCGCCGCCGCCCCCCGGCCCGGGCGCTGCCGCCCACCGTCCCCGCAGCCCTTTCCCCCGGCCAGGCCCGAGGCGACGTCCGAGCCCCGCACAGCGGGCGCTCTCCATTTACCTTCATGTGCTTTCTGAGGGAGCTGGGGTGCGTGTAGGACTTGTCACACATTTTGCAGAGATAGGGCTTGTCGGAAGTGTGCACATGCATGTGCTTTTTGCGGTCGCTGCTGTTTGCAAAGCGCCTGTCACAGCCCTCGAACTCACACTTAAATGGTTTTTCACCTATTGCAGAGGGAAGGGGGGGGAAACGGATCTGATTAAGCAGGGCCGGCCGGATCGCTCATTGTCCCCATCGCACCGCCGGACGGGAGCCCAGGGCTCCATTTCAAACACTTGCAACTTTCTAACTTCAACGAGGCTCAAATCCCAAAGCCTTGCTCCTCTTCTCTGTTCTTTCCACACCTCCGACCCCAACTCAGTGCCCATTTCGGACGAGGGGGGAGCTAAATAACTTTTTTTTTTCTTTTCCCCCTTTGGAAGGGCTAGTTTCACTTGCAACCCCAGCCCTGGGCACCTCTCCCTCCTCGCAACGCTCCGAGCGAGAGAGCAGGCGTGGTGGTATTTACACACGATCCTCAGTGTCTAGTTTCCGTTTTTATAGCTCATTCTCGTGCTATTTTACGCTCCCACCCACCCTGCCCCCTCCCCCGTATTTTCTTGCAATATTGAAAATTATCCGGCCGGGGAATACAATGCCAGGGCAGCCCCACAAACCCTCTTGCAAAAGCGCTCGGGAAAGCGGAGCTGTCTTTCGGCGCCCGGGGGTAGGAGCAGGGGGGAGAGCTCTCCCAGCCAGGGGCGGCTGCCTTCCCACCTCCCGCGATGGGGAAAAGTTCTCAGGGATCCCGGCGCCTGCCCTCGGCACAACAATAACACACTAACGCGCCGGGCTCGGTTTATTTAAAATCGCTCCTCAGAATTAAATATTTACCAAGCCCTGAATTGCACAGGGGAGACGGATGAGCTGCCAGCAATATTTAGCACAATTTCTCATCGTGCCACAGTCAAAACTGCCGTACAACAATTAATTAAAACCTATAAATTTAAACAGGACAGGTTGCTGCGATTCTCTCCCCCCACCACCACCCCCGGCCCCCCGCCCTAACAAGCCCGGCAGCAAACCCTGCCTTTCTCCCCCTCTGCCTCGGCAGGGATAATTTTCTTTTTGTTGCTGCTGCTGGCGTGGCTGTGACCGAGCTCGTTTTGCCGCGGAGCTCCGAGACGGCCTCTCCCGGAAAAATCAGTGGCCCTGGACCATACACACACACACCCCCGCGCCGCCCGCCCCCCCCCCCCCCTCCGGCCAGCCCGACCCTCAGCCAAGCAGCGCCCCGGCCCCCCCGGCCCGTCCCTGCGCCCCGCTCCGGCCCCGGCGCTCGGCGCTTCCACTCGCAGAGAGAAAAGCTACAGAGAAGGTTACCGTACCTGTATGAGTTCTTTTGTGTATTTTGAGATTCTCTGATCTGGCAAACACTTTGCCACAGCCTGGGAAAGGGCAGGGGAAAGGTTTTTCACCTGTGTGGACTCTGATGTGATTTACAAGTTTATATTTGGCCTTGAAAGGTTTCCCTTCTCTTGGACACTCTTCCCAGAAACATATGTGATTGGACTGCTCGGGTCCTCCAACGTGCTCCACCGTGACATGAGTCACCAGCTCGTGCATCGTGCTGAAAGTTTTGTTGCAGGACTTTTTGGGGTTTGACAATTGCTCCGGCTCAATCCACTTACAGATGAGTTCCTGTTTAATGGGCTGCCGCATGTAACGAAAGAAGGCCCCTGCCCCGTGGTGTGCTGCCATGTTCATGTTCATGTGGCCGTAGCCGTGTAGCTGGGTCGAGGCGTAGTGCTCGGAGCGGGGGCTGGTGACCTGGCCGTACTGGTCGGGTCTGCCGTACATGTCTCCGGAGAAGCCCAGGCGCATCTGCCCGTTCACCACGTTTGGCGAAGCGTGGCTGGTGGCTTGTTCGTGTAGCCCCGGGAAAAGTATATGTCCCGCGGCATCGGTGTGTCCGTGGGGTCCGGCGAAGCTGCCGGCGGCGGAGGCGAAGAGGCTGTGCTGGGCGCTGGCGGCCGCCGCCTCCCCGAAGCCGCGGTTGCGGAACAGAAAGTCCCGGGTGGAGTTGAAGGCGGCGCTGGAGTAGGAGCTGACATGGGTCGGGTGGTGGTGGTGCCCCAGGGCCGCCGCCGCGTAGCCGGGCGCCTGCGAGGTGAAGGCGGTCTGGCCGGCCGAGGCTAGCTCGTGGGTGCTGGGGTTGATTTTGAAGGCGCCCATGCCGTCGGCGAAGGGGTTGATCCCCAGCCCCACTTCTCTGTCCGTGACATCGGCCGTGGAGTGGTGGCGAGAGGATCCGAAGGTAGTGACTCCTATGGCGGGATACTGCGGTCCAGCATCCAGAAGCATCTTCCCAGCGTCGATGCAGCAACCAAAAAAAAAGCACGCGCGCACACACACAACGCGGAGAGAAGCAGCAGCAGCAGCAGCGGCGGCGGCGAAAACACCCTCTTTGGAAAGTCAGCGACGATCACCACGAAAGCAACCACATCAAAAACACCCCCTTCGGCATCAGCGCAGGGGGAAGAAAAAAAAAAGGGGTAAGACGAAAAAAAAAAAAGAGGCTGGTGCTGAAGGGGGGAAGAGATCTTCGCAGTTGCAAATAATAATAAAAATGTGCCCCAAAAATATTCACTGTCTCTCTGCTTTGACTTTTCAGGGAGGTTTAAGTGGGGAAGGGGGGGGGGGTTGGGTGGGCTCAAAAATAAACTGCCTGCAAATAACAATAACGGAGAGAGATCAACACGGGCAGCAAAAAAAAAAAAAAAAAAAAAAAAAAAAAAAAAACAAAAAAGAAACTTCCTTCAGTGATTTTTTTGGCTATAGGAATGTTGCAAAGTGGCCGAGAGATTGTTTCTCTGTCCTCTTCGAGCTTCCCCACACTCTCCCCGATTTTTTTTGGGGGGGGGGCTTTTTTTTTTTTCGCTTTGCAAAAAAAGGCGCAAATCATGCACAATATTGTCTTTTGCGGTTTATCTTCCTGGGGAGAAACTTTCACCTCCTCAGCCGGGCGGTGAACGCGAGACTGATAGCGGCAATCATTCCTGCAGATAAATGAATTGAAAAGACGACACCGTCCCCCCCCTTGATGAATGGGAGCCGGGGGCGGAGCGACGTGCGGGCGGACGTGGGCGCTCATTGGCCAGCGGCGGCTCCCCCTTCCCCGCGTAACTCCCCCCGGCCCCGCCAACGAAGGGCGCGCACGGCCGCCTCCCGCCGCTGATTGGCCCCTCCGCCTCATCAATCGCAGGTATTGTGAGCGCCCTGACATCCCTTCTGACAAACAGGGCTGCAGGAGTAGCAACTTTTTTTTTTTTTTTTTTTTAATATATAAAGCCTTTTTTTTTTTTTTTTTTTTCCACGAAAATATTTCCAGCGCATCTTTTTGTGTGTATATGTGCTAAGGAAAAGAAAAAAATCTTTGCCTATTATTAGGGTTATTTTCTCCCCTGCTTTCCCTCTCTCTGTCCCTCTCTCTCCAGCACTCTGGTAATGATGGCAATGATGATTTCTTGGTGATCCAGAATTTTTAAGATCGCTGAACAACTTTTTAGACTTTGAAAAGAGGAGCCCTGTAGGGACTCGCTTCTTTTGAAGTTGTTTTCCGCTTGTTTAAAACTGAAGCTCTCCAAGAGTAGGTGCTCGGTGCATTTGATTTTATTTTTAAACACCAGACGTGGTTTCTCTGGGTAGCTGACTCTATCCCTTCATCAGGTTTCTGAAATAAATCTTGTTTTCTGCACCCATCAAAACGCAGGTGGGTGAGAACTCTTAACTTTCTACTTTTGTTGTTGTTGTTTCGCCTCTTTTTTTGTTATTTTCTTTCTCCTTTCTCTCTCCCTCTTCCTTTTTCTCGCTCTCTCTTTATAGGAGTCTCTTTCATTCAGGTAAAACTGTAAATTTCCCAAACCTACATTGTTTCTCCTCCTGCTGCATGAAACTCCCGGACACTTCTTCTCACTCACTCTCTTGCTCGCCTTTTTTTTTTTTTTTTTTTTTTTGGTAAAAATTCATTTAAAATCCTCGATAGGAGCAATGTAAATTTTCTGACATTCAAACCTTTTCTAGTTCACAAATCAGTCACCCTTGTCACAGTTATTGAAATTCCTCAACTTGCCACACCAGGACGGTGGAAAAAGCAGGCGGTGTCTTTGTTGCTGACCAGGCTTTTGATCGCCAGAGAAAATTTACTTACCTTCAGATGAGTGAGCAGAAAAAGAAATAACACTCCCTTTGATTTAGTTAGAAAAATGCAGACATTTGGATTCAGTGCAAACATACAACACTTGGTTGTTTTCTAGATGCAACCCTCGATTAACCTGTCTTTCCCCAGCTCAAAGTCTATTGAAAAACTGCGGATAGTTGTTTTTTGTTCTCACTACAAAGAGCCATTGACTATATATTAAAATGATTGTTGAAAGGTATAAGTATGGTATTTAAAAGCAGAAAACCTTTGTGACTTAATCAATTAAGCTAAGCAACATTTGTACAACATTTTAAACGATGCTTCGGCACCTAAAAAAAAATCTAGTGAAACTTTAAAATATAGACCTCTTTGTGTGCATATGTATATATACACTTACGTATGTGCGTGTGTGTGTGTACATATATAAAACTGGAAATTATTTATTTACTCAGTCGCCTGCATATTCATTAGCTCTAATTATTTTCTAGTAACGAAAACACCAAAAGCTCCCTAAGAGTCGGACTTCTTCCACTTCGCCTTTGTTCAGCCCTTCACTTGCCTCCTTCGCAGCTCAGTCCGAGCCCCTCCAATTCCTAGTGCCAAACAAAGAAACTTTAAACTCATCCTCTCTAATTAAAAGCGCTAGTAAGCAATCCGCAGCGCAGGTACTGGGGAGTCAGGCGAGCAGCGCTGCTGCGCGAACCCTCCTCGGAGGAGAACTACCTCATTTCGAGAGGTGTAAAAATGGCCATTGCGCCTAGAAAACAAACAAACAAACAAACAACAACAAATAAACTTTGATACGCCTTAAAGGAATGTTTCGCTGCAGTTTATCTGCAGATGCAGTTTGCCTGTGCTCGGTGTGTGGAGATCGCTTTCAAAGCAGATGTATTATGTAATTTCCCTTGGATCTTGGGAGGCTTTACAGTTTGGGTGGTGGTTTTTTTTCAGAATAATGCTGGGCTGAATCTACACGTTTGCATTTGTTCTGCCAAATCCATTCCAAGGCATTGCAATAGCTTTACAGCAACAG
The DNA here is from genome assembly GCF_017639655.2 of Falco naumanni. NCBI lineage: Eukaryota > Metazoa > Chordata > Aves > Falconiformes > Falconidae > Falco > Falco naumanni. Next base: position 14,663,554 of record NC_054066.1, on the reverse strand, counting down.
GTACACCCGCCCTAGGAGCGCGCCTGTGTGTGGACGTGGTCTTTAGGCGGGTGTTACGTTACTTTCTCTATTTGGTGCTAAAATTAAGCGAAGGACATAGTTGTCAGCATTATTGTGAAGTCTTCAGGGCGATGGCATGAGGACATCCAGAAAGTTAGGTAATCCAGTGCTAGCCTGCCTCCCAGTGCAGGGAGAACCCAGTGATCATTCCAGGTCGGTGCAAAATATACGAGAAGGCAGACGAGCGGGTATTTTTAGGAAGCGTATCTAAATATACAGTGTAAGAGTGAATGTAAAAAAAAAAAAAATGTTGTGGGTTGTAGAAGTTATCAAGTGGGATTTGCGGTGCGCTCTCTGCAGGAAACGAAAGCTGCTCCAGTTCAAAGCCACATGCACCAACGTGACATATAAGCCATTAAAATATCATCCTGACGGCTCATTTCTGCTTCATCATACATTCCCTAACTGCTTCCAGAAAGCAAGAAAAGAAGAAATGAAGGATGACCGCCTCGATGGAAGCGCCAAAGAGGTGGTGGGTTCTTAGGGGGGGTATTGTTTTCTTCTTTCATTCTTTCTTTCTTTTCCCTGGCCCCCCGCCCCCCCCCCCCCCCCCCCCTTTTTTTTTTTTTTTTTTTTTTTTTTTTTTTTTTTTTTTTTTTTGCCAGTTCAGAAATGAGGGGAAACCTTCAACAGGTCGCAGGGGTAAGTGCCTGAGAGCAGGGGGTACTGGCAGCCCGGGCAGCTGGCTAACCCCCACCACCTGCCCCAAGGGCTGGACAAGAGCTCCCTGCCCTCGGGGGCCCCGGTGGGAAGAGGCTTGGCCACCCCGGGGGAGCAGAGCTGGAGCCCCGCGGTGAGGGGGGGCAGTGCCTTAGCTGCACCTCACCCACGTGGGGCCGGCGGGCGGGGGCGGGTGGAGGGAGAAGCGCCCGGGCGCCGTCGAGGGGGGCTCCGGCACCCTCCGCCGGACGAGGCGCCCCCCCCCCTTGAGTCCGGACAGGAGGACGGGGGAGGGTGGCCTAGAGGTCCGCGCAATGCGGGGCGGCAGGGGTCCGCGAAACGGGGCGGAGGCTCTCCCAGCCCCGACAGCGGCCGGGCTCGGTGGGGACGGGCAGGCGGCGGGTCCGGCAGGGTCCTGCTGCCGCCCGGGCAGGGCCGGGGGCCCGGGGCGGTGGGCAGAGGGCGAGGAGCGCTGACAATGGCGAGCCCCGTGGGGAGGCGTCCCGGGGGACGCGCTCCCCGCCCACCACCGCGCCCGGTGCCACGGGGGCGCGCCGGGGGAGCCGGCGCTCCGGCATCGCATGCCCTTCTTTATAGGCGGGTGCAGGAGGGACGGAGCCCGAGAGCCCGGCCGGCCCCCTCCATCCCCACCCACCCCCGCAGGCAGGGCCGGGGGGGGCTGCCAAAGGAGCCGGGTGTCGCCGCCAACTTCGCGCAGAGCCCGCGGAGGGGCTGGGGAAGGGGAGATGTTCCCAAATCCCTGCCGAGGGGGATGCCCTCGAGGGTGACCTCTGACCCGAGCCCCTCTCAGTGTGCCAGCGCCGGACCGGACGGGGACCGGCGTGGGCTCCTCTCCGAGCCCCCCCCGCCCCTCACCCTGCCGCTCCTTTGTCACGCACGGCCCCTCAGCCCCGGGGAGCCCGTTTGCCGGGCTGGACTCGTGGATCGCTCCGCTTGGAGCCGAGGAACTTTATTTCTGCCCCGAGACCTCCCCGGCGAGCGCTCCCGCCACCCTGCGCGGCCGCGGACGGCACAGGGTGCGTGACAAGCCGGTGCCGCAGGCTCAGCCCGACTCCCGCACCCCGGGGCCGCGCCGACAAATGCGTCCGGGGCCGCCGGGTCCCGCGGGGGCGCAGATTGTTCCCCGTCCTGCCAGCGCACCTTTGGCCGGGTGGGTAAGGCTGGGGAGGGGATCGGGTCCCGCCTGCGCGGGCTGCAGCCCCTCGCACTCCCAGCCCCAGCGTGGGACCCGGGGGGGGATCCCGGAGCTCGGGGTCCCACCAGCCTGGGCGGTGGGACATCCTCACCCTGCGGCTCCGCCAGTGGCACTGCGTAGCTGAGAAAGGCGTGCGTGGTCCAGTCACGGTTTTAGCCAATATTTACTCTGAAATCCACAACTGTTTTGCCTTTTTTTTTTTTTTTTCTTTGTCATCTGGTAACCATTTGAAATATTAAATGCAGCGATTTTTTTTTTTGTTGTTGTCCAGTTTCAACAAGTTTTGGCGAACGCTTGGGAACTGAGCACTCCTCCAGCCTCCCATCCTACCCAATAAAGCACAAGTCCTGCAAACCTCTCGCTAGCGGGGCAGCGTTTGCTGCTCTGACTTGATAAAAGTATGAGGATGAATGGAAGTTGACTAGACAATGTAATTCCTAAGGGGTTCCTCTAGTTCTTTTTATTTCAGCAGTGATTTTCAGCACAGCGATGAAAATATTGAGGACACCAAATTATTTATGACTGAGCGTGACTGTGATACGCTGATGAAGTTTCATAATTAATATAATCAAGTATTTGTGTTAGTATAGATTCTTATTTACCAGCCCTGGAGTCCCTATAATAATAGTAACAAGGGCAATAATAATAACAACAATCTCCTTTGAAGTAACTGATTCCAGATTCCAGTGTGCTTTTCTGTACTGAAAAACAAAACAAACAAACAAACAAAAAATCTGAAACCCTGAGAATTTTAAGGATAACTGCAAAATTAATTCTCGGACACTGCATCAAACCCCAGCTCTGCTCTCAGGGTTATTGCTGCCGCTCAAAGAAAGCTGTGCAAAGTTCTGCCTGCAGTAGTGGCAGTGCTCTGCCTTGCAGAGTGCAAAGAGCAAGCTGAAAATTATAGGCAGGGAGAAGTCCCAGGGTGGTACTATACTAATCCTTGCTGAGACAACAACTTGCGTTGGAGGCTCGCAGAGAGTCCGAAATTTAATTTCGGGAGGGAAGGATCTGTAAACAATATAGTCGAGTTGGTAAAAACCTGCCTTACAATAGCCTGCCAGAAGGTGAATGTCAGATCAAAGGAGAACTGAAAAGATGTCCTTTCATATTTTTTTCCCCCCTAAATCAGCCATGGAAACTTCATGACTCCATAAAACATGTGCTGCTTTGCTGGGGAGACAGCCTCCAGTTTCCCCTAGGAGAAAGCCTCTCTTCCCCCCACCCTCGCTGCTTAACTCTGGTGTTTTGTTTTGGTTTTTTCTTGTCTTTTTGAATCCACGATGACCGAGCCATACAGCGCCTTACTCATTACATATCACACACAAATGGTTTTGCTCTCAACTTTCCACCTCTCTCCCCAAACAGGAGCAAAGTCAGGAAATGAGGCACAAGACTCCCCTTGTAATGAGGAAACGAAAACGACTTTACAGAAACATCCTGGAAAAGTCAAGTAAGTTAAAATATGTCTTTTTTTTTTTTTTTTTTTCAGTTCAAAGGAGACAATATTTTTTTTTCAGCTTAGTATTTAACGTACTTGCATAAACACAAATCAGTGACACAACTCCCCACCAGCAGCTGCCTAATCCTGCTCAATGCCTATTCATTTGGAGGTTCTAGAATTAATATTTGACGACTCTCTCATTGAAACAACAACCCCTGACCCCATGTGATTGCACTGTCACATTATTCTATGACATATTCATCTTGAATTCATTTACGGACGATTTGATTGGAATGAGGTTTGACATGTATTGGATCCTATTAAAGAAGAAGACTTTGATCTTGTTGATGGGGTTTACATGATATGTATCATCTTTACCAGGGATACCAGGCTTCCACAATGCGGTGTCTAAGCAGTTAGTGACTGACAGCTTATCTGACAGGAATACCTTAATCTTGACGTACTGAACGAAATATTCTATTTCAAATAAGCATATGATTTGCTTGTCCTAGGGTAGCTCTAGGTCACAAAAAGTAAGAGGCAAACCTACGCACAAGCCGTGGCTCGCCTGGTAGCTGAGTTCCCGTTATTCGGGAGCCCTGAAATAAAGAAGTCCCCGTGAGTGGGAATGGGGCGAAGGAGTCGAAACAAAGGCAGAGTGCTCCCGAGCCACTCGGTACCTTCTCCTCTGCTCTCCGAGGAGATGCTGGGATTTCTGAAAGGCTTTCCTGATCCACCTCTTCCTAAACAGCAGTGCCTTCTGCCGGGGCCGGCGGGGACGCGGGCTTAGGTCCTGCGCCTGCCCCTGTGCCACTCGCTGCCTTCCTCATCCCTCCCCGCCCGGTGCGACTTTGGGGAATACGGGATCGCCCAGGGTGGCTTCTCGGTCCTCTCTGTTTCTACTCCTCGCTTTTTTCCCGTTCTCACAGTAAATATTAGGATTTCCAAATTAATCCGTCCCCCTCCTCTCGTCCAGGAGTTGAAGCCAAAAGGTTACCCATCTCGTTCAGGGCGTCCCGTCCCGTCCCAGCCCCCGGGCACCGGCCGGGAAGTTTCTAGCTGGCCCGCCTGGAAGGGAAGGGAAGTTTCTGCAGGGACAGGTGTAGGACAGCAGAGGGTGGGAAAAGGTCAGATTTTGCTCTTTCTTCTCGATGCTTCCCGGAGCAGGAGATGTTCCTTGCTCTTGAGCACGACTCTAACGGTGAGCAGGATTTGGCCCCGAGTCAAGGCGGGGGGGCTGCAAAACAACATGTCGTTTTGGGAGGTTTTGCGTCTCACCACAGCAAGCCCTGTCTCCGACAAAAGGTGGAAATATGGGTGAGAACCTTGCTGTGTAGGTAGATTCCCATAAAAAAAAGAATAAAACCAAGGCAAAGTGGGGCTGGATCTGTAAAGCCATCCAGCAGCTGGGGCTGCCCCCACTCCACAAAGGGCTGCGCGGTGCAGTGTTCATCCCGCAGGCCCCGCAGGCCGGCGGGGTACGGGGGTGCGGGCAGGGACCCGAGGGTTGGGGCTGGTCGGCCCCGCACCCCGAGGCGTGGGCAGGCAGGGCTCTGCGTGCCGCACGGCGGGGGAGGGGGAAGCAGGGAGGGGGCTAGGCCCCCCTTAGGGCACAGCCCCGACGTGCGGGGCTCATGTCTGCCGGCCAGTGCTGCCTCGGCCAGCTCGCCCCTTCTCTGAGAGCCGGGTAGGGGCACGGGGCGGACCGGGGGAACGAGGAGGAAACGTGCTTGTGGCTCGTCCTTACAGCATGTCACCTCTGCAGAGCAGGCACGGGTGGGCTTTGTGGCCGGGGGCTGCAGCCAGGCTCGCAGTGACACAGCAGTCCCTGGGGAATTTGTACTCAGGACCGAGCTGCCCGCCTGTTCGCGTTGATCTGGCACTCAAAAGAGCACCATGATCCCTCCAAAGTTCACTTCCCTTAAGATAAGATCTGTCCTATAGATCTTATAATGATGTTGTCCTCTGGACCTGCCCTGATGTCCGAGTTCCAGCTTTAGCTCAGGGTGTTTCTGTCCTGCTGCTCGAGCAGTCCTGCTTTCTCCCTGGAAAGGCTCCGGGTTCATCCAGCTCCTGAGTTCAGAAGGTAGCCTAGAAGGGGATGCCTTTACCGTAGCCAGGTGGGTTGGAAAGGAAATAATAATAATTAAAAAAAAAAAATGGCCCTGCAAAAGCTGATGTTGACACGTTTGAGAGCTTGCCGAGAGGCCAGCTTATCTGGTCGAACACGGCTCAGGCCGCTGCCAAAAAGCAGGAGACTCGGTCAGCCCTCGAGGGGCATCCATAGGAGCTCAAGCTGCCAAAGGGCTGCACAAACAGGCATTCAAGTTTTCAAAACATTCTGGGAAATGCGCGGAGCTCGGCCGGGTCTGGCCCTGCTCCCCTCCTCTTCCCCGTTTCCCCGCCTCCCCGCAGTCATGTGGCGGCCCCCACCCGCCCCCCGCCCGGCTCCCCCCACGCACTCGACCGGGGCTCACACCAACTTCACCTAACAGTGAGGGACACCGAGGGCCAGGTTCTCCTGCACTGCCTGCAAAAGGGAGTGCAAGAGAGCCCTGAGTGAGGGGCGAGCCGAGAGCCATGAGTGTTTGACGAGAAACCATCACAATATTTTAAATGAGCTTAGGGCAAACCGGTTATGACAATTTTTTTAATTGTTTTCGCCCTTGACTGAGAAGTGTCAGAATTGATGGATAACAAGTATGTAGAGATGCAGTGTTTTAAGGAGGTATGAGGAAAGCAGCTTTATTTGGAATTCACACTCTCAGTACATTTGTAAGTAACAGATTCATACTTCCTAACGTTTGTCTCTTCTGTGCACTCCTATTGAGATGGTCATGAATAGGACTGTCAAATCCATTTCGTAGAGCAAGTAGACTTGAAAGTTGAGATATTGTGAGGATGGTGTGTGGTTTAAAATGCCTGCGTAAACATGTTCTGTAAGGATGGAGAGCTAATTGCATCGTCTGTCACTTTTCATCATCTCCACTCAGAAAGATGTACACAAGGATGTATCTATAGCTAGCTACCTAAATATCAGCCTTGTGTTACAGGGGAAATATGGTGAGAGCCAAGCAGAGCCAAAATACGTAGCTGCAGCCAGCCCAGAGTACGTGAAGCTGTGAGAAAAATGTCCCCTATGCAGTTATGTGTGTCCTACACTTTAATCTTATGGCTTCCGATCATTGGCTGGTAGCTTCTGTTAGTAGGGTAGATTGGTTGACATTGCCAAATGGTTTCTTCTTTTACTACTTAACATGAAACCTATTGATCATCAATACTGTTAAATTTTTTTATGGAGATGCAAAATCCCGCTCTGGGAGCTTTACCTGGCACGTATGTGGTAAAGTATCCACTGGCAAGTTACAGCAAGTTGATGTATTAAAATGCTGAGAGTTTGACACGATGGGTAGAGGATTAATTGTTGCTTTATTTAGTAAGACTGCATGTTTATTTGTATGTCAGGGTCCAAGCTCTGTGGTCATACGGTGGGCAGATATTTACAGCTGTGTTTTTCCTTCTTGAGGCAGAAGAATCTTTTCCTATGTTTCATTTACTCTTCTGGGGTTCACAATCCCCTTCTTAAAAACTTAAGTAGATGCTTCCTTCTGTGCTGAAGCCCTAAGCTTTTCTAAACCTGTAAGGCCTCAGCGTGCAATGCTGCAGCCCTGGCCCACGCATCCACCCCGCACGACACGAGCCCGCAGGCCTGGTGTTTCCTTCAGGTGAGACGCATCAGGACAGAGTCAGTTGGGAATGTTTTGCGATGCTTTTCCGTCAGGCCAAGGATGGGGGTTTTACGTAGAACTCGCCTGCAAGTGTGCGTGAGAGAGAGGGAGAGGGGAAGGGAGAGAGACTCCCTCTTCTGGGTTAGACACTCAGGCTCAGCCTGAGCATCACCATGTCTCACATTGCTCTGGCAGCCAGTAACCGGATAACCGCTGGAACTTGCCAAAGGAGGGAAGGGGACGGGGAGACTTCCAGGAATCCTTTGTCAGGGCTCAGGCAACGGTACAATGTCCCGAGCGCCAGGCCAAGGCGCACGCCTACCAGCGAGCCGGCGGTGCGGCCCTCGGCGGCGGCTGCAGCCGGGGGAGGCCCCGCGCGGCCAACAAGTGTCAGGGACCCGCGGGCCACTCGGGCCCGCCGCCGCGGGGGGCGTGGGGCCGCCTGGCCTCCCGCCGCTCCGGCCTGCCGGGGCCCCGGGGGGCTCAAACGGGGGAGAACCCCGCGGGCCGCCCCCCGCCTCGGGGCAGGGCAGCGGGCACAGACAAAGGCCGGGGCGGGCGGCCGGGGCGGGCGGCCGGGGCTCTCCCACCCTCCCCCGCCTTGGCTTTGTTTCCCCACGGCCGAACCGGCGGCGGAAGCTGGGCAGCGGCCGGGCGGCGCGGCCCGGGGGAAGACCCCGGTCAGGGCCTCCCGCTGCAGTGTCCCCGGCCCGGGCCGAGGGGCGCCGCAGGGCGGGGCGGGGGGACCGGGAGGGGCGGGGGGAAGGGGGCCGCCCGGCGGCAGCGCATGCGCAGTCCCTCCCCTGCGCGCACCCTCCCCGCCGCACCGAGCGATAACCCTTTCAGTCAGCCGCGGGACCTGTCATTCGTGACGTCACCCGGCGGCAGCCAATGGGAGCGCGCGGCAATTGTTTGGCCGGCGGGGCCGGTGCCGCGGCCCGGAGGCGGCGCGCGGCCGCCCGCGCCCCGTCCCGTCCCGCGGCCGCGCCGCGCCGCGCCGCGTGGGGCTGCCCGCCGGCCCCGCGGGAGGACGGGCCCCGCGGGGTGACCCCCCGGCCCGCCGCCGCCCAGAGCGAGCCCCCGCCGAGCCCGCCCGCTGGCTGCGCCTCTCGCGCGCCCCGCCGCCGGGGCGGTGGGACAGGGAAACTTTTTGCGGGGAGAAAAAAAAAAAAAAAAAAAAAAGTTGTCGGCCCCCCCCACCCCCCCCGTCTCTGTGTCTCTCTCCTCCCGCTGTCAGGTGACTTTTTAGCGTTAGAAGCTAATAACCGTGGATGCTCCGGGCATCCAGTGATGGACCCTGCTGCTCTCTCCAGGCGGAACGCGGCGCTGAGATCAGTAGACTTGGCGGGGGCTCCTCGCCGCCACCACCGCCACCCCCCCCAGAGCATGACAGGCTTCCCGGGCTTCGCCGGGCACCCCCACGCCACGGCGCCCACGCCGCCGGGGGAGCACGCCGCCGAGTCCCGCCTCGGGCCGCACCCGCTCCGGCCAGAATACATGGGGCACCGCCACCATCCTCCTCCTCATCCTCCTCCTCAGCATCACCCCGCGGCCCTTAAGCTCAGCCCTGCCCCTCATCCCCACCACCACCTCCACCACCACCACCACCACTATCATCATCATCATCATCATCATCATCATATGGCAGGCCAAGCCGAGGTGGTCTCTAGTCAAACGGGAGCGTTTGGCCCGGCGCAGTCACCAGCAGTCCCTTACCCCGTCTCTCACCCAGCCCAGGCTCTGGCAGCAGGTAGGGACTTCTTCATACGCAGAGACCTGCCGGCCCCACTCATGCCAGGGCTGACCGAGCAGCACCCCGCTGCAAGTTCTCACCACGGACTGTTTGTCTCAACAACAGGTAGCTACCCCGGACACCATGGTCACCACCACCACTCAGAAGCTGGGAATCCCTCTCTATTCACTGGACTCCATGAGCAGCCTCCCCATGCAGCTCCAGGTGGCCATCTAAACGGACAGATAAGACTGGGGTTACCTGGAGAAATGTACGCCAGGTCTGAACATTTCACTCAAGTACCAGCCTCCAGGACAGATCCTTTTGCTGCTTCTTCGCTTCATAGCTACGGTGGCATGAATCTGAACGTGAACCTGGCTCCACACCACGGCCCGGGTGCCTTCTTTCGTTACATGAGGCAGCCCATCAAACAGGAACTCATCTGTAAGTGGATTGAGTTGGACCAGACTCCCAAAAAATTATGCTCGAAAACTTTCAGCACGATGCACGAGCTGGTGACTCATGTCACGGTGGAGCACGTTGGAGGACCCGAGCAGTCCAATCACATATGTTTCTGGGAAGAGTGTCCAAGAGAAGGGAAACCTTTCAAGGCCAAATATAAACTTGTAAATCACATCAGAGTCCACACAGGTGAAAAACCTTTCCCCTGCCCTTTCCCAGGCTGTGGCAAAGTGTTTGCCAGATCAGAGAATCTCAAAATACACAAAAGAACTCATACAGGTCAGTATGTAAAGCTCTCTTTACTCTCTCTGTGTGTTATTCAGCATACTGTTTTGCTTTATTTTGTTTTTAATGTATCCTTTGCGTTGTTATTGAATGCACGCCAAGTACTTCTGGAAAATAAATTCTCAGATTTGTTTGCTTCTTTACCGCTTGGAGGAGGGGGGAGGATAGGAGGGGGAAAAAAGGAAGAGCGAGAACAAATCTCAGAATTCTCGTCCATATATTTCTCTGGTTGTGCGGAGAGGCTGCTGTAATGTTTATGCGGGTAGATCTGTGTAAATATCGAGTGATATAGCTACTATTTCTGCTTATTCACACAGGCGAGGGTGGGTTGTTGGGGTTTTTTTTTGGCAATTTAAAGTAGTTGGGGAAAAAATGAAATCATTGTGCAAGCTCACAAATTAAAAGTGAACAATAGAAGTTACTACTTGTCTAGTCAGTTTTGACTGATGTCGCTGAGATGCTGCTGCTCGAACATTGTGAGAATAACACAGCTGCGACCTTTTCGTTCAACAGTTTTGTTTTGGGCAGAGGGAGTTTCAAATGTTTGATCTGAATAACATTGACATTTTTAATGAGCATTCCCTTCCAACGACTCTCTGCATTCGCAAATATGGGGAGCTGCAAGTTCTGATTCTCCTCGGGAGGGAAAAAAAAATAAAGGAGAAGAAAACTCGGTATTGTTTCGGCCTGTACGTTTTGAAATGTCATTTGCAGATCTGTTAAGCGAAACTGGGACATGTGTCAGAAACATCTGTTAGTTCTAGTTAACAGAAAATGAAGTAACTCGATGGACGATCTTGCAAAACTACGTTTGAAATCTTCCGGCCAGGAAAGCATTTATAATTAATGAAATTGCAAGTAGAAAGTTTTCACACTTCCAGAAACAGCTTGTGAAGTTGTATTAATTAGTTTTGCAGACGGTGTTTGTAGTCTGTAGCGCTGGCCCTTTTTTTTCTTTTTTTTTTTTTTTTTTTTTCTCTCTGAAGAAGAAGATAAGAAATAAGCCCTTTTTGGAAAATGTAATCTGTTCCAGTGTAGGGTTTTCCACCTCCCACCCCCTTCTGTACAGCCTTATGCACTGCGAGGGAAACTACATAATCCTATTGTAAGATCTGCTTACAGCCAAACGATTTTTTTCGCCTTCCAGTTCATAAAACTCCCCTTCCCCCATGCTCGGTGCAGGGCTTGACCTTCCAGGAGTTGCATTTTTACGATATAACTCGACGTGATATAATTTGCAGAACGTACACTAATTTCGTGTCGCTATCGTCTAAACATAGCACGGAGGTTTTACAGCGACCGTCACTCGTCACCTAATTATTTTTCCAGCGCTCTATGAATAGCTCGTCTGTGTGCGGGGGGGTGGGGGGTGGGGGGGGGGGGCGATGGCAAAGTTGTGCTCCTCTGCTGCCTCCTCGGCCCCCTTTTTCCAGGAGAAAGGAGTATCCCCGGGTCACATAACTTGTATCCGAGCCAGCCTCTTCTCGGATCAGCACAGGTACAGCCATTAACCGGGAGAGCTCATCCCTTAATGACAGTGTTTTTCTTAAGTAAACAAACTTTTACTGCTCTTTAACGGCCTCACTGTTTGAAGTCTCTGAAGCAGAAAATGGCTAAATTCTTGGGAAAACTGACCTACATCGGAGAGGCAGGTTCAGGGCAAACGCGAGATCGGAGGTTTGCGTTTATTAAACATCATTCCGCACGTCTGTACTTTTCGCTTTAACTTTCCCGGTGATTAATTGCTGTATTGTGAAAACTCCTGCAGGGCCTTTATGGTTCCACCGTTTCTATTAAACACCCAGAAGTTGTCAAAAACGCAATGTTTCTGAAACCCTAATAGAACTCGCTACGAATTATTCATGAAGACAGTTCTAGATTCAACAGGAAAATTATTGCCTCCTCAAATATTAATGACTTCTGATTTCTCCGAGGCTGGGGAGCAAGGCAGAGGGATTTCTGGCGATCTGCGAATTTTCCGGCTTGGAGGATAAGGCCGTACGGGCGGCGGCGGCGGGACGAGCAGGACGGGCAGGGACCACTTCGCCGCCGTCTCTGCGGGCCAGGGACAATGGTGCGAGACGTGGGACGGAGCCCCTCTCCCTCCCGGGCGGCCCCCGCCGCCCCCGCGCCCCGCCAGCAGCCCCGGGGGCCGCCACCTCCGCCACCCCCCCCGCCACCCCCCCACCCCTCCCCGGAAAAGTTGGTAAATACCTTAATCCACTCCCGGAGACGGGGGATTATGCCACAATTTCCAAGCTGAGTTTCACTGAACACTTTTGCCCAGCTACAAGTGTGGGGGTAAAATGGCGGTTGAGATCCTGCGCTTCTCCATCGCCCGGGGAACTTTCTGCGTGGCTGCACCTCCGTGCTCGGGCTGCGGCAGCCAGGACCTGTAAAATGTCCTCTCCCTGCCGGGTAGGGATTTCCACGTAAGAAAACCTGCTCTCGCGAAAGGAATACTTGCAAATGGCTCGGGTGGCTCCTCTTTATTGAGGCGTTCAGAGAATGCAAACCGGGCAGCTGAGAAAATGCTGCCCTCTTCCCAGTTGAAACCTGACTGTACGGAGGGACCTTTCAGTGGCTCTTTCGGGGGCTTAAGCGAAGTTGAACAGTTTTCAACTCTCGGGAAAGCGGGATGCGCCGCAGCCCGCTTTTACCTGAATGTAACTCACTTTGCACAAGCGGAGTGCTTATGAGGATGGCTTTCCCTGGGGTCTCCTAACTTACTGCTTGCTTGTACTACACTAATATCCTTGATTTGTTGTCTCAACTTAGATGCTGAAGGTCAAATTGTTGCCTTACGTGAAGCTGTAATTAGATTATATGCGTGCGTGTGTCTATGCATATGCACCGCTGTATGTCGACAGGATTTGGTTACAGGATCCGCATCGTTTTCTCAAAGACCTTATTTTTAACCTCTTCCCCCCTTCCCTCTAAAGCCAGGTATTTACCCATCCTCTGTGCAAACGTTAGTGGTGCAGGATGTGAGAGCTCCTCATTGATTATTACAGTGCGGAAAGGACATACTTAAAACGCGGAGTCATGAGCTTTTTCCCACCCACCTTGCATAAAGTGCATTCATGTGAAATATTTGGAATGCCTTCCTTTATGTGCCTCTGCTCGCAGCCGAGCACGAGGTGGGCTGCGTCCCTCCGAAATTTAATGGTGACGAACTGAGAGGGGGAAAACAAAAATCCCAGGAAATGCAGAAGAAAAAAAAAACACAAACAAAACCACAACCAAAACCTGGAAGCTTTTACAGATAGTGGAAGTCCTTTCGACCACATACGCCATGATGGTGAACACAGTGGCTTTGTTTGCTCTCTACGTTTAAGGTTCGGCCGTGTATTTTTGTGGTATCTTCTGCGCCCTGCTACTTTTTGGGGTTTGACGGATAAGGAGGTTATTTTCATATTCGGTTGGTGCAAGACCTGGGCACTCCTTGGCGAGCAGGGTTTTGCAGTTTGCTATTATCAGCGACGATGATGTAGTCATAATTTCATCCCGAAGCTGTCCGTGGCGTGTTTCACTGAAAAGCTCTATGCTGTGTGCCATGCCCGGTCCACACGATCAGAGGTTAAACTTTCACACGACTCCAGCAACATGATTGTATTTCTATTATGCTTAACGTCACTTATCATATTACCAGACAAATTAATCCCGATTGCAATTCCTTCCATGACTGAGTAGATTCAAATGAAAAGGGAATACTACCCTCACGACAGTGCCATGCACCGGCCTAGTCATCCTCTCGCTGAATCTCTAGCGTTTTGCCCCCCACAATCAATGTCTTTTTGAAAGATTTTGTGCCTTAACGCACGGTATCAGCAAGCCGGGGAGCGGGGAAAGGAGGGGGGGCTGCGGATCTCGCACGGGATTGTAATCAGCGCAAGAATGGAGTGGATGAGATGTGATCTAGCCAGGTTATGAATAACATTTCCACGTGCACCTGGGGGAGTGTGAGAGATTTATTTAACGTAAAAAACCTTCCTAGGGATACATCACTGACCGCTCTTTCTGCAGGACGTCGGGAGTCTGCGGGGACAGCGCACGTTGCTCAGAGCGAGCACTTGGCCTCTTAAGTTTTCCTTATCGCGGGGCTTTGTCTTTTGCACAGGCCCCCACGTAGATACGCAGGGCAGGGGAAGTGGGAGGAGGAGCTGCCCGGGCAGGGCGCTCCCGGTGCCGAGTCGGGCGGGCACGGAGCGGCGGCGCCGGGGGAGCTCGGTGAGGCGGGCGGGGAAGGGCAGGCCCGACGGTGCAGGGGCAGGCGGAGGCCGGAGGGGAGCTGCCCCGGGGTGAGGAGCCGTTCCGGGGCCGGAGAGAGGGGCCCCGGGGGGCTGCGGGCTTGGGGGGTGCCGGGGTGAGCCGCTCCCTGCCCCGCGGCCGCTGTCGCTAATGGCTGTGCTCGCCCATTGCCTCCTGCAGGGGAGAAGCCGTTCAAATGTGAATTCGAGGGCTGTGACAGACGCTTCGCCAACAGCAGCGACAGGAAGAAGCACTCGCACGTCCACACCAGCGACAAGCCCTACAACTGCAAAGTGAGAGGCTGCGACAAGTCTTACACCCACCCCAGCTCCCTGAGAAAACACATGAAAGTGCACTGCAAATCCCCTCCTCCCAGCTCTGGCTACGAGTCCTCCACGCCCTCCTTGGTGTCCCCCTCCTCGGACTCCGGCCGAGAGCCCCCCGCCTCCTGTTCCCACGCCGAGCCCTCCGCGCCCGCGCAGCCCGCCGCCAACCTGAGCGAATGGTACGTGTGTCAGGCCGCGGGGCTCCGAGGCCCCCCCGCGCCCCCCGCCGCCCCCCCGCCGCCGCGCCCCCCCCAGCGAGCCCCGGCCCCGCTGCTAGTGCGGGCGGCGGCGGGGGCCCTCGCTCGGCCGGGGCCGGGGGCGCTGCGCCGGGCGCGGGGAGGCCGGGCGGGCGGGTAGGGCAGGCGTGGGGCCGGGGAGGGACGCGCCGCGCAGCGCACGGGTGGCCGGCGGCGGGCCCCAGCCCGCGCCCCCGGCACGGCGCACACCGGAGGCTGCTCCCCTCGGCCGGGGTGCTGCCGCCCCCTCCCGCCGCGCCGCACACCCCTCTCTGCCCGTCTTGCTCCAGTCTGTTTACAAGCCCGCTGATTTGCATCCCCGTCCCTTCCCTCCCTTTCCCCTCCCAGAAGGACCAGAGTGGTTTCGTACGGAGTTTGGCTGTACAGATTCTCTCCTGTCAACAGTACTGTGTGCTGCAGTGTTCTGTTCGCCCACGTTTTCCTGTCAGTGTGTTTTTTTAAGGGAAAAAAAGATATTAAAAACCTACTATTTGTTACCGGATTGTACAAAATGGATCCATTAAATTCTTTGATTAATTAACCCGTTCGATGGACGTTTCTGTAAAGAATCTACTTCCTTCTCCCTCTTGCTGTATATAAATACGTGTATATATATATATATATATATATATATATATATATATTTCCCCCCTCCCAGTAGTCGCTAATAAAGAAAGGCCCGGGGGGGGATGTGATGATTGACTGTCCATTTTAGCTCCCACTGGTAATGACTTCTAATACCCAAACATGCCCGTCCCCACCCCGAGCGTGGCTCCTGTTGAATCGTGGGCGCTGGGGCTCCCGGGGGGGCGGCGGGGGGGCAGAGCCCGCTCGGTGACGTCACGGCCGGGGCCGGGGCCGGGCAGCCTCCCGGCAGCGCGGGCACCTGGGGCCGCTGCTCCACGGCGTCTGCCCTGCCGGTGGTGCCGGTGATAAATGCTTGTACCTGTCCGGCAGCGCAGGTTTAGCCCCTTCACCCTGCTCCGAGCTCCCGGCCAGACCCGACGCAAACCTTCACTCCTCTGGTTCAGAGAAAAAAAGAAGGAGGGGGGAAAAAAACCCAAATAAATAAACAAAAACCCTCCACTGGGGTAGCTTGAAACTGCCGAATGGTGCCGGTTTAATTACTTTAATGATGTTTAAGAATACCAGATAGTATAGGCAAATAAACAGCATGGGCTGCTGGAAGAGATTTCCATGGTTTGCTGAGTGCAGACAGAAGGCTGCTGTAACCGCATCTTCTCGTGTCTGGTACATCACCTCTGCACCCAGGTGACTGGGGATGGTGTGTGTACACACACACATGCGAGCGCGCGCGTAAATGTATATATCTATAAATACAAAAGCGACAGGAAAATAAATAGCTGGTCAGTGGCTAAAAACACCCCCACGCCCAGCGCCTCCCCGGCTGATGCAGCTTCATTTTCCTCCCAAGGCACCAAGTAGGGGTTCCCCTCCTCACTCGCCCAAACTCGACAACTTTTGTATTCAAATACCTCGAAGAGTGACAACAGCGTGTCGCTACCGGGAATAGACGTAGGGAATTACCTAGGCGAGAGAAATGTGCGAGACAGGAGCCTAAACTAGGGAGGAATCGTGCCCCTCTGCAGCCCCTGAAACTTGTGTCGTGGAAATAGAGAAGTAGAGAAGCCAGCTGCGGACAGGGAGGATGTTTCCATCGTGTCCCGAGATCTGTTTATTCCTTTAGTTCTCTATTTACAGAAGCATTTGGATGTGCAGGTTAATCACGTTTAATTTTTCATTTGCTTGTTACAGATGTCTACCCCGTTGCTCTCAAGGTAATCTAGACAGACGCAGCTGAAAGCCTGAATCTTATGCCTTAGACATCAAAGCAAGCTCGCACAAAGAAGTATTTCTTCACAACGGTGAATCTTCATGGTAAGTTAGGATTTCTATGGCAATAGGCAAGTCATACTTAAATAGTGAAAGGCGAAGTCTGGAGCCCGTCCAGTCTTTTCATTAAGGACATAATATTTACGTCTAACAGGCCCTTTTTCTTGTGTATACAAGTATATATTTTTGTTTGACGCGAACTAAATCATTTTCATTTAATTTCCGGTAAACAAAACCCACGCGAACAGGGCACTTGTTCCAGACCATAATAAAAATGGATAAGACTGTCAGGAAGAAAAGGCCCGCTTGAACCGTCGCCTCGGCTCACTTTTGTTTCTGCTTTCTGCCGGGATCAGAGAATGCGTTTGGGATTTGAGGCCGAGTTTCTAAAGGCAAGGAAATGGTTTTTAAGGGGGAAAAGAAAAGGAGAAAGGTCTAATCAAGCTCGGGTTGTTCAAAGGGCCTGATTTTGGGGTTGAAAGTGTGAGTTTTATGGTGCATCAGCATGCCACGTTAGGATCGCTATGGTAATGAGGAAAGCAATAGCAAGCGGCCTTCAAAGGAGGCACACTCCATTTGAGACAGTCTATTAAGATACATTTGCACTGACCTTTGGTTTCATGCTAGCTTAATACACTCAATCTGCTCCCCGCTAGAGATATACTTCCTCCACCTCATGCGCTTCGGAGGAGCTGGGGCTCGCTGGGCTTCGCCCTCCCCCCGAGGCCGGCTCCACTCCGCCGTTGTGGCCCCGCTCTCCTTGCCCCCAACGTCAGGGGCTGCCAGCCAGGCTCGGGGTGAGCTCCCGGCCCCTCTCCCCAGCATTTCTGACCAGCTCCCAGCAGCAAAGCCCGGCCACGCCGCCCGAGACGTGCTCCGCTCACCTCCCCCCTGCCCAGCCCTCGCAGGGGGTGATAGGATGGGGACGGAGGAGACCCCCCCTCCTCGGGCCGCCTCGGCCCCAGGGAGTAGGTGTGCGGGTGGAGGTTCCCCTAGGAAAGCGGGGCGCGGGCCGGGGGAGTTGCCCGTGCCCCCCGTCGCACTCACCCGGCCCGCCCGGAGCTGCGCGGCAGCGAGCAGAGGCTCCGCGGTGCGGGGGAACTTGACACCCGCACGGCCGGGGCCATGGGCGCTGGGCCATGGGCCCAGGAAAGTTAGAAGTCCATGTTCCAGTAATTGTCTTGTTGTTTATTTTATCCAAGTACCCTGGTGAATAGGGGAAAAATAAACATGATGAAAAAAAATTCAAACAGTTGAGTCGTCTTTAGTGCCAGCCCTTGTGGTTGAATAAAAAGGATGGTCCAATTTCTATTGAGCTGAGAAATCTTTGAAGTGGGAGTTATTATCTGAGAAATTCCTGCTCGTCGTCCTAACAACGCTGATGAAACGTAAAAGGTTCTTTGTCAGCGATTTGTTCTCCTCTCTGTCAAACTCACCCAGCCCGTTAGCTTTAAACCGTTTCTAAAGAGATAAAATCAAACTTTTAAAGATAACTTTAGGGGCCCAGAGGGTGCAGAAAATACCAAACTATCGAATCCTGTGTATAGACATACATCTGGATATATGTGGCTGTGTCTGTGTGAAACTCTGTCTGTGTACAGATCTCCATAGATGTCCGTATGACCTTACTGTTCGAAAGTTGAAATGATGTCCATTTTTTTGCATTTTATCCTCTGAACTTTTCCGTCTAATAAATTATTCCTACACATATGCTGCACAGAATACGATTCTTGGGAGAAGGCAGAAACGTTGGGTTTCATTAACACCAGTATGTGACCAACAAACGTTTTCTTTCCAGTAGAGTGAAAGCAAGAGCATAGACATAAGAGTGAAGGCTTTGATCATTTTAACAGTCCGAATACCTATTAAGCATGTATATACTGCAATGTATCGAAGTTGTTAACGCATTCAAAGCGATGGCTTCCATATGCTCTCATGTTTTATTGTCCGTAAGTGTAAAGATAGTCAAATTGCATCCCTTTCGTATCTTCATTTTATAAACATCACGGTGTATACTGAAATGATTCCCCGATCGAGCTTTATTTAGTAGTTTCTCATTGGAGATCATGCAATGCTCTGTTCCTGACGCCAATTCCTTGAAGTTGTAACTCATCAGTGTACTTCTGTTTTAGTTGCTACAGAATGATCTGAGCCCAATCCTGCCATGCTAAGCAACCCCATTAATTTAATGGGACTTTTCCTGAGTAAAGACCGAGTCAAACTGCAGTGGAGTGGGTATTTTATTATTCTTAATAACAATAATTTTGGAGCTTGTCATATTTATGGGAAAATCTACCACATCCCTTGTGAACTGTACAGAGAAGAAGCCTCTGAAAACGTAGCTCGCAAAAAAAACATTTGCAATGTTGATATGCTGTATCTCTTTCCAGACTTCTTATATTCCGTATTTTCCTTCATCACACGTTTGATAACGAAGGAACGTTCTGTTGTGTGTTTGAACATACTATTTATTTTTAATATTTGGATTTTTTTACAATAAATATTTATAAACGTTTCAATTCTATGGTTATTTTTACAAATGTGCACTTTTAAAATATGTGTTTGTACTGATGATACCGAGCCATTCCTAAAACACTGTGTAATCAACCTTGTCTTTCTGTTGGTTTTTCTATTAGTTGAAAAAAAATTTCCCCAAACCGGTGTACTATTAATGTGGTGTACAATCAAGTACTAACGCGTGTTTTTTCTTGGTCTTTAACCTCTTTTAATGTTAATCGTTTTAGGTTGGCGTTTGCATTAAAAGAACAAAACAAAACACTTCTTTGGCTTCATTTCTGAGATAACGTTTTTCAGATCGGAGGTTTTAAATTAATCGTGCTTCAAATATTGGCGGAGGTGCAGACTGTGAAAACAGAGCCCGCTGTCACCCCAGTGGAGCCTTATCCCTTTGTCGTCCCCCCCCGGTTACCCCTGCAGTGGCACCCTGCCCCCCCCCCCCCCCCCCCGCAGTGTGCAGTCCTGGGGTCACTCACACCCCGGGTACCGGCGAGGGTTTCCAGCCGAAAGGCTGCTTCTCCCCCCCGCCCCCAAGGAGTTATTGTTTGAGCAGGGCGGGTGAGGGATGAAACTGTTTGTTTGAAGAATTTCCCCCCCCCCAAAATGAGTCCTTGTCACAGTGACACTTTTCCTAAGGTTCCTGGGAGGATTTAGAGCGGTTTACTTCTTTTTAAGAGGGAAATGCATTCGTCAGCTAAAGTAATCTGAAGGTAAGCCTTCTTCGCCTTGCTTGCTCCCCTAACCGATTGTAATACGTTGCAGGGTTTCGCAGCTCCCGAACATGCCCGGAGTTTTTTTCTTCGCGTGACTTTTTAAACCTCAGCTTTGCGATTTAGAGGGATGCAGCGGCCCTGGGCGCAGAGATGGTCCTAACCCCGGCGGGCGCAGCGCGCATGCGCGCTGCCGTGACTCCTTTTAAAAAAGGAAAACTTGAAAGAAGTTGCCTAACACAGAGAGATGACAAAAAGTTGGCTTTGGCTGGTAGGAATATTGTCAAAAAAGAATACATTTTATTACGGAAAGAGAGAGAGAGAGAGAAAGAAAATAATTAAAGAAAGAAAAGAATTCGAGAAAAAGAACCGAAGGAAAACATTTTCGCTGGTCTGTAAAAGACAAAAAAATGGCCCATAAAGGAAAGGAGGGCTAACAGTACATGCTAATTAAAGAATACAATTCTATGGTCTATAATGATTGAGCGAAGACATGTACTTATTACACTTGACTGTCAACAAGGGAAGGAATGTCCCCTCAGACAACATGGTGAGAGACGTGTGGGCATTATTAGTGGTCCTTTTATAGACATTGCCTTTTCTTTCTCAATGCTGACAAACCATTTTGGAGGGAACCATCCCCTGTTGCTTCCTATCATCGATCCCCATGCAAGCCCCTGCATTGTGCAAGTGCATTAATTAAAGACCATTCATTTAACAAAAGAACATTGTAAGTTCAGGAAAGGAAGATTAGAAATATGAATCAGTAACTGAGACCCGTTTCCACCGCCTTATCGGAGGAAGCGGAGGGGAAGGACGTGCAGCGTGCGGTTAAACCCACCTCACCTCCCCAGCCTGAGCTCCCCCCACCCCCCCCCCCCACCCCGCTCGGCCACCATTTAGGCTCTTTGGGACAGAAAACCTGAAATGGATTACAACTGGGGGTAAAAAAACCAAAAACAAACAAACAAAAAAAGATTGTTGTCAAGTGTCTGATATGTCGGATTGCTCAGCCCTCCCCTGCCCCCCGCCAGCCTGCCCGCTCCCAGGGCCCGCAGCGCCCCGCACAGCCGCCGCTTCCCGGGGCCGGACCCCCCTCTCCCCGGGAGCCACTGCGTCCAGGGCTGGTGTGCGTCTGTACACACAGCCCCACGCACATTTGTTATGTCAACGGGTTTTTCCAGCTGCGCGTAGAGGCACAGACACACAGACGTGCGCTCATCCCTCCTCATCCCTTCGCTGCCTAGATTTTTCCAGTCCGAAGGAAAAAACAGCTGGTCCCCCAAAGCCGGTCGCGACACGGGCGTGACTTGTCGTGAGAAGGTAGAAGGAGAGAGTAGGGATGCGGAGGTTATGCGGGAGTGGGGGAAGGAGAGAAGTCGGATTCCCAGTATCACCCACATGACTTGCTAAGCGGCTCCAGCTTCTCTAAAACCTCTGGGCCATATGTTAGTTTATTTACACCCTTTGTCTTTTCGTGTGTCGCCTGGTGAAAGAATATTCCTGGGATATAAATGAAAGTAAGCTAGGGTAAACAAACAAGGGGAGCGCCTGCTTAAGGGATATGTAACATTTCTGAGATCTCAACAGAGCACGTCGTTCCCATGGTTATAATGGGGCCAGGATAGCAATTAAAGCTTTTAGTTAAAAACCCCAGATTTTTAATGCTGAATGACACATTGACTCCATTTTCTGACCGATGATTTAGAGTTTTTGCAAGATTACACTAGGGGAGGAGAAGGAGGGAGGACGACAAAAGTCACCGCAAAACCAACTCTTTAACAGTATTAAAAAAAAAAAAAAAAAGAAAAAAGCGCCATAACAGATTAAGGTGTTCCTAATGATGGCAAGAGCTCAGAAAAACCTCTGCAGCTTTCCCATGAGGCTGAATATGTTCCAGTTTCTGCATTTGGAGCTACCCAGCTCCCAGGCGAGGACCGCGCTGGCTTGCCTGGATTAGGCGACGAGACCCCGCGGCTTCGGGCACCAGCTCCCGCGCTTGGAAATCCGCGCATCAGTTTCATCTCCCTGTTCTCCAACCGCGGCGTCAACCCCATGGCCGGGCTAGAGCACGCCGGGCTACGAGGAAACCTTTTTCTTAAAATACACAGGACGCCCTAACAAATGGGCTGATTATTTTTTTTTTTTCTTTTCCCCCAAGTCAATGTTACGCAGAGGATCGGCTCATCACTGCTGCAAAGCCTGCCTGCAGGTCACTGCGCTGCTGTGCGCCCCCAGGGGCAGCCCCCCCGGGGTGCCGGGGAGCGCCCGGGGAACGGGAGCCGGGCTGAGCCGTGCGGGGCTGCGCTGCCCCCCCCGGGACGGGGACCCCCCCCCCAGGCCTGCTCTGGGTCCCTCCTGCCCTCGCCCTGACTAGCTGCCGCTCCTGGGGGTACCTGCTCCAGCCCGCCCTGAAAGCCAGACAAAAGCGCGGATCCCCCCCTTTCCCTTCCCCTCCACCCAGCTGTTTTGGGAAGACACACACACATACACACACACACACAAATTTATTCTCCAACTTTTGACTAGTCACTGCTGGATTAAATTATCCTCTGCCCTGGGGGGGGGCAATAGTGAAGCAATAGTAGCTCCTTGCTCCACCGCCTGCTCCTGCGAGCGGCTGGGAAACAGGGTGCATCTGAACTTGGGCAGAACTGGGCTGCCCTCCCACAGCCCTCCTTCCCTCGTCCCCCCGGGGCCGGGGGTGGCCGGGCTGGGAGTCCCGGAGGGGGGGAGTCCGAGGGAGGTTTCAAGGAGGGAGGTTTTGTTCTCCCTACCTGAGGACAGATTAATCCTCGCATATACTTGATAAAGATGAAGATCTTGCTGGGAGGACGGGGCGGAGGGAATGGGTGGGAAAAGAAAGAAGGAGTCACTGGATTGTTATTGTCTAGAAAACAGGCCACCTTTAAAAACCTGTTGTAGAAATACAGAGACTCCTTTAAGTGTGAAATATCATTTCATTGTAAATAGTCAAAAAAGAGTCGGTAATCCAACTTCCGGAAACTGTTCTGAATTATTTCAGCAGACTCTTTTAAAAGAGGATTAGCAGGGCTTTAGGGGAAAAATCCTTCTGTTTTATTCAATCTCTGATTTTATGTTATAATTACTAGATGTAAAGACTCGCGAATTAGTATGCAGGCGTCGTTCAGACATTATGCAGGTGCTATTCTAATCATTCAGCTTTTTAATTAAGGAACGAGGTAAGAAAACAGAATCATAAAAACACTTTTGTGAGAGCTGAGAAAATCGTGAGCGACTGCATGAATAAAGCCTTTATACCTTATCCTGACAGGTCAGACACCAATTGCCTGACTTACGACCTTTTCTTGCTGAAACAATGGTTAACAGCTTTCTCACCTTGTTCCCATTATAGCTTTTATTCTCTCGGAGAATTTATGGAAATGGCCCTAAAATGCTTACACTAAAGAGGGATGCAAAAAGGTATTGCAATTTTAATTGGTGCGTGTCCCGTACAAAGATACTTTCATTCGGGTCGTTCGGGAACGGAGAGTCTCAGCCCGGCACGAGGGTTTGGGTAGACCGAAACGGTTTAAAGCATAAAATTCTCCTCCAGGAGAGGAGGGGACACAAACAAACAAAAAACCCACCCAAAGTTGTCGGAATGCCCGGGCAGCCGCCGCGGCTGGGACGGCGCCGGCTCCCCTTTGTTCAACGCATCAGAAGGCATCGTGCTCCTTGATCCCGCGATGCAAACTTAAAGCCTTTGTGGGGCTTTGTTATTATTATTTAATTTCTTTCCCTCGCCTTCCTCCTCTCCCCTCCTCTCCACCCTCCCCACGCCTGCCACTACTGCATCACGTGTATTAACATATGAATGAAACAACCAGAGCCAATGCACTTAAGGTAATACCTATGCTCCGTTCTCGCCTGATTATCTTTTTATAGAAAGTTACATTAACTAATGACATTTACATAAATATGAATAATTAGCAAGGTGAGTAATTCTGCTCCGGCGGGGGAAGGCGGAGTAGAGAAGTGCCTGAGACTTGCGCCCAATTTTCGGCGCAGCAGACCTGGGCGCTGCTCGCCCTGGCACCGGGCAGGAGGCGCGGAGTCGTCTGCGGGGAGGAGGGGAACTGTCACATTTATATTGTTCTCTTTCTCTCTCCCTCCCCCCTCCCTTAATGTGAAACTTTTCTCTTGTGCCCCTCTTTTATCTCCCCTCCAGACCTCCAGTTCTGAGCAGAGTTCAGTGGCTGTAAATGATAGGTTCCCAAAAGCATCAATCCGCGCTCCTCTAGTACTTGGCCGAGAACAATGCAAGTATTAGGATATCAGCAGCACTCGAAATGATCACGCGTTAAATTATTTTGCTTTCACGGATGAGGGGGCTTTTTTCCAATGTAAATCAAGCGCTTTAGTTATTAAGTCTGAACACTAATCTCCAACAACCTTTACATAATGTGGCAGAATGTGCCACACCACTTCGCACCTGCACTCTGAATAGAGCCGCCTTTTCAATGTAAGACACGCTTGTTGCCCCTGGGCTCCAAAGGAGTTGTGTGAATAAGTCAAGCTTTTTGAATACCCCTACTCGCTTTCTCTTCCTCCTTTGATCACAGAAAATGTCTTCTAATTTGTCCTTTTTCATTGTAACAACGTTTTCAAGTCTCTTTTTATTTTCCAAACCACATATTTATAAAGAACATAAATCGCCCCAGAAAACAAAAGTTCTTTCCTCGCCAACTGGCCGAGTAGCCTATGATCACTTTGTTATTCACAAGGAGAAGGGGAAAACAAGGTTCTCGCAAAGACTGTTGCTTCTCGAGTTTGTCCTAAACAAACGTTTAACTTTGGGACGGGATGCGGGGGGGAGAAACGTGTTTGTTCCCTTCCAAAATAAGGGCAGACCCATTTGACTTGGGGATCTGCTGGCGGTTCTCTCCAGGCTGGTGGCCAGCTGCGCGTCCACCTTCTGGGTACCGGCGCTAAATGGCGTGGCAGAGGGCAGGAGGGACCGCTATCTCTCCTTGCCCACTGGAGTGGCTGCAGCCTCCGCCTGCTTCCTGAGCCCACCAGACAGCTCGGGGCGAAGCCAGCTGTAGCGAGCGGGTCCACACGCATTAATTCTTAGCTGAGCCGCCTACTTTAACGACCTTCGAGGATAATGAACTCTAATTTATAAATCCGCGCAAGATGTCAAAGTTAATAGGGAGCGGAACCGCTGCAAAAAACCGCCGGGCTCCCTCCCCCCACCCGCCACCCCCGAGCCCCCGAGCCCGGTTTTCCGCCTCGGAGCCGGACAGCGGCCGCCCCGCCGCCCAGTGCGCGGTGCCCGGCCCGGCTGCTCCGGGCTGCCCTGCCACCTCCGCAGCCCGCACCAGCTTCAGGGACAGAGGCTGGAGCCCACCAGGGATCCCACCTCCTGCCTCCGCCTCGGCCCCGTCTCAGACATTTCCGAGGTGTTTTGCCCGAGTGTCTACTAAGGAGCAGTAGGTTAATGGCATTTTAGTTGTTTGTCTCTCTGCAGGCTGAGCCCAGCCTAGGAGTTTCTCACTCCTCCTTCTCACAGACGGGTTTCCGGACGACTCTAACATCCCTATTCATTAGCACGTTAATCAAGGCTGTAATCCCAGCGAAGAGGTGCCCGTGCATTCCTGCTGCAGCTAAAACCGCCTCTCGAGCGCGCACCTATGCGCAGCGCCCGCTCCCCCCTCCGACTGGCTGCCTCCACCGAGAGGCTATTTTCTTACATTACCGTAGGCTCCGGGTAGGAAAACTAACAAACCCTCCTAATACAGTTTAAAACACTTTGATGTCTTGCCAAGAAACACGCTTCCTTCAAGAGACAAGTCAACATTTGTTTTTCACATTAAATGGCGTTTAGTTGCCACTGAAAAAATGATGCTGAAGGACTACTTTTTAATTCGATGTATAACAACCGCGGGGGTCTAAGAAAAAATAACGGCGAAAGCTATAGACACAAATAACTAAATTACCAAAACGTTAGTATATCTCCTAGGTTCATTAATATGTAACAGACTCCCCAGTTAATCTCCAAAAGCCAGTGTTCCCCCTCTAAAATAGCACTCTGGGACGAATTGTACAGGAGATCAATCACTGCTAATGCAGTAAGGTTTACTGCAAGGGGGGAAAAAGCTATTTACACCTTCAAATAGAAGCTTTTGAGATTTAAGAGTAAGGGTCATACATCACCAAGAATAAATGATTATGAATTGGTAAACGCGCCCTCCAGCCATTAGCTATGCGACGCGATTTATCATTTCTGGGTGTTTTTCTTTTTAAAATCATCTGGCCGTTTGAAAAGAAAAGCATGACGGAGAAAAAAAACACCGCGGGAAAGTTTGTTTTTGCATATACTATAAGTCATCAAAACATGGCTATTCAGAAATAAACGGGGTCACTTATGAACTGCTTAACGAGAGACAATAAAACCCTTCCATAGTACACTTTTATGACGAAGGGATCGGTGGGCGCCTCCGGCCGCTTCTGCCTTTTTTCCTCTTTTCGTGGCAAGTTACAAATCCGCAAGCCTTGTAAGAAATCATTTACGCCCTAAAAATGAGTTGCCAATGTCTTTCCGTCGCCTGACATACTCTGAACTTAAATGACAAAGGACGTTTTGCCAGTTTTCAACGATTGCCAGCCGTTAGCCAAGATGCTCAGGAACAGCCGTGCGAGGACTGGACGGGGAGGACTTGCCCCGGCAGCAGGCGTGGGGTAGCAGGACAGGGAACCTCTCGTTCCTTGTCGCCATTAGAAAAAAACAGAGACGAGGGCTCGTTTGAGTTGAAAACCTTGCAACCCAGGTCGGTGGAAGCCGGCTCAGCCCCTCTGGCGATATTTGGAGAGCTTTTTTGCTTGTGTGGCGCAAGTCGTTGGCTTCTTTTTATTTTTTGATTATTATTATTGAAATCGCTTTGCAATGCCAAGTAAACCTTTTTCCACTTAGACTGTGCTCAGGGCGGTGGGTATGTTGCTCGTCAAATTAAATAATCTATAATAAAACACATACTTCAGAGCTGGGAAAGAATGACAGCGTGCTGTCGAAGGGCGGGGGGAGGATGGCTGGCGGCACCCGGTCCCGGCTGCTGGGGGGGGCCGGGGTGGCTGTTCCCAGCGCCGGGCAGCGCTACCTCCCGGCCCCGGCTTGGGGCTGGCACCCGGACCTGCCGTCGGGGGTGCCAGCCAGGACAGCCGTGGGGGCGGGGGGGAGGCATGAAAAATGGGGTTCTGGGGGGCGAGTCACCTGCCACCGCCTCGAAATCTCTTTCGCCCCACAAAGAACGGAGCGTGACAGGCCGGAGGCTGGCGGTGGGCAGGGGAGAGCGGCGAGGGGCGCCCCGCTGGAGCACCTCTCTGGACGTGGCCCTCAGAAACGCTGAAGCCAGGGCAGCCCCTTCAGGCCTCTCGGGGGAGGCATGTTCGGGACCTCCGCTCGGAAGGGCCTCCGGGGAAAATATAAAGTTCCCTAAACTGTTACGTCCCGCTGCCCCGATACGTCGGGTTTCAATTGTGACAAGTGCCTGTTTTCTTAGGGTAAGAGATTTAATATGTCTGGTGAAAGGGTCTGTGGCAGTGAGGCTCACAGCAGGTAACCAACTCTGCTAGGGGGCTTTTTAGTCCCACTTCTAACGCTCCTAATATATTTGCAAGATTTGGGAATAAAGCGACTTGCTTCTAGACTCGAGGAAGAGCTGAGATTTCTGGTTTGTTTTACAAGCTCGTTACAGGCACATTTGGCCAAAGGGCACTGTTTTATGTAAAGACAAAGACACAGAGCCCGTTCTGGGGAATGCGGGGCTTTTACAAAACTCTGCTCCGTGGCTTATTGTCTACTGGGTGGCTTGGGGGGGGTGGTGGGTGGGCGCCGGGGAAGCCAGGCAGTTGCACGCGATGGGTTTGCTGACCCTGTGGGTACCTTGTTGGAGGCACCTGGAGACATTTGTCAGGCGATGCTGTCCCCTCTCGGTTTCTGGGCGTCTCCCCGCTCTCCACGGTAAGCAGCGAGGCGCTCCTGCGCCAGCCACGGAGAGCCGCGGAGCAGCGAGCGGAGGGGGCGGGCGGAGGGGTCGCAGGACCCCCCACCGGGGAGCCGCCCCGTGCCCCTCGCCCACCAGACCGCTGGCGACCTCGCCGTGGACTGCCCCGGGGCGTGCGCAGGCGTGAGGAGCGGGCAGGCTGCGGGAACCTCTGCCGGGTCCCGCGGGCAGGGGGCGCGGGGGGGGGGGGGGGGGGGCAGCGGGCGGGCTGGCAGCTGCCCGGGCCTTCCCGCACCCCGGCCCCGCGCAGCCCCTTCCGCACTTGTACGCGCAAAGAGGTGCCTCCTGCCCCTTCTACCCCCCGAGCTGAAGAGTGGTAATAAACTCGTAATTCCCCTTTGTCACGGGAGAGCGACGGAAGGGGGGGGGGGGGGGAGGGGAGGCGGCTGGCGCTGCTCCTCGCCTCCCCGGGGTCCCCACAGGAAGGTCCACTTCTTGGTCCACCAGAGAGGACTGGAGTGCAAGGCGTTTTCCTCAGAAACCGTCTTTGCCTTGAGAAGCCTACTTCACAACGCAGAGGAAGGAAAAAAATAGTATTCTGAGATGATCTAGTTCTTTGGAACAGATGAGATTGTTTCCTTGATTATCTAATGTTGCAATTCCAGTTCGAAGTATACCCATTTCCTCTTTATTACATCATTCTGCATTTTATTTCTATGATTTTATGTTTTACTGCTCTTCCTGCGAAAGTCTATCTTTTCAGCGTTATAGAAAGTCTCTGAAGATCCATAAGATTATTATTTATCTGACTTTCTGTGTCTCCGAGTGCTGTATACATTATATAATTGCTTTAAAATGTTTTCATAAATTACATTCAGAAATGTGTCATAGTAAATTACCTTTGTAATAAAATGTAAAAAATGCAAATGGCTGTTGTCTTTATTACGTTTTAAACCATTGGTTTATCTGCACTATTTCACTTGTCAGTTGCACAATATGTTGTATAAAGGGAAAGCACAGTTTGATAACAGATAGATGGAACCTCGTGTGTAATCTAGCAGGCACGTACAGTTTGGGTCATTTCCTTATCTCCCGCAGAAAAGACATTATCCCCCTCATATTTACATACTTTTCAATATTTGTCAAACAATCATGAATTATAAATTAATGAAATGTTTGACAGTCTTCAGAGATCAGACTAATGAAGACATTTACCTTTTTGGTGATTTGGATTCTCATCTTTGTAAGTTTAATGACATTTAGACTCTCACGGTTTATTAGGCTTTATTAGATTTGTCCTTCACTCCTGCTGTCATTCAGATGTCTCTGCATAAACATCACCTGCTTCAGGTACGAGAACAAATCGACTTCTTCCAGCAAGGCTCCGAAGCAGCAGCGCCACCACGCCTGGGCGCGGAGGGGCGCGGGGTTGCCCTGGCCCGGTGCCCGCAGGCCGCTGGCCGCCCCGTCGGGGCTGGCAGCCCGCGCCCCGGCCGCCCCCCGCGGCTGGGAGCCGTTACGGGCCTTCCCCAGGCAGGAGGCCGGTGTGGTGGGTCCCGCCGCAGCCCGGGCAGCGGGCGCACCGGGCCACGCGGCGCACACGCACCCGCGGGGCCCCGTTGGCCAGGCCGCGCCGAGCGCCCGGGGTTGGGCGGCCGCCCTCTGCCCGGCCTTCCCTCTGCTGGTGCCAGCCGGGCCCCGCTCGACGCCGCGCCCCGCAGTCGCGCTGACGGATGGTGCCGGCCGCCCCAACCCCATTAGGCGGCAGAAATTAAGCTGCCCCCCGAGAGGTCGGCTCTCGCCCCCCTCCACCTTTGCCTGGAGAGGCGCGTGCGAAACCCCGCCGGCCAGACCTGGCGCCATCTTCCTGGGAACAAAGACCCGGGGCTCCCCCAGCCTCGCCGCCCTGTAATCGAGTTTCCTAATTGCATTACCCCGCTCGCAAATGTCGGGAGCATGTGTTGGGGCACGGTGCGACCCCCTCCCCCCCGCCCGCCTTGCCTCCCCGGGGGCCGCACGGAGACCCTCCGTACCTCGACGCCCGGCGCACCCGGCCCGCCCGGCTCCGCTCGCCAGGTCGGCCCCGGGAGCGGGGAGCGGGCAGGCGGGGACGGGCGCTGCCTCGCAGCCTTTGCACTTCATCAAATATAGATCAGGTCTAAGCCTCGCGCTACGAACCTCGAACATTGTTTGCAGAGGCTTCCAAATATTTCCAAACAACGCTTTTTTAAAACACAATGGAGAGTTATTAAAGCGCTTGTTGGTAAAGTGAGCATGTGTTCTGCAATCATCAAAAATTGATATGTACCGCCGGTAAAGTAATTATGCATCATCCTGAGGATACGAGAACAGTACATTGTTAATCCACTTGCACACCCGTTGACTTGCAGCATCAGGCTGCAAATAGCTTAATTAAGTCATACACGTGGAATATAACCATATTGTTACATTGCATTATGCACACTATATCTCAATTTATTGGGACAATTAATGCTAGTGATAGACCTCGGGCAAAAAATATTAACCGCAAAGCACTAAAGTTGCGTTCTGGTGACATTTGCAGTACGGGGAGTAAACACTGAAACAAGGCGCAACCTTCCGAGAGCTGCGAGGGCTTCGGAGGCTGCCCCTGCCCCCTGGCCCGCCCCCAGCAGGGGCTTCGGCCAGCCCGAGGGACAGATCTCCGCAACTCCCCGCTCCTCAGCTGAGTCGCGACTTGCGAAAACACCCCGAGAGCCAAATCCGCTCACTGCTCTTGGCTGCAGGGCTGGACGGGAGCTCCGGGATCGGTCCTCAGAGGGTGTGAAGTTCAGAGCACAGGGGCTGGGAGCCAGAGCCAGTGTCCCCGCAGGGCTGAGGAAGGGTGACATACCGGGGCGGGACGTGAACACCAGCGTTTCACGAACAGCCTGGAGATGGGAGGACACATCAGCCCGTCTAGTAGCGGGCACACTCGTGAACGGGACCACATGTCGGTATTTCGCACAGGGGAGCGGCGAGGCTGCGGCTCGGGACGCGACCCCGACGCGGCTGCGGGCCCGCCGTGCCCGAGCGGGGCAGAGCCGTCCCGGTGCGCCCGGATTCCGGCTGACACGGGGCACAACGAATGAAGCGTCGGTAGCGCCCAGCCAGCGGCCAGGCTGGGGACACCCACCCCGGCCGGCAGCCCTCAGCACCCCCGCCTGGGGCCAGCCTGCCCCCTCGCCGCCCCAGACCGCGGTGCCCCCCCAGGTTCCCCCCGAGGGAGCGAGGCTAGCCGTGCCCGCAGCACCACGCCCCCCCCGAGGGATCTCCAAGCGCTCTGCACAGGCTACAGAGCCGGGGATAAGTCGGCGCTGGGAGAGACGGGGGTACCTGCCCCACGCAGGGCACAGCGCCGGGGGGACAGTGCCAGGGGCAGCTGGGGGGGGAGGGCAGCGGGGCTCTGCCCTGCCAGCCTGCTTCCCGGGTCATTCGTGTCAGCAAGGCGCAGGTACGCTTCTGGAGCATGCGGCTGGGACGCACTCCTTTGCCGCCTGACTTACCCCCTTTTCTGCAAAACCATTCAGAATCGATATTATTTTCTGGGGAACAAAATATTACCAAACCAAAACCAAAACCTCTTTGTTCGACCGATCTAACTGCCTTCTCCAAATTTTCTAAACGCCCTTCGATGGTGCGCTATCATTCCCATCGGGACGAAGTCTCGTGAAGTTTCCCCAGTGTGCCTTTTGGGGATGCAAAGGGCGATTTCCCACCTCGCGAGGTCTTCGCTTTAACGGATTTCTCAAGCGTTTGGGGAAAAAGGCATCCGGAAGGTACCCGGGATTCCCCCAGACGTCTCTCCTGCCCACGTCGAGGTGACCCGTTAAGGGCAGCCCCGGGCGCAGGCAGGAACGCGGGTTAGACCCGTGCGCTGGGCAGCAGCAGGGGCTGCAGCAGGGCAGGGGGTGCCAGGTGGAACACGCGTGTTCGCTTCCACCCCGCTGGCCGACACTCCTCAGCCCCCTACACACACGAGTAGGGGGTGGTCCCGAGCTGTTCTTTTTTTTTGTAGTTTCCCCCGCCAGGTCCTTTTTACTCTTACTTCAGCGCTTCTCGCAAGTTGCTGCCCCAGCGGGGGAAACGACTCCAGACTGGTTTCTGGACTCCAGACTGGTTTCTGCTCCCTACCACTGGCAGGGCTGGTGCCGCGGGCATTCCGGCAGCGCCTGTCGGGGAACCAGCCCCGGGCACGGGGGTCATTAGGCGTTAAGAAACTGCGCAGTAAATTTGCTCTTTGAAAGGTGACTGTGCCCGGTGCGCGACTCCACGCTCGTATAGACGCACAAACACACGCTGCTTCCTCCGCTCTGTGCCTGGCTTTCCGCAGGGTTGCGCATTATTCTCCTTCCATTTCGTTTAATCGTTTACAACTTGAACCCAATGTTAGACGGTAAATCCCCACCACCCTCGGGAAACATCCGGCTCGCGGGGATCCCCTTCTCTCCTCGGCTCCCTGGGGCTGTCTGCAGCATCCCCCGCCAGCAGGCTGGACCCCGGGCAGGACCCTCCCCCCCCCCCCCCCGATGCGCGGGTAGCACCTGCCGCCCCCACGGTAGGACGCGCAGGCTCCCTGCGCAGATGCGCGCACCGGCCGCCGCGCTACCTGAGGCTGCGCCCCCCGCACGCGGGTCTGCCCGCACCAGGAGGGCTCCCGGCGCCGGGGCACAGGTGGCCTCGGGCATCGGGGCGACTCTGGCGACCCAGGGCCGCGGGGGAGGGAACGGCCGTGCGCCCGGTCCGGCCTCTCCGTGGGCGACCTGCGCGGCCGGGCCCGGGGGCAGAGCCGGGGGGGGACTGGATCCGGCCCGTCGGGTCTCGGCCCCGCGGCGCTGGGA
The DNA here is from genome assembly GCF_017639655.2 of Falco naumanni. NCBI lineage: Eukaryota > Metazoa > Chordata > Aves > Falconiformes > Falconidae > Falco > Falco naumanni. The sequence continues at coordinate 14,631,244 of NC_054066.1, read as the reverse complement.
GCAGAGGTGCGGGGGGAGGTTTATTCCGGGGTTAGGCACTTGCGGAGTGGCTGCAGCCCCCCTCCCTCAGGGCGCCGCGGACACTTGTTTTGCTGGACGGGAATGACTGTGGCAGAAGGGGCAAGAGGCTAGGGGAGCCCGGGCGGGGCGGGCAGGGCGCTCTGATCCCGCACTTTGCAAACCACCCTCCCTTCTGCGCAGCCGGCGCTGCCATCTCTCCCCCACCAGCGGCATTAAAGCTCCGTCCTGTTACCAAAGCAGGTGGACGCATTCCCGAATCCAGGTTTAGGCGCCAGATTTCTGCCCTCGCTTACAGCCAGGACAACTTTCTGGAAGCTTATGGCAGTGTCCGAGTGCCACTGAAATCACAAGAATTGCAAAGGTTTTTACCCCAGAAGAAAATGGAATTTACTAGCCGGTTTGGGGCTGTTTATGGATATTTCCTAACAACAAACAAAACCCACGGCGAATTCGACGCCCTGCCCCACAGAGCCCCTAGTCTCGGGTGTTTATTATTGTTGTTATTATTATTAATCGCTGTCATTATTTAGATCTATTTATTACCCAGGAGAAGGACGGGAGCTGATTCACAGCACAGCCTTCGGTTGCAATCCCTGCAGTCCTTTCGACTTGTCCTTTCTGGTTACGGCCGGGAAGCCCTCCCTGGGGACGAGGGATGAGGTGCTGGTAAATTAAAAAGTAACACCTTGCCCAGGGGCTTTGAGATGCCGTGTCTTTTTTAAAACCAAGACCAACAAAATCTGCCTTGTCCCTGTTCCAGAGGCGGAAAGAAAAAAGGGTCGTGACACATGAATTGTGAAAGTTTTGTTTATTTGTTTGTTGAGGGTTTGGTTGTTTTTTTGTTTTTTTGTTTTTTTTTTTGGGGGGGGGCATGACACATGACAAAGCAGGATAAACATGAACAAAGCTAAAAGCCTGAAGGACTGTAACTTCAGTGGATAGGTTCGAAGCAGGCAGACTCTGGCTACCTTTGGCCATCTGGCTGGTTTAAGCTTTTGCCCCCATGCTGTATGATTTTAGCTTAAAATCTCTTCCGTTGCAGTGCCGCTTTTATTGAATTCATCAAAAGCAAACTTTCCCCGAGTTTTTTTTTTTTTTTTTAAGAAGGGCTAAAATAATAAGTCGACCACTGTGACATTCTCTGGGCTTAGGCCATTTTTCATAACGCAGCTGATACGCTTTTGTGCAGCTAAGGCGACCAAACAGATGAATAACGAGAAAAGTCTCTCGAAAACTAAAGCTTCCAGCTTTTCCCATCTTTAAAAGTTAAGTAAAATGAGAGGTGCATGTTAAAAAAAACCCTCCCAAATCCAAAACCCAAACCCCATCACGCCAAAGATCAGGGCAATACTTTTATACCTCTGAATGGTAACGATGCCTTTTAAACAACTTACTGCACACACGCACACACACACACGCACACACACACACGCACACACACACTCTCACACAAAACTTTAAAGCTTGTGAAACTGCCCAGGTGGTGTTTATAGGACCGTAGCCAGTGGGTTGTAAAGAAATCCGAGAGATTTGAAGGAGATTAGACTATTTAGATATATATGACAAATATATTTTTTTTAAATTTTATTCCTGTTTCACTGTATCAACCGTGTTTAATGCAGGGCTTGAAGGGCCAAGTTGTCTGCAGCACTAAAGAAGAGTCCCACAAATTGTGATGGTTTGGCAGGCGCGGGTAAGTTTATTTATTTTTTTTTAAACGTGTTTTCTCATGAATGTATGCTTATGTTTAAAGTTTGCTCTGCAAAGAAAATATGCCCTAGTGATTTTAATGACATTTTAGCCATAAACCAGTTTTGTGCTTAGAATCACGTCTCCAACGTTGTTGATGTTCTTCCTGGAATTTTGTCAAAAAAAAAAAAAAAAAAAAAAAATCATCCTGCTTCTCCCAGCAGCAGAGGCAGGCAGCAGCCAGACCCCACGGTGCGGGACTGGGAGGCGAGTGCCTCTATAGCACAAGGCAACAAGTAAGAATTTCACGAGCTTTCGGCTGGGTTCAGAATAATCGGTTTTATTTGGCGGTTTGTTGGTGGGGTTTTTTTTAGTTGATTTTTTTAACCCCAGTGCCATTTATTTATTTATTTATCTATTTATCTATCTATCTATTTATTTATTTATTTCGCACGTGCAACCCCCAAACCTGAGTGCTTTAAGACCACAACTGTGAAAACCCGGTTTATTATGAAAACTACTGTACGTACAGCCTGGATGGAAGCACAGCCATTGGTTCAAACAAAATGACTATTGATTCAAAGTGCGAGCCCTCCAGGCTGAACAGAGAAGGAAGGAATGGGTCGCCGGTTTTTTTTTTTTTTCCCCTCTCTTTTTTTTCTTAAAAGAGACAGAGAGTTCCAAGCTGCGAGTGTGACAACCACCACCCACTCCTTTGATTCCTCTCTATTTTTTTGGATAGCAGGAAGAATTTCCCTATGAGAAATAATAAGGTTTGCTTGGAAAATTCTGCAGGCAGATCACCCTCAGAGATAAATTCCAGCCTTTCCTATTCAAAACATGGCTTTAGTTTATTGCGACGACGTGGGGAGGAATGAGGATAATAAAGTAACTCTGTTCCTCCTCCCCCCTCCTCCCCACGCACTTTCAATGAGGAGTCAAACTGCACTTTCCTCCCACTGCTCCCCGCTCGCCCAATTTCTGCGGCGCTGCTCAGCGCACCGAGCCGGCCGGCCATGGGCAGCCCAGCGTCGTTTGTTCAGGGGATGGGGAGGGAGAAAATGCAGGAAAATAAATTAATAAGAAGGAAAAGGGGGGGGGAAACGGGAGGGGGGGGGCGCCCGGGGAGCAGAAAAGTACAAAAAGCACCAGCTTATCGGAAGGTGCTTGTTAGCAAAGGGAGGTGATGGTGCGGGAGCTGCACCCCGGGCACCCTCGGAGCCTCCAGCCCTTCCACCCGGGAGCTGTCTGGAAGCGATCACAGCCGGCTCGCAGCTAATAATGCCCTTCGCAGAGGTTTGATCTGCGGTGCTCGCAGAAAATGCAACTTTTGCCCCATTGGTTAGCTAGGTGAATTAGCACACACTGCAACTGAACAGTACTTGACCTTTGCCTTTATGTTTGCTCAAATGTTTGCCTAAAACACAATCACCCTTGACAAGAGAGCATGCTACCGTGTGACACTGCCTATTCAATAGATAGATGTTCCCTGCCACACACAACCCAGTTCAGCATTTTAAATAGCTTAGGTATTTGTAAAAGCCGTATAAATTAATGTCTGATGATTGCTAGTTGCTGGTTAAAGAGCCGACCATTTAACACGTAGAGTAAGAGTCGGCTTAAAAAGCCCATATCAGACCAAACCCAACAACGGGCCGGACTGGGATATAAGGTCAGAAAAGCGAACCTGGGGCCAGGGCGATCAACAGATCCTTATTCTGTCCCGTTCTCAGCGTGGCTTGCCAAGCTCCGCTAGCAGATGAGGTTTGGGACCGGCTATGGGAAAGACTGAGCTCAGGCACTGTCCGGAGACTGCTGATGGCAGAGGCGTGCGGGATGAGATGCAACCGTGCACCTGAGAAATTCATAGGTGAAACAGACGGAAGGATGGAGGCAGACAGGTTACCCTGGGAGAAACCTGAGCTGTCCTTCGTCCCAGGAACCCCCCTCGCCGAAACTGGGCAAAGACTGCAACACTCTGGGGGGAGTGGGGGGAAGTTGCCATTTGGCGGGAGCGTTTTTTACGTGAATTTGCTTGCTGAAGTCTGGAGCCCAAGGCATCCCCCTGGAGCCTGCACGGAAGAGACCTGAGGGTGGGCTGGAACCAGCCGCAGGCAGGGCAACACTCGGCGGGGGCTGCCGGGCGGGCAGGGCGGCGGCCGGGGCTCCGCGCTCCCCGTCGGAGCCGGCGGCGGGACGGGACGGGACGGGACGGGACGGGACGGGCGGCAGCAGGAACACAGCAGCCAGCAGTCACCCTTCTTATTTATCAGGCAGAACACCATTCATTAATAAAATGACACCTGATGTGTGGCTTTTGTTTGAAAAGCTACTTTATTATTTGAAAGCGTGTGATAAAGCTGTTCCCTGGAACAGAATATTTATACCAACTGCAGTTTATAATGTAAGCGGATACCTGCACATCTTGCTTGTACTTCCACTCCGTAAAATACTGCGCAGCCCAACAGGAAAAGTACAAGTGATATTGCAAACAGTTGCTCTGCTTTGATTTACCTTTACTGTCTTCATCTGGAGACTTTTTTTGATGACCAATTTTTTACTGTCTTTCAATTTTGGGAAACACAACTTCCCCTCCTTCTCTGCCTCTGTGTTTTATTTTCACGGCATGATTTATTCAGGAGCATTTTGGAGAAGTTGATTCATATTTATCCGAACATCCTGCTTTAGATCTAACGTTAACTTGGCATTAAAACCAAATAGGTAGGCAGAAGCCAGCAACGTAGCTCAGAGAAAACAGCTGTTAACAGGAGCGGGATTGCAACGCACCGAGTGACATAATCAGTTGTTACTCGTTGCCAGTTATACAGAGAATTTATTTCTATCAATCATTTCAATTTTTTAACCCACGATTACATTATCTCGTTTACGATGAAGGAAATGATCTTTAGAAAAATAGCCATCGGACTTCAAGAATAAGATATTTGTAAATGAAAGGAATCCAAATCTAATTTGTTTAGAGCCTGGCTGCTCACCGACGAGTTTGTTTCCCACGGCACGGACACACGTGAAGTGCGTGCCCGGTGCCGCGCATCGCGCGCTCCTGCTGGAGCTGCCGGGGAGCAGCGGGGCTGGTGCCGCGGCCAGATCCCCTGCGAGGGTCGGAGCCCCGCGGAGCGCCTCGCCCCTGGCACTGCCCCCGTCCCTGCCGAGGGCGAGGAGCCCTGCCCTTTGGCACTCCCCGGCTTCGCTCGGCTCCGCTTTCTGACAGTCAGGCTTGACCTGGCGGAAACGATCTTCCCCTTCAGACTGAAATGGTACCTGGGGTGGTTTGCTTCTGTGTGGCCGCCTTTTGATGTGGGCACACGTTCACGTAGGCTTACAGGTCACTCCTAACCTGGAATAACACAGCATATACCCCTAGAGGCAAGACAACCGAAGTGAAGTGTAAGGCCAGGCGGCATCCAAAGCGAAGTGGCGCGGGGGCTGCTGGCAGGCGGCGGGGCGGGGAGCGGACCCGCAGGACGGGCAGCGCCCACTGCCCCCGGCACCGCCGCCCCCGGGCACAGCTGCACCCGGCCGGCAGGGAACCCGTTGGGAAACTCCACCTGAAAGAAACGAGAACTGAAGAAGCCCTCGAGTGAAACGGGCGTCGACACCAGGAGAGTTTTTAGGAGGGTTTTCCGCGATATTACTGGGAGTTAGAGCCTGTTGGAAGGAGGAATCACCCGGTAAAGGAGAGCTGCTTCTGCGCAGGGAGTGCCCATGATGGTTTCAAAACAAAACCATTTGTTAAAAAAGGAACAACCTCTACCTCAGAAATAAATACTTATATTCCTTTAGGTATAGAAAAGCAAGCTTGTCTTTTTTCCTCCTAAAGGCAAGAAAAATTAATTTAAAATATTTTAAACACAGTGTGCAATAAGGGCTTGACATATTCCCGAAGTGATTGCTGTTTTCGGTTAATTTTGGACGGGCGCGTTTTTATATTTATTAGCTTTGTGGAAAGGGTAATTCTCTGGGCACCTTGAGAAAAGTTGTTGGGGTTTTTTTGTGGTGTGGTTCCCCCCCCCCCCCTCCAGCAGTCCCATTCCGGTCAGAAATTCTGCTCGTCCTACCCAGTCAAGCTCTCTTCCAGAGGCTGAGGGCACAGCTCAGCATCATCGCCTGTTTCAGGAATACCCACATGGCTTGCTTTGCCTTTATGTCTTTAATTTTTAAAGGATGAGTTTTACTGGCAGGAAGATCAAGGATGTGTCTCTCTTCTATATTTGCTATGCTGTGCAGGTATCTCTAATTAGAATGAGACACCCAGCACAATGAGCAGCTATTGTATGAGAGTTTGAAGCACGACAGTTCCTCTTCTGGTTCAGAATCGCTGCCTACAGTTATTCTCCGATTTCCGATGCCTATTATGTATACAATCGAGCCTATAATTACCTGCTGATTTCTTTGTAGTAGTTAAAGAGAGTTTGTACTGTTAGGGCAATATTGTCCAGTCGTTACGTCTCCAGAAGCTGTCATGAAAGCTTAAATATACTCTGTGCAATCTGCAAGTAATCAATGAAATTTACGATCCCGACCCCCCTTCCACGCACATTTCCTGACCAAGAAAAACTGAAATATGAAGGTGTCTGGGTCTCCTTCACAGCACCTCTTACGCGGTGGCTTCGCAAGGGGGATGGGTGTCAGGCTCTGTAGTTTCACACGGGAGCGAGAACCCCGTGGGAGGTTTTCGCGGGGCAGAGCCCCGGAGGCGGCGTGGCCGGTGGGAGAGCCGCCGGGGTCGGGGGACGACCGGACCGCCCGAGGGGGCCGCTGCTGCCCGGGGGGGCGGCGGGCGCTGCCCCGCACCTTTGCCGGTAGCGGGGCGCAGGGGCCGTGCGCTGCGGGGCGGCGGCGGGAGGCTGGGCGATCCCCGGCACCTCCGTGCCCACTGCCCACCCGGGCTGCGCGGCTCGGCCGGCCGCGGGGAAGGCAAGCCGGGAGCCAGGCGATGCCTTCGGCCCGGCCGGGCTCCGCGGTGCTGCGCCCTGCGCCGGGGAAAGCGCGAAGACACTGCCCCGCCCCGCTGCGCCCCCGGCCCCGCTCGACGCTGCGCGGCTCCGCGCCGGCCCCTGCCCCCGCCCGTTCCTCCCGCCTGCGCCCGGCGGGGACCCGGGGCTCCCCGTGGAGGGGCGGGGGTGGCCCCGGCGAGGGGCTAGGTGTGTTTCACCGTTCCCCCCGCAAAGCTGCCCGGAGTGTATCTGCGTGTGTGAGGCAGGCAGCGAGCTGCGCCAGGCATCTCACTGCTTTTCTAAACACCAACCCGCTGCGGCTTTTTTTCCAACGCTGTTATTAAAACAACATTTAGGGAGTGTGCATAATTGTACAGTTAAAAGGCATGGCTGATGTCTCTCAGCCCAGAAGGTCGGATCGGGGTAGCAGCCCCCCGCCCTAAAAGGGGGGAGAGGGGGAGGAGAGAAGAGAGGGGAGCCTGAAGTTTTGACTAAGGCTCTGTTAAAAAAAGAGAAAGGGGAGAAAGGCACTTGCAGGCTGACACAATGGTGAATCCGCCCTGACCCAACAATTAATCTTGGGAAGAGAATGTGACCAGATAGGGTGGGAATCCGGTTCCCCGGGGAATAGGGGGGGTGGGCGGGGGGCACGACAAACCAGGAGGAGGAGGAGGAGGGAAGGGGGATTGATCTTGGGCCCCAGGCCTGCTACATCTTCTGCCAGTAGTTATTTTTCAGACAGGTGAAATGCAGCCCTTTTCCATCCCTTCCCTCTCTCTCCAAGGCCCAGATACTGCCTGCAAGTGGGTGCTGCGGTCCCCACCTCCACCCAATGACATTGCTTCAGGAACCGTTTTTATGCCAGGCTCACCTCTGCAGACCCTGAGGCATGAAGATACCCGAGGTGGTAAAGGGTCAGCTCTTGAGCATTGACCTGAGGGGTTTTGTGGGCTTGGCATGGGATCAGGGTCTCCAGAAATCCCGTGCAGTTTGTAGGCAATTGCTAGGAGACACTTGTAAGGGTAAGATGATGCCAGGCAGGTGCAGCAGTGGAGACTTGGCTGTCTCCAGGTACTGGATGGTGCACCCTGAGCATTCCAGTTTTGATCTACAGCCAGGCCAGACCTGACACTGCCACAGCACACTGCTGGGACATGCTATGCCCTTACACTCCCTCGTGCCCACCCATGAGTCTCCTGTGCTGGGAAAAGGCTGAATGACAACCCTGTCTGTCTGACATAAAGGCAGGAGCGAGGGCCCTGAGCCCCTGAAGCCACCCCAGTCCCAGCCCCTGCCCACAGCCCTCCAGTGTGGCGTGCCTCTGCCCCCATTTGCAGCCCACAGCAAATGTTCCACAGCAGTGCAAACCCAGACAGGGGGTCAGATGCTCCTGTCTAAACTAATTGACTTTAACTAAACATTTTGAAACTGGTGATTTTCTTTCAAAAATAACTAAGAAAAGGTGGCCAGAGACAGAACAAGCTCTCAACAAGGATATCTGTGTTTCTTTAGTAAACCTTCCTCTAATTTCTACTCTTTCCCCAACCTACTGTATTATCTTGCCCAGCAACTGACTCCTTCAAAGTAGGAAACCAGTTTGTGATGGAGTTAATCACTGAATCATGGGGCAACATGTTTTAGCCAGGGCACTGAAACCAGAGTAACCGACACAACGCAGACCAGTCATTTCTGTTGTTTCCTTTGCTGGCATTTTAATGAAAAGGAAGGAGCTGTAATGCAATCCTTTTGGAGAGATCCACACTTCCTGCCGTTCGAAGTGAGGCAAGGAACTGAACTGAGCTCGAGTGATCACAGTTAATTCCAGGAGGGTTACGTGCATAGAGTCCCAGGTGAACCCAACCAGCCACTTCTCCTCCAGAAAGAACCAGAACTAGACCCAGTTTTCCATCTAGGATAATTTATAGCTTGTCCTGCACATGCCTGACAATGCCTGTTGCCACTTACAAACAAAGAAGTCAAACACACGCTTGCATATTTGCATGGACACTCCAGTTTCTTTTCTTTGCTGTCATGTAAAGCCAAGATTTCAGCATCTCAGGGCCTCACGCGATCCAGATTTGTCTAATTTCTTAGAAAAGGGTGTTAGTCTCACGTTCATTCCTCTAACAGTTACACAAAATCATGACTTGGAAAACAGCATCATTTTGCGTCATGCATTAAAATGTACTGTGATGGACATTTGCATGTATCTCTGTTATTAACATCAGCATTAATTAGTAGGCTTGGGTGATCCTGTTTTGGCCCTGGGCAGGGGTCAGTGCCACCTCAGCAGTGGCCTGGGCCTGCCAGGCAGGAAGGTCCTAGCCTGCAGGAGAGCTCTTAGGGCCAAGGTTGGGGAGTGGGGGACACCGGAGCTGGGCAGTGCCCATCCTCATTCCTGGCTGCTTTGGGGAGGAGGAAGGGAAAGGGAGGGGGGCCTTTGGCACACGCCGTGCCTGGGGTCGGCAGGGCTGGAAAGAACCCAACACACGAATAAACTACCCTCCTTCCCTGCCCCGGCAATCCTCAGGCACAAAAGTAGACCCAAATTATAAAAGCCTGTTCTGTGCATCAACAACAAAAAAAAAGCCCCCTATTCTCCCCTGACTTTGTTCTTTTGATTTTTTATAGATCAAAGGCAGGATAGAGAAAAAAAAAATTGGCAGGCGAAGATAGACATTGTTCTAGTGACAAGATGAGGGTCCCGAAAGGAGAATGCTTGCTCCATCGGAAGTGGCTGCGTGGCAAAGGGAGAAACCTCACTTTTCAAGCCCCTTTGCGAGGCATTGTCTTTGGGGCTGGCGCTGCTGCCATACAGTAGGGTCCCCATGGCAACGCAACCTGCTGCTGCTGCTGCTGCCCCTCTTCCAGAGTTGAAGGCACTGAAAGGCAGCTGAAGTGACTGGGCTTAAAGAGCAACAGAATAAACAATATTTTGATTCATTGGGAGAAGAGAGAGAGGCTCCCGCCCCCCCACCCCCGCCCCCCGACCCATGAATGCTGGCATTGTCCATGCTTTTCTGAATCTGATTTACCATATCATAACCCCTAGGAAGAAGAAAACATCAATATCCCGAAGGAATGGAGATGTTTCTATGGAAAACCTAGGAATTTTAGTCCATAACAGATCTGGTGTAAAAATCAAAGAGATCAAAGGCGGCGCTCCCAGGAGTATAGATGCGTCTCTGAATTAAAGATGGACGATGCAGACTACAAAGTACTTTTTTTCCACCCATCTTTATTCAGGCCTCTGTTTCCATTTCAAGGGAGGCGCTGTCCCAACATCATATCTGAGCCCAGACAGTCACCACGAACAATGCTCGCGAAGGGGGAGAAACACTAAAGAAAGCAAATCATAACAACCATCCGGCCTCGCAGGATTGTTTCCATTACAAACCCGAGTGCAACAATTAATTACGAAATTGTAAAAAAAAAAAAAAAAAAAAAAATGGGGTGGGGTGGGGGTGAGAAGAGGCTCAAGCGAAGCGATTAATATAGATGGTAAAAGTCTGCGGGCAGTGGTGGTCTGGGCTTGGCGATTCGGGGCGGGGGGGGCAGGTTGGTTGCCCTCTGCCACCCCTTGCATCCCAGCCCGGCGGATCCCCGGGCGCTCCCCGCCGGTGCGGGGGGCCGGGCTGCCCTGGACGCAGGGTGTCGGTGGGGGCGGTGGAACGGGGCAGCCCCGACCCCCGTGGCTCCACCTGCGGCGGGAGGGGGGCCTCTGCCCGCGGAGGGTGCCCGCGGGCTGTGCGCGTCCACGCAGCCCGGCGCTCCCGGTCAGGGCGCTGCGCTCTTGATCGATGGGCAGCTCCGAGGGTGGTGCCGGGTCTTCCCGAGCTGGCACCAGTCCCTCGAGTGCCATAAAACAAAGCAAAAACACATTTAAAACACGACGGGGATAGCCAGCTCGCCTATCTACCAGCGGCTGCCCCTTCATCACGCACGGCCCGGGTGCGCTGCGCCAGCCGGAGCGACGCTGGCGACACCACTGTCCCCTCCGGGTGCGGGTCACCCCCGCGTCCTCATCTCCCTGAAATGATGAGTGGTGGCACAGCCACCCCTGAAAGGTGAAGCTCTGTTCGTGCAGACACCCCTGGGCCTTTTTCCTGAACACTGGGAAGCGTGGGGGGAGAAACCCGTTGTTTACAGCCCAAGAAGACGAATATTAGCCAAGTCAATTAAGTTGTTTGGAAACACATGTAGGAAAAAAAAAAAGCCCTGGGACTAATGTTATGAAGAAAGCCAATTAAAATGGTTTGATAAGCATATGTATTAGCAACAAGTGTAGCACAGAGGTCAGAAACAACACTAAGTAAACAGAGTTGACAGAAGAGTGAATCTTTTGTGGCGGGTGCGCAGCTGTCCGGCCTCCCTTTGTCCAGGCTGAGGCTGGGTGCACGCTCCCTGCTGCCCTCTCCCCAACTCAATGCACAAAAACAGATTGGGATGTTCTGCATGCATAGGCAACATTGCAGCTCCAGTCCTCCCTTTTCTGTTCCTTCTTTACGAGACAGGGCTCTCCAGACATTTTTTCCTGACAGTAACAAAGCGGGGCTGTAAAACAGTTCAGAATAGGAGAGGAGAAAGAAGAGAAAGGAGTCCCCGAGGGGGAAAAAAGCGCCATGTCACGGGACAAAAGAATAGGAAGTTGAAAATAGAAATAAAACTGAAAGCAAGAATTATCTTGTTAAACAGAGGTGCTTTTTGTCCAGAGTCGTCTTTGTGAAAGTTTTTAAAGTATCACGACGTGGAACAAGTGTGTAACTCCCCACACGTACTTCAGTCAAAGATTCATGAGCTTCCGAGAGCCTTGATGGCTTATTTATGTGTCAGCAAATTCTGCAGCTTAAATACGTTTTAAAAACCAGATCTAGGGTTAGTTGGAGTCCCGCAGACATGGGTTAAAATGTGCGGGGCGGGCAGGGGGATTCCTCCCAGGCCAGGGAAAGGAAATGAAAAGATCAAGAAGCAACGAGCCGGTTTCTTTTCATTTCGAGCCTGGAGAATAAACACAGGCCAGGCTGTTTGCTGCCGGCTCGGCCCCCCCTGCGCACACCAGCGCTGGGTGCGGGCGCTGCGGGATGGGACCGGCAACACCCCGCGTTCGCCCAGAGAAACCCAATTTTTTGCAGCAGGCGAGGTGTGGTGGCCGGGCTGAGCCGCCCCGGCCGTGCAGCCGGGCGGGGGGCTCGGGGATGTCACCCAAGGGATTTTTCTCCCTTGGGGAAATCAGATACAGTCGTGTGAAAACCCATCCCTTTCGCCTGCCATCTCTTCCCGAGGAAAGGATGCGCATTAGGGAGCGGTGCCGCACTTCTCCCTCACGCAAAGCCCCGGCACCGCCACCTTGAACTCGCCTTCAGTTTTGCACTTGTCTTTCTCAGTTTAATGTCACTGAAGAAAGAAAAAATAGTTACAAAGGGGGTAAAAGAAAGCTAAGCCGGGAGCAGCAGCAAAGTCCCAAGTTGAGCACACACCTCCTCCCTCCCTCTGCTTATCCTCCCCGTCCAATATCGAGCCTCGCTCGTCTTCCCCGAGAAACCTTCTTGGAGCACAATTTCTGTTAAACCGGAGCTGACAGGGAAACCTCAGGAGAAACAATACAACTCGGTTCCCAGGGACAACACGTGTTGCCCAATGCTGCCCAAATTGTCCGCAATACTGTCAGAGTAACTATGCGGCAAGTGGCTTTTGCAGTCCCCTGAGAAAGTGATAGCTCTTGCGCGCTTTTGATCCTGGACTCTGGTTTAGTCAAGTTTCGGTTTGGAAAAGACAAACGCGAAAGCCTAAATTTTATGACTTCGGGATCTGAATATGAATCTTCGGTCTGGGCAGAAGAACACACCAGCCCACTGCAAACCGGAGGGGGAAAATCATTATAGCCTGTCATTGGAGTTGTTGTTCTGTCTTTGAAGCGGAGTCCAAGCGCAAACTTTTCTGATGAATCGAAGTCGTTAAATTTTAGTGCAGATGAGTTATGGCTTAGCTTCCAAAATAGTACAAATGTTTAATAAAAATCGTCTCATCTGCGGCCTTTTAGAATTGTCTTGTCTCACCAGCGAAAATTAAATTTGGGACATCTCACCCTTTTCTAAATGTCATCTTCCCAGTAAACTCCATTTATTAACATTATCAATTTTCTCTTTCAAGTCTGTCATTCTCGTGATTTAAAGAGACTCTTTGTCTTAAAGCAAAGATTTCACAATCGGAAAAAGCCGACTCGAGTCACACCGCCGCGTGATTTCGGCAGCGTGGACAAACGGCCCCGGCGGCGTGTGTACATGGCGCTAGAAGCCCGTCGGTGGGACCCGCGGGGCCCGGTCCCTCCGGCCACGACCGGGGCGGGGGGGAGGCGGGGACGGGACCCCCGCTCTGCCCAGGTGGGAGCCGCAGGCTCTGTGCCGCCGGCGGCGTGTGGGGCGGCGGGCGTGTGGCCACCGAGGGGGGGGGGGGGGGGCGCGGGTGCGTGTGCCCCGGGCTCCGCTCCCACCCGCACTCCGCCCGCCGTGAGCCCCCGAGCGCGGCCGGGCCCGGGGCCGCACCTTCCCCGGCGCTTCGCCCGCTCCCCCCGTCCCGCCAGGGGAGCAGCCGGGAACGCCGGGGTAGTTTGCACATTCGACATGAATTTCAGTGAAACCAGATGCCAGTGTCTAAATTAATACTAGTGTTTTGCAGATTCTATAACCATTAAAGCATCGAATTAATTAAGTTCTGCGGCTTTCTTTAAGTCGAGTGCTATCGCTTTATTCCCATCGATGGGAGGCGGGTCAGCGCACTCGGGCACAGTCATCAGATACTTTCCAGAAGTTTATCTGTACATCAGAACACGTTCTGAACCGATTCCAGGAACACTCTGCTTCTTATCCATGAAGCCTGCAAGCTTTGGAGAGTAGGGTATAAATAGCGGGGGCAAGCCTCTAACTGCAGCACAGCAGACCCCAGCCCTCCCAACCTGGGCATTTGGAGTTGTATTTAGATTTTTTTTTTGGAAGGGGGCTTGGAGCTTTATTTAACTTTTGGTTTTCTGAGGGTTTTTTCCTTTTTTTTTTTTTTTTGAGAGGCACTTTCCTGTAACCCCGCCCCATCACAGCTAGGTAAAATCAACAGGCAGGGTCTAAATTACAAATGTTTTAACGGGAGAGGGATTGGCTGGGGACCTCTCTCGTGCACCCTCTTGCTAACAAAAAATAAAAAGTTTCCTAGAACACAGGAAAGCCCTGATGACCTTACAATTCACCCCGCACATTAAAACAGTGGCTGCACGGCTGCCTGCCTGAGCATAAGAAGCAATAGACTTAAGAGGAAATTGAAACAAGGACATTTCTGCCGAGATCGGAGTTGGTCTGGTACATCTTTTGGATCAAATCAAGACAACTGGGTTTGATTTTGTTTGGCTGTACAGGGAACACCGAGAAAACCGCATCAAGGTGGGGCCCAGGGCTTCAGAGGCGAGCAGCTGATGAGCCCTTCACACCAGAGCGGTGCCTTACGCTAAGCAGAAGAGGCAGGTACAGCTGAGCCCTGGTCTTGGCTTTTGCACCACATGCCAGGACCGGGGGAGGAGGAGGGGGTCTCTGACCGGGCTGCGGATCTCTTTGCTAGAAGAGGCGCGCTCCCCCCGCGGCTCCCTGGGGCCGGCAGCGGACCCTGTGTCCCGACCCCTCTTCCGCCCCCTCCCGCGGAGTTTCAAAGGTTGTGTCCTTCTGCGGGGGCTTCCGCCGGCCCTGGCCTCGCCTGCTCGCCCTGAAATAGCAATCCCATCTGGCGCGGGGGGGTCTCGCCCCCAGGTTTCCTCCTCCGAGAGGAGCTGCGCCCTGTCGGTACAAGGGGAGAACAAAACAGCAAACTTTGGCAGAGCCCTTCAGGCGAGAAACCGGTTAACGTACGGGCGAGAGGCAGTGGCAGGGTTTCTCTGGCTGCTGGGGAACACCAGGAGAGGGGTGCCTCTTCAGCAGACTTGCAGAAAAACCACAGGAGGAGGGAGAAACTTGCTGCGTAGGACACTTCTGTACTGGGTAGCTTGTGCGCAGCAACGCCTGAGCAGCGGGAATGAACGCGGAGCAACTTAGTCTTTATTTCTCCCGTGCTTAATCCCACGGTTACCATTACCCCTGTACGCCTTCCCCTGCGTGTCCTCATTCAATTAATAAAAGAAAAAAAAAAAAAAAAGGCGGCAACTGTACCGGAGGCGTTTGAAAAGTTGAGCGCATCCCAGGGCTGGCGCCAGGCACAGCGCTTTGCGCCGCGCTGCTGGCCCGGCCGCCGTGCGCGCCCGCGGAAGGGCAGCGCGGAGCGCCCCGCCTCTCACCTCCACCCTACATTGTGTCTATCGCGACACAAGTCGGGCCCCGCCAGCGCGACATCTGCCTGCGGGTCCGGAGGGGGAGGCTGGAGGCTGCATCGGTCTAGGGCGATTCCCCCGACATCCTCGGAAGTGGGAAGGTTTCCTGGCTTCGCGTGGCCGGGGCTGGGCTCGCCGAGACCCTCTCAGGAATGTCAATATTTTTTATTATACAAAACTCAGATCTTTCCTATGAGAAAAAAAACCCTGCCCGGGGTAAGTCCCTGCGCGGGAGTCTGCTGACCATGTCCAGCTCGCCCCCCCCTCCCCCCCCCCCCCATCCCCCGGCTAAGGGACAGCGGCGAGCTCTGATGGTAAACAGTAGAAATGACTTCATTGCCAAGGGTTACATTTCTAGTCGCAAAATACTGTTAATATTTTAATTACGTTTTAAAAAAAAACACCCAAACCCTCGATTAAAGGATGCAGTTTATTGGAATAATGCGAGTGTATTTCAAAGAAATAAAATACCCAGGGTTACTCAATATTCAGACACTGGAGGCTACAAAGCGAGGTGAAAACAAAGCTTTTCCACCAGAGTAGCAGTAATGTGCCGCACCTGAAGTAAGTCACTGCTGGGGAGCTCTGTCAGATACTACTAATTAACCTACTTTTCAACTGAGTTGATGTCAACTTTTTCCAAGCGCGGAGGGAGACGCGGTTTTGCTCGGTTCCATCCTCGCCCATCACGGTCCTTCCCGCGCCGCTCTCCCGCGGATCGGCCGCAGCCGCGCAGCCCCGACGGGGCCACCCCCCGTGCTCCTGGGGCCTGGCAGCACCCCCAGGAAAGCTACGCTGTGTTTGACTTTTGATTTTTAACGGTGTTTGGAGCGTGCTAGCACAGCAGGGATAGCAATGACCGTCCCCCCCGCCCTCCCAGGAGCGACTTTCTGCCTCCTAAACGTTACAGGGCGCTCAGGGACCCCCCCCCAGCCCTCAGGCTTTGCAGGCAGGAGCTGTTTTCCGCGTGGGAAAGCAGCCCCTTTACTAGGGGGGATGTAACACGGTGCTGTTTGTTTTACTTTGAGAAACTCATCAGAGCAGGAAGGCAACGCTAAGCTGTTCTCCACACCCAGGAGTGCCTCTCAGGCATTCTTTAACTCAACATGAACATCTCCTAAACAGTGCCCCCCCAAGCCCCCTAAATTTCTTACACAGAAACAGATAAAAGGAAAAACCTAGTCTTTCTCTTTACCACATTTTTCCTAAAGTGACAAAAAGCAAGTTACCCAACCTCCCCTGAATTTACATAGCCCTTTAATTAGGTGCAGACCTGTGCCAATTTATATCACCTGTGGGTCTGGCCCATGGCTATATATATGAGAGAACACAGCTTCCTTCTGAGTGTTTCATGCTAAGGGAGTGGGGAGAGCTGGAAGGTTATTGGTAGGTAATTCAGACCTGGGTTATTAATTAAGGAAAATTAGGAAACTGTACAAGAAAAAGTTTCATCATATCTCTAGGGCATGATCTGTGAAGAAAGATAGTACAAAAAAAGTGTAGCGTAGAGAGAGCAAAGCTTAGAAGAACCTCCGAATACAGGAAAAGTTATTGGTAAATAAAAGGGCACTTTATTTCTCCACAGCAAAAGGGAGAGGGGGGCCTGAATTGCAGCAAAGGGTTTTGGGGTAGAATTCTCTGGCTGCAAGGAGAACTGAGTGCTGGAACTGAACTAGGGACCTTTTGGGGTCTCCAGTCATAGCAAAGAAGCCAGACAAGCCTCTGCTAGGAATGGTGTGAGTGTGGGGATCCTGCTTTGAGGCAGAAAAGTGATTCTTAAATCTCTGTAGCTATACCCCATGTATTTTAGGTAGGAGAAATGTTGGGTTTGGTACTAAATTAAAAATAAAGTCAATGACCTCAATCTTGTCGCATCAGTATGCTTGCGGGGGGGGGAGGCTCATACTGTGTAGAGTCCCCCTAATACTGCTTTCAGCAAGTGCGACCAGCTTTGAGGATACTAAAGGCAGGCCTTGGCAGCAGCAGGAGTATTTAAAGTATTTAATTATGTGCTTACCATCTTAAGTAATAAAGGGCAAGTCAAAGAATGAACTTTGCAAGGTGGGAGGACTGGATATTATAACTCCAACTAGGAGATGAAGTTGCAGGGCTCCCAACTAACATGTGCATTGCTGAGGTTGTTTTGGACCATGTCCTGAGATGCAGGGACATTCCTAACTTAAGAAACTCTTTTACTGTAAGAGCAACTGCTTTCCCAAAACAAGTAACCATTTAACTTTTGAAACTGTGGATGCAAACAGCTCTGAATGTTGGTGTGAGCATTTTAATTTGAAATATCCAGGCATCTTAATTTTAATTCTTTTACTCACCAGGCCACTAGGAACAAGATTCAGCATGCGCCCAAATGCTGAAAATTCAACTGATTTTACACCTATATGTCTCTGAAATCAAGAAAACAGCTTTTTCTTAACTGTGGCCAAGGAAAAAAAGGTATGTTATCTTGGGGCTTTCTCAATGTAGTGGAGGAAGTGTGCAAGGGGTGATGAGAAATATGGAAGGAGCTATTTCTAATGGAAAGCAGAACACAGTTCTACAGTGCTGTTCCCTGGAATTTAGTTGTCATCCAAATGTTTCCCATGAGCAGTAACACTCTAGATATATCCACCTGGTAGCACTGGGTACAGCTTTAGAATTTAAAAATATTTTTTTGCTTATATGAACCTGAAAACATTATTTCTACTGGGAGACAAGCTGTTTGGTGAAGAACTCCCACTCTTTCCTCTGCTTTGATTTAAGTTTTTTTTTTTTTCCCATTTACTAACATGCTTATGGAAATAATTTGAAAACATATTGTATCTTTTAAAGTTTGAGATATTGTGCCATTTGTTCTTATGCAGACTCTTAAGTGAAGTCTTTGTGGGGGTTCTGCTTAAACAGTGGACGTGAAGAAAGCTTCATGTATTTCACGGATTGGTGGATATGGATTTTGCTACAGCATTTCACCTCCTGCTTGTCACACAATTGTGCATTAGCTTTTCACTTTTCATTTAAAATAAATAACATAAAGTTGAATCTAGCAGCCTCACTCACAAGTATTACTTTATAAAGATAACCCCCAAACCTAAACCACTGCGTTCCTGTGATCTTGGGTTTGAAGGAAGCTGAAATAAGCTGTAGGCATGAACAACCCTGTGTATTTTAAGAGATTGCTAATTCAGAAGTAAAAATTATATTGGGAGGAATGATGTATAAAATACTATTTCCATGACTCATCAGTATGTCGTTTCTTTTCATGTTTAATTATACCAAGGTGCCAGGATCTGCCATTTACCTTAAGTTACCAGGAAGCACCCAGCTTTTTTAACAAAATGCAGTAGAATTTAGGGAATTCAGTCCCATTTGCTCCATTAAAGTACCCATGTCACTACATGACAGAAAGAAACTTTACATGTGATAATCTCATTTTGAAAAGTTTGCCATGTGTGTGTTTTAAGAAGATAAACACAAGCATATGAGCAGTGCAGCAATTACGATGCCAGACAGTCATTTGTATTGAATAGGTCATTTAGAATGGAGTTCTGGCAAGTGTAAATGTCTGCTGTGCCGCTTACAGCTTCTCTTGGGCACAATAAGATTTGTGAAAATGTTTTCTACTTGGTGTTTCTTGAACAAACATTTTCTTTGGAGGAGTCAGGGATGTGTGTCTTTTTCTTGTTTGTTCTCCCTGAGCACAAATGACAACATAATTATTGCATGCAAGGTAGTGGTGGTGTTGAGGGACTTTCAGCATATTTGTGATTTTCTCTTAATTAATTTTTTTTTTTTTCCTCTGGCTAAAAATTTTCAGAAATGTATTAATTGTCTGTATAACTCATACATAAACCCTACAATTTATGAAATTACTGTTATTATGGGGGATGGATACTGACATTTTTGCTTTCATATATCAAGAACTTATTTGTTCTCTTGTTGATCTTATGAAACCTTATAGCTTTCTGTCTAGGAAATAATGTTGCAATTTGGATTTTGCCTGTACAGACGCCCACAGGAAGGGGGTCTTTTTTTTGCTTATTTGTTTTTTTTTTTTTTAATGGTGAATAAGTACTTTCATGTGACAGTAAAGAAGAAAATCTGGTGTGTGGTTACTTGTGCAAAAAAATGGCAGATTAAAATGTGATACGGGATGGTACTTTGTGTAGCTTGGGAAGAGGATTCCTCTAACTTTTTACTACCATCTATCAGAAATTATTTTATGATATTATCTGAACATGTTCACTACTAAAACAAAAAAATAATTGTGGGAATCTGAAGATAAAGTGAAAACCTCCTTTCTGTGTTCAATGTACAAATTGCAGGGAACTTTGATTAGAAAGAAAAGACTGAGCAGCAAGAGCTCTCTTCTAGTGCAGTGCAATGTCACCCTGAGGTGCTGCAAGTAGCTGGGGCAAAAGCCTTGGCTACGAAGATGGGATGGCTGATGGTGGTCTGAAACTGAGCTCTCCAGACCTACTGTAATAGAAGCAGTAATCATGCCCAGCGTTTTTCCTACGGTAGCATATGTCCAGCCTATGGGGCAAATATTCTACTTGACATTCCCTGGGGTCCTGGTCTTTGATTATCCAGAAAGCACAAATGGCTGATGCATGCCATGGTGAAACCAGTGGAGAGGAGCTGGGAAAGGGCTCATGCTTGCACCTTGCCCTAATGTAATTGTGATGACGATCATGGCATAGGCTGCAAGCTGGAGCTTGAGCATGCTCCTAAGTTCCACAAGGCTGCAAGCAGCAGCTTGTCCTTTCCAGCCTTTTCTCCTGACTCCAAGGCTGATACCCAGTTTGGTAAAGAGCAGGTAACCTCTTTTGACAAATTGCCATAAATTGGTATAGTTCAGTAGTTAGTGGACAAAGACTGGAGAGCACTGTGACAATAAAAGCAACAGCAACATTCTTGAATCACCTGCTTTAAGAAAATTTATGAGGGGGAGAGAGTCATGACTTGTAGGAGTTCAGCAAATAACTTATCTTAATAATTATTGTCTTGGTCCATACACACCACGGATGTAGCTAAAAGTAACTATTGCAAATCCTAACACAATTGCTGCAGAATCTTGTGGTGAGGTGCGATTGTATGGATGCTTATGTGTTTTGAGCTGTCCTTGATTTCTGTGCCTGTGTGAAGCTGAGGTTGTTGGAACGTCCAGTTCTGTTAAAGTGCTGGTGACGGCTGGTGCAAACAGCCTTGCTGATGCCTGCACAGTTAATCCAGCCCTGCCAGGCTGGTTTGCTTTGTGTTCTGATTCACAGATTGAGACTAACAGTTCAAATATTTACGTTCGGTTTCACATCTGCTGCTGGGCAAGGGGGGAAGATGGCTGGCTGCTACTAAGTCAGAAACACGAGTTTGCTGATTGCTTCCTTGAAGAGCATTCCTTCAGCAGCCATGGCACTGGGTACAACGGCTTAATTTCAAAAAAGCCAAGTTGTTAGTAATGTAATGCCAGGACATTTGAATGATTTGTGGTGTTCTCTATAGCTCATACTGGCAGGACTGGTCCTTGCTGTTTGGTCCGGAGGAAAAAGCAAAAGGTCTTTGCTACCGAGCAAGGTCCACCTAAAAAGTTTTCACTGGGAATTCCCTTACTTCATGTACATTGGCTGTTCAATGGATTTTTACTTGACTTATTCTGGCTCTACATTCAGTACTTCTAGGGAGAGGGGCCATGCCCTTGTTCTTTAGGAAGATGTCTTTTTATTTATTTTCACACTGTTACTTTTCCTTAACATTGAAGGTAATTTCCTGGTTACAGAGTCACCCTTGTCTTGCTTAGTGTACCCTGAGGTCAGCTAAGGTGAAAGACTGTGGTTTCGATCTAGTTATTTTTGCTTTGGCTTGCACAGTTTGTTGGAGTGTTATTGACTGTATCATTCATCACATTAGATCAGATACCAGAATCTGTTTTCTGAACATCAGCTATATATAGAGGCAATGAGATAGATTTCTGATATTCAAGTGATTTTCTGGAGGCCTCTAATTTGACATCTCTGCCACACTGGTGAACAAGGACTTTGGCAGACTTCAGATTTGTGAAGCAGAGAAAAAAAATCAGCCTCTAGATGTGATATGTCTGGCCTAATTGTGGTATGGTCCAGTGAGCTGTGCAGTGTTCTGCTTGATTTCCCTCAGTGTAAACATTGTCTGATCTCCGTTCCCATATTGGTCTTGTTCCCCCTTCCTTAGGTAAGGAAATCAAGAGAATTTTTGATCCCTATAGTCAGAGCCGTGGCCCTGCCTCACACAACTTGTTTTGAGGGACTCCCCAGCCAAATCTCCTGTGTTCAATTGGATGATGCTGCTGCTTCCAGGATGTGCTGTTCTTGTTCACCCTGCTGTGCTGGCACTTCTCTGCATGCCTTTAGTATGTCTGTGATGTTATGAATACCCCAAGATATATGGATGGTCTTTATCACAGTTTGCTTGAATTCCTTCTTTATTTTTAATGGATCACATAGATCTGGTAAACAAACATTTGTTTTCATCTAAATCATAGACCTGAATGCCCCTTTTGGCCTTTTGGCTGTTTGCTTGTTTGTGTGTGTGTAAAGTGCAGAGTGTTTTTTGTAGAAATTCAGTACTGCAGGAAAAAAATACCTTTCAGATGTGTTTTCACTGGGAAAAAATTTCTCATTATTTTCCAACATTATGCATAGTTATGGTATTCAGATTTAATTACATACAGAATAAATATAACACAGACCCCAAACTGGTGAGATCAGCTTTCAATCACAGCAGGCCATAAGCTCTAGTAATTAACCATACCTCCACAAACCATCCCCACTAATAAATCCAGGGAAAAAAGAACACAGCAGAGGAAAAAAGGAGAAATGAAAAATACAAGATTTTATAGCAAAGGGCCCAACAGCACCCTGATGCATACATGATGTATCCCTCAGAAAACATGCGGTGGTAAATCATTTGTTTTCCAAACTGAAGTGCCTGAAGCTGGGGATCTGTAAGCAAGAGCCGAGGTTGGTATATAAGTCAGCGTTTCTTTGAAATGAAGGTGTGTTGGAGAGCTGAGTAGGAAGGCTGTGTGGTGACTTGACTCCCAGTCCCTTCATCTGCTGGCACCGAGCCACCCAGGGGAGCGCAGGAGATGAAGAGCCACAGTGGCAGCTAGTAGGTGGTGCAAGCAAACTGCTTTGTTGAGGAGCTGACTCAAGGCGAGGTCTGGAGTGCCCTGACCTAACGTGGGAGCTGGCGGCACCACTGCCAGGCCCGAGTCAAGAGACTGAGAGTAAATATGGATTATCCTCTCCCATGTGGGATGGTAGGGTTTTGCATGAAACATCGTGTTGCTTTTCAGTGGTGGTTAAAATTTTCCACTCTTGCTTTTGATGTGGCATACACAACCTTTGAAAGTCCACAAACTGGAGTCTTAACAAAAGAGATATAAAGCAAGGAGTCACTCTTCAGTTAAAACCAAACAAAATTAAAGAAATTCTAAATGAAACAATGGCAATTGTGGAAAGATCACCTGTTTCATTCCAGTCAGGCCCCAAGAGATATTAAACACACTTACTTCACAGACTTAATTGCCTCAGGATGAGGCAATCCTGTATATCTTTTTTAGAACCATTAATAACCTACTTCACCTGATTGCAGCAAGTATTTTATTAGAGGATTTGTCAAATGGTAAATGCAAGGACTTTATGCACAGATAAACAACAAAAATTGACCAAATTTAGCCTCCACTTACAGCTAAAGCTCATTTTTATTTTAATCTTCCATTTAATTTGAAACTTAATAGCTTTTCAAAAATTAAACCTACGTGATTTTCCTACAACACTTATTTTGATTAAATCAAATATGCTCATTTCTACAATGCTCAGTGCCTTGTTATCGAGCATTGTTGAACATGTGCAATTTTATATCCACTCGTTTTATTTCTGACATGACATAAAACCAAGCAGAAATTCTTAAAAGACAATGAGAAACTAGCTGTTCACTATTTATATTTGTAGATAAATTCATCTAAATTTGAGGATGAGTGTGGAGTGCTGCCCTTTGGAAGAAGTCAAGGCAAGCACACAATAGACATGTCTGCCAATAGACATGTCTGCAGAAAAGGGTCTGCAAATTTCAGGGTGTCTCGGTGAAAACATGAAACAATGTAATGATGCTGCAAAAACCCAAAGCTGCCATCCCAGTGGGATTTGGTGTTTCTAGCAGGCAATGTGTTCGTGAGCAAGGGGAGGTTGCTGCTGCATAACATCCTGCCCTGGCTGGCCACACTGAGAGAGGGAAGCAAACTGGTGGGAACCCAAAGGAGAACAGCAGGCAAAAGCAGGGACTTAGCAAACGACACCTGCAATGAAAGGTTGTAATTTGCTTTCTTTAATATTAAAAGGAGGGGAATGAGAAGCCTCATCGGTCTTTTGGGGAAGAGAGGTTATAACAAAATAAAAAGACCATCCGTCATTTACTTGTGCGTAGCTGTTGTTCAGAATTGGCTGCTAGTTACAGGGAGGAAAGATTAGGCTGGATATTAAGAAACAGTTTCTAGCTGTTGGGATGGTGAAACAGGCAACAGCCTATCGGGGTATGTGTACAAACCTGCTTGATGGGAAACTGAAAAACCAAGTCAGACTTCTGCTGTTTGGGGATGGATCACCCAGTTCCCACTCTGGGGCTGGCCTGGTCTCTTGCATTGCTCCTCAGCTCTCTGTTCAGGTGGCCCTGTCTTAGGGCAGGATCAGGCAAACATATATGCAACACAGCAGAGAGGCTGTTCTGTAAAATAGGGGACTGCATCTGATCCTCAGTGCACAACACACATTTCTGGCTGGGAGTTAAGACATGGACTGTCTGTCTCCCCTACTCTACTGAGTTGATACATCTTTTACTGAAGTTGCTTTTAACAGCTTTTTAAATTATAAATATAAATTTACAATAATAAGTGTGTATAACTTGTAGTATATGCTGTATCTTTTCTTAAAATAAACCCGCCAAAAAGCTAGCATGGCTTTGGTACCGCCTTCCTCATCCCCAAATGTTTTCATCTAAAATACCACTGTGGTGCCTCAGTGTCTGTAATTTACTCTCGCATCGCCACCCTTTGCACAATCAGTCTGCATCCCTCATGGAGCTCTGCAGCCAGGAACTCCCTCTTCTGTCTTCTGATAGGGGGCATAGTGGGAAAAGTGGCAACTGGAAAGAAGATGGGAATGTGAAATGAAGCTCTAAGAGAATGCAACATTGGCTCTGCTTAGTCTCATTACTTTGGTTTTCAGCTGAAAAACACATTAATTAAAAAAATATTATAAAAGGTAGAAACATTCCCATGGCTATTAAAATTGGTGTTCTGATATACCTGCAGATTCACAGAGAACTTTCTTGTGTACATTTGAATGGAAGCCCAAGAAGAGGCTATTAAGAAAGGAAATGTCCACTATAGAGATAGTATTTCCTTATGACATACATTGTGACTTACTCTGTGGTGGTATATTGGTGACTTTAAGAACATTGTGGAAGATAAGGACTGGTTGTAAATCCTGTGGTGGTGAAGATTAAAGATTCCCCTTAATTCCTGATGAATTATTCTAAAAGGAAAATATCATGTCTCAGCAGTAGATTCTGGAGACCTGCTTGCTCTTTGGCAGGGGAAGACAGAGAGACAGGGGCTCTTCAACCACATGCTGTCTGTATTCTGAGGAGGGTGCACTGACAGTTCATCAGACAAACTCACCACTTTGACTAGCTGGCCAAAATAGGAAGATATTTTCATGTACAAAATGCCCTTTAGCCCTAAGCTGCTCCTGAAGCTTCTAAATTTCAATGAGAAGCCTAACCTCAGGCACCATTAATGCATTTCTTTTTCAAAACCATCTTTATTACATTAAAATGAGATAGGATATGTGCACTTACGCTGTAAGAGGAACCTGATGAAGAGAGGAAAATCAGACTTTAATAATATTAGCATATCATCGATCACAAACTTAGTAGCATTAATATTTCAGTGATAAAAATCCAACAGGTTCCGGTGCAGGATAGTCCTTTACTAGTTAACGAAAGGCAACTAGCCACATCCTGCAGGTGGCCAGCTCTGCTCTGCCTTTCTTGCCAACAGGATTGTTCCTTTATTTTCTCCAGCAAGCGTTCTTAATGTTGAAGGACATTCACTTCCCTAGGAGGTTCCCTAACTGTTGCACTCCTTAACTGCTGCTAGACTTGAGGGTTCCTTTTTGGGTTCTTTTTTACTTTCTGATATTTTTTTGTGTTGTTTTCTGACTGGTGGCACATCTTCAGCAAGAAGGATGGAGAATATCAGAGTTCAGAGGGATTTGTAGATAGGCTGTTTGTGTGTCCTCTGCTCGTCCAACTCGTCAGCCCCTGGTAGGTAGGATTTGAACCTAATCTTTCTGGCTTTCAGTCTGAATCTTCTACGATGTTACCACCTAAAAGCCCCAAACAGACTCTTTCTCTAGCTGTGTGTTGAAATCAAGCTGCTGCAGTCACTGAATGCTGTGGAGGGCTCAAGCCTGGTTAACTTGTGCTCAGCAAATGCCAGCCCTCCTTGCTGGGGAAGGAGTGGTGGGTGTCAGTATCACTACTGGACTTAAGAGTGGCGGTGGTGCCAAACTGCTTGTCCTTAGATGAAAATGCAAGGAAGTTCTGTGCATGTTCAGACAGAGGCTTTCAAGTAAGTTATTACTTTTTTTAAAGTATGGAAAAATTGTACAAGCTGGAACACTTGATAGCATCTCTGCAGAGGTTTTACAACTCTTGACTTGTGGGTGTTTACATTCTGTTTAAGACATGTTTTATGTGATTTATGTTCTGTTTGGATCTGGGCCCAAGGTATCGGCAACAAGCTTACCATTTTACAGAAGTATTCTCTGCAGTAAGATTCTGACCTGCTACTGTCTGGGCACTTAGCTTTCTACCAGAACACTAGCTCTGGCAGAAAACTGTGTTTTCTTCCCTTAAGGAACAGGACCATAAAGCTATAGGACTGAAGAAGACCTCAAGAGGTGAGCCAGTCAATCCCAGCTGTAGCTAAAACCATGCCTTTTGTGTTGGCATTAGACTGTATATAGGGGACAGTTTGGAAATGAGGAAATAAGTCTAGAGAATAAATAGCATCAATTGATTTGGATCAATTTAGGATCCTGGAAGGGAAAGTAAGTGGCTGGGGTATCAAAGTTGTAGTTTAAAATTACACTTTAATGTATATTTCTGTCTCTAAGGAAGCAACCTCTTAAAAGTCTTGGTATGCTAGTGGTAAATGATAGCTCTAAAAGCATCACTCCTCCTACTTCACCCACCTAATTTTTGGAAGGACAACCCTTCTCATTTTGCTTTGGTTGCTGCTCAGCAGTACTGATGACAGAAAGTCTCTGGGTTATCACTTTCTATGACTACACATAATTTGAATTCTTTCGGCTCTGCTAAAGTCATTGCTTGATGAAAGCTCCTCACCTTGATTGGGTACTTCAGCCTCATTTATAAATGATTTGGTAGAATATATTGTTTGAAGTCAACTTGAATGGTGAGCTATCAAACAGTGACTGGCTTATCATCCCAGGTGTGAAGTACTGCAGGAGCAGAGAGAACTTCATGAACTCTGTGTATGGGAAGCAGGATAAACATGGATCTGTACCCATTCAGGCAGGCATGTATGGCATATCCTTCTTTTCAAGGAGATTGTGAACAAATTTTAAAGGAGGGGAAGACAGACCAAGAAAGAAATCTTCATTTAAGGCTTCCCTGCAAGGAAATCAGGGACTTTTGTTTTCTTTTGCAAATAGTTTTGGTGTCAGTGTGTGGGTGGCTTTCATGGTATGGAGCCGGAAAAGCCTTTGAAATGTACAGGGGAAAACTCAGATGAAGTTCCAGAAGGGAGCTGCAGTTATTCAGGGAAGTAATAAAGACTACTGTTGCAGGAAAGTCAGTTTTTGCCCAATAAAATTATTTCCCTTGCTTTAAAGAAGTATTTGTGGTGTTCTTTGTCAATAGAAAAAAATATGTATTTTTCCTAAAAAGATCTTTTTCTGTAAATTCTGGGTAAGAGTCCTGAAGTAGTCCGGGTGCTCTAGGAATGCAGCACACCCAGATGTGCTCAGTTCTGTCATACTGTCTTTGTGGATTGGAAATTTTTCTCTATTCTAACACTGTTTTCACAATGGATGAGGAAGACAAACTAATTTTTGTTTTGAGTCTAAGACACTGAGAGCTTAATACAAACTGTTTTGTACAGGTTTCTAATAAGATTTTCATGGTCTGAGTTTCCCATCTCTGCGGAGCAACTTATCGCAGCTTTAATCAAAATCATTGCATTCTGCAATATTTATTTTATGTACCTCTGGTTTACTGTCACCTCCTGTAAAGCAGACAGAAATAGTCCATTAAAGTTCTCCTCTAAGGTCTTAATTTATAATAGTAATGAAAAGACAAAAAAAATCCATTCGAGTACATCCTTCTAAAACAGTAACAATACTTTGTAGACCTCCTTAATTAGTGGATCAAATTTCTCCTCCCTTCCAAGTAAATAAAAATCACCCAGGAACTACCATAAACTTTTACCTTTTGTAGGTACAGTTGAACAAACTCATACCACAAATAGAGAGCTCAATGATCTATCATTCTCTAAGCTGTTAGCCCATCTGTTCTCCCACTGAACTGAGTCCTAAAGATGAGGGTTTTGTTGTGACAGTCACGACCAATATGTTCATTTTTGGTCTTGGGACTGATTTTACTTGATAATTTTATCTGACCAGTCATATACGAATATATTCTAAGCTGGAACACATTAACTTAATGCCAACTTTTTAGTTTTCAGACAATTGCATTATTTCATGCAAAAGATAACTTCTTTTTGCTTGAATATTAAATCCAAAAGCAATTAGATGATCTATTTTTGCTTATACAAGAATTCTGTGACAAACATAATCTTTCTTAATGTTTGCTTGGAATAATTTTTTTGTAGTGGAAAGGAGTGGGGGAAGGCAATATTGTAATTTTCTAGACTTTAATATACTCCTTCCAAGTGAAAGTAAGTCCTTCTTTTGTGACAAAGCACCTATTTGAATATTTCCTCTCACTGCCCAGGGAAAGCACTTCCATTGCCTCTGAAGGGATTGTTCAATTCTTCCAAGAAATTATAAATCATCACTGTTCATTGTTTGTGTGAAAATACATGTTCAAGCATTGTCTTCACCAAGCTTCACTGAGACTAATCTTGACTCCTGTAGATGCTTCTGTTTCCTTCATAGTGCCCTTTTGGTTAATGAGCATGTGAAGGTGTTAGCAGGGTTACCGGTGAAGCAGATGTCATTATAGTTTTAGCATACAGACAGCATATAGTGCTCTTTTATTTGTTGCTGGCACTGATGAATTCTTAATTCACTTGGCTTGGCACCAACATACCAGAACAAGACTGAAATGATGTGCCTAGGTTAAGGCAGATGAGACAAGCTGGGAGATAAAAAATCGGGTGACCCCCTCAGTGCTGTGTATCCCATTGTGGTCCCCAAACCTTAGGATTGGTAGTAGCAAAGGTCACTACTGAATCTTGTAGTGACTTCAGCTTATATCACATCTCAACAAGGGCTAGTCAGGAATAGAAATATGAGTAGAATTCTTAAGAATTGCAGAAAAAATAACATTTTTTTTTAAAAAAGCCGTTGAAGATATGAACATTGCTGTTTTTGCCTCTCGTTGGGAGGCACTTGTTGGGTAACAGGCTTTTGTCATAAAAGGCTGTTACTGTAGTAACTGAGACTGTCTTTTCATTTCTGCCTGACAAGAAGGATGCCATTTTCTTTTTGCTTTTACAGTCATAACAATCATTTGCCTACTTACATTTGTGCACTTAATAGTTTTACCACTGTGGCATCAAACTAGTTCAACATGACCTGGTGGAACAACTTCAAGCCATTGAAATATTAAAACAGGCTGTCCAATTTCTAAACAAGATTGGTTGCTATGAGCAGATAAGGTGAGCCTCTGTTCATCAGACACCTGTGTTGGAAATGATATTGCTCAGGTGCCGTTTTTTGGCCCTTGAACCCAGAGCTACATCTGAAGTATTGCTTTTTCTCCCTGGTGTTGTGTTGAGAGTAATGCTTGATGATTTTAGTACAATCCAGTGTTTAAAACAGGAATGTTGGCTCCTTTCAACTTCTTGACTGGCTGATGCTGTGCTTCATGGTCTAAATCAGCTTTTTTACTCAGCACAACATTATCAATTACATAGTATCTGTATGTCTGGAATGTTATTTTAAAAACTGACTGACATATAGTGGCACCTTTATAGAAGAAAAAATACATATAAAATCCCCAATCACCAGCTATTAAAATACCTTAACATTTATTCACTATCTTAGTACAACATCCAGGGATGGAAGGGTTCAAGTGACATCAGCTGGTAGTTCAAAATCACCAAAAGTAAATACTTTTTCACATAGTGTGTAGTTCTGAAACTTTTTGCCATAGGATGCTAAGATGTTATAGGAGTTAACAATCAATTGAACAATTTAACAGAAGAAAACTCTATCAATAGCTAGAAACACCTGTTTCAGTGTTCAGGAAGTCTCTGTGCAAAAAATGGCTGAAATTGAGACTATTCCCATTTGCCTCCCAGCATGCTTGGCCTCCTTCCCCAGGCACCCACCCTCAGCCACTGTTGGAATAGGATATTCCAGTTGATAAACCTTGATTTTACCTACAACAGCTCTTCTTGTCCCAAAGTAGGTCAATCGGCCAATCAGCCAAGAGCGAGTGAGCATATTTGTTCATACAGATATGCTGGCTATATTAAAAAAAAAAAAAAAAAGCAGCATCCTAACTTGGAGCTAATCCAAACTCCTCCGTTGACTCCACAAGCTGACTTCCATTATAAGTTAGGTCAAACCTTGGAAATTGCAATACCAAAAGTGTTAAAAAAGTAAATTATTTCTATTACTGTATTAACTGATTACGCTTGTGACAAAGTGTCAGTTAAAGGGTAGAACAGAGAGAGCACGAATTACAATTTCTTTTAAAATGTTGTAGTTCAAGTATATTTTTGTACTGACATCTGGATATTTCAATATCTGAAGCAAATAGGAGCAAAACAGAAACCACCTGGATTTCCAAACTCCATATGTAGAAGACGTAAATACTCACAATTCTGCCCTGCTTCCTGTTTTCTTTGATTCTCTTTTTCTCTTCCTGCCCAACTTGTTTGCTCTTGGAAAGCTTCCTAATTGCTTTATTTTTATTTTTGAGTTTCTTTAAATAAAGACAATGCTGTTATTCTGCAGATGTTTAGGGAAAACCTGACCTCTGCTGAAGCCAAAGGGAGACATTGTTGGTATAATGCCACTCCAGGACTTCACAGTGGTGATCACTGGGTTTAGGAATAGAATTTTTGTAGTTATATGGTGTAAAGACCAACCTAATAAACTCTAAACTTCTCTATAGGTCAGGGTATGTGTTTCATTCAGTTTTCAGTGTAAGTATTCCCTTCTTGTTCATTTGTGTAATGGACAACACTGAAGTATTGCTTTGGGTTTGGCTGTGAAATTCAGCTGTGTCACACAATATTTGGCTCACTAGATTTCAGTAGTTAGATGAAGAATTAGTTTAGACTGTTGAATTGAAATAAGTTCAGTTAATTGAAGTCAGTCAATAGGAGCTTTTTGTACATATTTGAAAGAAGAATGTAGACCATTTAAACTCTAATCAACTACAGAATGTTATTAAGTTCCCATAAGAAATGGTTTAAGTGCAACATGATAATGAAAAATGTGAGTGAAAAAATTTTGTTCACTTTGAGTAGCTCTACAATCTAGAATCTGAAAAGAAACCACTTTACATAATGGAAGGAGATACTTACAAAGCAGTCAGACTGAAAAATACCTAGAATTATAGGCAGTAGCAAATTAGAAAAGAGCTTGTAAAGTGATACAGGACAAAAGTAATTTCAGGCTGGAGAAAGATCTTTTTAGAAGCCAAGGAGGTGCTAATGCCTTTATTATGTGAAATGGCGCCTGCTGCAATACCGCACTGTGTTCTGGGAGCCTCTGACAGTAGAAAAACATCACCAGTGAAAACAAAATGGAGCAAACCTGGGAAATGCTTTGGAGGCTAAGGCAAAAATATGCACCATACAGCCAAATCCTGCCTGCTTTCACTCTGCTTTAGGAAGACTTGTTTAAGAGGCTCCTTAGTGATTTAAGTCAGACAAATGTGACAAAGCAGTATGAATAACCCATGTTTGCCACCTTTTCTTTGCCTCCAGGTGAATTTTAACCAGGTAGGAGATTTTGAATTAGATCTTTAAGTGGACTGCCTGGTTCCATCACTATATATTAATACTGTTGTTGAGAAATCCAATGCCAGCTTGTTTCTGTGTACATCAATATGCCATTTCTTCAGATTTGCCTCATTCTCAGAATGATCTACATACCTTGTAGTTGAAGACATTGACATGAGTCAGACAGCTGTACAGTTTTCTTCAAACTGCAGGAGTGTCTGCAGTGCGCCAGGCTAAAGGTCCATCCAGCCCAATATCCTTTGCTTGGCTGTAGCCATCAGCACATGCCAGGGAAGCATATAAGAGCAACTGTGCAGCGATACTTGTCAGAATTACACTCCAAGCTTCTTGTGGGATTTCCTCCTGTAGAGATGCCATATTTCTGTTTACTAGCCCTGTTGAGTTTCTTTTCCAGATGCTCTTTGAATCTATATAGATTTTTTGGCAGTCCCAGTGCCTCCCAGTGAAAAGAGTTCCTTACCTTAACTACACGCTGTATATCAAGAATGCCTTATTTTTCTTCTGAGCTTGACATTTACAAGTTTCATCTGATGGCCACTCAACTCTTCTAGAGTGAGCAATCATTACTTATATATCCTGACCACATAATTCTTGATATTATGGAGCTTTACTATGTCTATGGCTTTACTATGTTTCCGTTAGTCATTTAAGTAATTTTTTTTTCCAGTTCCAGAAGGCTTAGTTTATTTAACCTGCCTACGCCTGAAGGCTGTTATTGGGTTTTGTTCATACTTGTCATCCTTTCCCAAACCTTTTCCCATTTTATTGTAGCTATTTGACCAGTTACGCTAATGCAACTGCTCTCGTTTTGATAATTTACAAAGCTGGATTTTAATCTTGCAGTGGGAGCCAAAGGGACTGAACCTTGATCAGCTGAAGTGAGCTCAGTATGGATCCATTGCAAATATCTGTTAACAAAACAGACCAGAGAGGACCAGAACACATTCTCCTTCCTGATGCATGCGGGTGGTTTGGACTGAACTGTTTTCACTGGTCTGCTCAGAAGGGCTTTTCTCTTCAGTGATTATTTCTTTGTAGATGTCCAGCTTAACCTTAGTTATGAAGAGAAAAAGAACCTTTCCATTCTTCTGAGTAACTGGACAAAACACATCACCTTAAAATGTGAAGAATAATTTTTGCATCAATAATTTTCCTCTGAAATGCACTGTTCTCAAAAGCAATCTTTCAATAAAAAATTCCGGTGCAAGGGCAAGATTTAGATCTAACGCCCTGAAGTTTTGGAAAATAATCAGGTGAAAAAGTCAGGTGGAAATGACCACTCAAAAAAGTGATTAGCAGGAAAGGCAGGAATTTAAATAATGCTGGAGCAGCACTCTGCAGATGCTCACAATTTCAGTAGAATGGCTTACAGCAAGGGAAGTTCAGCATGTTCATGAGCCTTCGCAGGACTGGCGCTACATGGAGGATGTGTTTTCTCTCTCCCCAGAGCTATATAAATGATACATCTTGGATAAAATTCATCCCCGATGTACAAGTTAAAAATAGAGACTAGAAACAATTCTTTCTAGATCTAAACATTTGCACGGGATAAGGACTATTGAATATTAAAAATCTGTGAAGTAACATAAACCAGAGCTGGACAGGCATTCTCAGAGGGCTCTGTAAAAACTTACAGAAATCTGAGGTAACAATGAGGCTAGGAATGTTTTTTAAAAATAACTTTCCCTGACTTCTCCAGGGTCCGGTAATTTCTATGTATTCAGAAAATACTCTCTGAATGTGATCTTACGCTACTGGAAACAGAATTTTTCTCAGATTTTTGGTGTGAAAAGAATCTTGTCCTAAAATATTATATTTGCACACAAAGTTTATTTTGCATGAGTTTGTTTATTTCTTCTGTCTTTGGTCTGCGGAGGGGGAATTCTGCTCCATGCTAATCAGCCTGGATGGTTAATGCCCAATTGGTGTGTTAAGCATTTAGGTTTATGATGCTATATAAATAAAGGGCTAAATACAAATGAAATAAAAATATCATTACTACAGTTTGCATTAGGTTTATAGTGTTGTGTTCTCAAGATGTGCAACTGGTTTGTGTGTAGCAATTGAAGGTTATACACTTTAGATTATAAGAAGTTCAAGCATGTGGTACAGGAAGAAACATCAAAGGTTAGACTGTTATTATTAGGACACTTCAAAGAAAAGAATTTCTGAAGCCTTTAAGTTTTACGGCAGGTGCATGAAGAGGTGCCAGGTCATCTCAGGGTGGTCAAGAGTAGACTACATTGAAACTAGATTGCATAGGACTCCTTTTATCTGTCAGAGACAGTTGGGATTCCGACTTAGAAAGAGTTTTAACAGTGATTTTGAATACTGGACATCAAGCCTCTCTAATTTCAGCTGCTCTCAGCATGGAAGCTTGCAGTCATGGTCTCTACCAATGGGCACATCTGGGTAACAGAAGAGTGGTCCCTCCTGGTCATGTCGCAGCCACAGAGCCTCTGGGGCGGTGCGCGGCTGTCGCTGGGTCAGGCAGGCTGTGTGCTCCACAAAACACTTTAGGTTTTGAAGCAGATATTTGCTTTGATAATTATGGTGGTGCGGGGGGACGACCTCTGGCTCCTGCTCGGTGTCTATAATCCATTTGAAGACAAAAGTGTTGGTCTGGTGTTTCTTGTTTAGGAGAAGTGCAAAAGGAGATTAATTATATTTGTAGTTTAAACAAACTAGCACAATAAATCCAACACCCTCTGATTTGAGCATGATCATATTCCCCTAATGGAATATTACACCAAGCTATATGGAGAACAACATTTTTACAATCAAATTAAGTGACAGTTAAGTGATGGTTAATTTTAGCTGATTAGACCAATATATGTTCAGAGCTTGGAAAGAAAACATTTATTCCTTTAGCTTGTACAGACTTCTCTTTCCTGGAGACTTGTGCCTCAGCCCCACCTGCTCGGTGCTATAACTTGTCAATTTAATACAACGTAACAAGTATATTCTTCTTTGGACCATCAGCCAAAATAATTACTTTGACTTAATAAAATGAAAAAACAAAATGAATTATATATAGTCAACAAAAACACATTCCCTGCAACTAGCTGCAAGAGGGTTCCTTTCTGCTAATGAATTAATACATTAAATAATAATAGTTAAAAACCATTTTACATTGCTTTGATCATTCACTTACACATCATTAAGTAGACTGAGCATTTTAGTGTGAAAAGGCTGTGTTTACAAATTAGTCCAGAGGATGTTTCACACTGAAGATCAGCACATATATTGTGTTTTATTTCAGCTGCACATGACACAACCTTAATATTAGAGCCAGATGATTAAAAGAACATTACCTGAGCCTTGAGAGTCACTGAATGAGCTATGCTAAATTGGTTGTTTTCTATTTTGTGATTAATTGTGCTTCTAAACCATATTTTAGTGTGCTTTGTTTTTCTGTCCCCAGTCATCCCATATTATTAAAGAGAAATTCTGCATATCTCTCCTGGAGTCCAATTAAGGATTTGCATCATGACTAGATTTTTCACTTTAATTACTGTATATAAAGTAGGTTTTGACTTATTTCCATATTTATCAAACTATGCAGAAGAAGCAAAATTCATCAAATAAACAGATATCTGTGGCTATAATTGCAGCCTGCACTGAGCATGTAGGAAGAAAATATGAGGGTCCAAATTTCATTATGTAGAACATAATAAACATCTGAATAATTAAACTGCGTGTAAATCAAATGCTTGGCAGTAGTAAGAATAGAGAAAAGACACCTTAGTTTGATCAGGAAAAAACCCATCTTTCTAAATATATTAAAAAAAAATATTCTAAACATAATTCAATCAGCAGTGAGTAGAAAAACAAGAACCAAAGCCTTAAGTTTGTGGCTTGTTATCAGGTGAAGGAGGATGCCATGTATATTTAGGAACATATTTTCATTAATAGTAAAATATGCCTAGCTCTCCTTTTTGCACGTATATTAAAAACATGTTGCAAGCAAACTAGAGGATACAAACTCTTACATTGAAATGGCAAGCTCAAGTAAGACATGCAGCCAGCTTTGATAAACTGCCTTAAATCAAAGGTTTGAAAATGGCGTAATTGCTAAAGCAGAAGCTTTGTCAAATTTAACTGTGAGGAGTTCATTGTTTGCTTAAATATCTTCTCCTAGGTCCCAGTTAAAAGGAATACAGAACTTTCTTTATCAAATAATTTCTAATTATAAGTTTTAATTAATTTTATCAATTTTCTATGAAGTAGTACTATAATTTACTTCTATTATACACATTTTTTAGCATGGTGTTTTTAGTTATATACAAATTTCAAGGGAATTACATTCCATATAGGACTTTGCAGAATTATTCCAAGCTAGAAATAACATTTTGATGACCAGACCTGAAGTCAGTGTAAAATTTTACTGATGTTAAAGCAAAAGATAGGAACATAAAGAACATTCCTGATGATTTGCACTTAAAATAGAAAAACCCAATCCATGGCCCAAGCCTGTTCTCCTCTTGTCAAATGGATGCAGTGTGTATTACACTGAAGCAAACTTACATCTACTTACTCCAGAACAAAGCTGGATTTTTAATTGAGTTTTAAAAAATGGATTTTTAATTGCTACTTTGATTAGAATTTGTAGGTACATAAAATCTTTTTAATTTGCTGGAAAACTTCTTGAAAATGCATTTTGTTATTTGGTGTTTTTTATTTTTATTGCTA
Source organism: Falco naumanni (assembly GCF_017639655.2). Taxonomy (NCBI): domain Eukaryota; kingdom Metazoa; phylum Chordata; class Aves; order Falconiformes; family Falconidae; genus Falco; species Falco naumanni. The sequence goes on along the minus strand of NC_054066.1, from coordinate 14,595,267 downwards.
TTTATGGGAAGTGAAGAGCTATTCTACTGTAATTGCATCTTTTTGTAGACACTACAGTTGTTTCTTGGAAACAAGAACTTGTTTTATTAATTTATTTGGTCTGCCCTACTGAGTATACAAACAGTAAGTGAGGAAGAGAATGATAGCTACTCAGATAGGAGAGAGATACAGAACTTAAAAATGTTTTAAATGAGCACCAACAAAAGGGATTTAAGGTAGTGCAAACAAGAGAAAGGAAAGCTAATAATAATAACTAGAGGTAAAGAATATGTAATGAAGTTTGTGCCAAATTTTAATCTACAACCACCAGCCAATCCAATTTATGGATGCTGTAAGATAAGCAGGAGATGTGCTGATTGAGCAAAGCATATCTATTCTTGAGGTGGGAAGGATGGAGGTACGTACCTCCATGCATTTCCTGAATTGAGACCTATCTAACAACCTCCCCATACAACCACCATTCAGCAGAAAAGTTAAAAGGACCTTAGGTGATGCTGAAAGTCTGGATAAAAGCAAATGTAATGCTCATTCTTAAATAAAAGAGGAATAATCATGCAATGAGCATCCATTAGCTCTAACATCACTTTCAAGTAAAGTATTGCAAAACCTTTGACAAGATGTAACATTATGACAAGCAGCTTCGGTGTGGTTAAGCTTAGCTTACCGTATTAGGGCCCATTATCTGCTATTACATCTGTAGCATACTGCTTGTGTGTGGCACTTAGCAAGCAGCTAACATGCCAGAATCTGGGGCAGATAAGGATTGCAAGGCATGCAGGAAAGTCAGAATGACAAGAAAAAAGCCAAAGCATGCTTTTGAAAAAAGGTTAGTGCACCTATATGTCAGGGTGGTAACTTTCTAAGGAAGATAAGTATGGTGAGATGAGTGTAAAGGATAAAACTTGCTTAGATATGTTTTTCTATAGTATGAGCCATGTGTGCTCTCCTAACCCTCCCTGGTTAGTCTTCTCTGGGAGGGTAGAAAGCTACTAGTTGGAGGTACTGATACAGATTCACATTCTGACCGGGAGAGGCTCCGCTTGGCAATACATCCTTTTACATAGAAAATCAAGAGAAAGGGTGTAGGTGAAACTTCTTTTCCTTACTAGGTATGTCTCTTCTGCTTAGGATTGAAGAATATCAGTAAGAACCAAGGGAGAAGCTTGCAGCACTGCTTGATGTATTTAACTCAGAAAGAAAAGAGGTAAAGAGGAAGGAAGGATGATAAAGTTGGAATAACCAATAATCATAAACACAGCAGGTTAGTCTTTCAGGAGGCTGACATGAAATCACCCTGTTGGTGTAAAAATATTGAGACAACATAAACCTTCCATGATAAACAGCATAATAAAGTTGTGTCTTAACATGACTGGGCATCAAGCACTGATACCAAGAAATTATCTTCCTAAACCTTGAGTTGTTTTTCTCTCTGTTACACTACACTGTAAATATTAAAGTGCTGCTTTTGACCAATAGCCAAAGTTGCTGAAAAAAGAACTGCTATCTATGTGGCAGAGGTGAGGAAAGCCATCTGTCCTGTATTGGTCACAGTCACTGCTGGTCAAAATATCTTGTGCTCACAATTTCTGGAGTGAGGGTGGTGACCTGAAGGAAATTTAGAAACAGTGATATTTATGCCTGGGAATAAGAGAAATGTAAAAGAGCAGAGAGAGCAGAAAGAGCTCAGATAATACATCTGTGCTCAGCAAAGGAAGCATACAGGAGAAAGGACAACATCCTCTTGCTTGAAGAGAAACACATTATATAGAAATGCATTTAAGTTTACTGGCTCTTTCATCTGTTTTGAGCCTCTTCTCCCACGACTATCCTCCCCAAGGGCTCCCTTTTGCATGGAAAGTATTGCACCGATGGCTGCAGTACAGAGGAAATGGAGATCCACATCTCATATTTCTGAGACCTGGTTACAATTTGGTTGCAATGCACAAAGTGGCCAACTGTGTAGCAGAGTTTATTAGGCTGTCCAGGTGTTTCCTGTCCTTCCAGGGAAGGATCAAAGTTTGTAGTTACAAGGGTGTATAGACTATCAGAGTGTATGAAATATATCACAAATGTATTCATTGAAACTCTGTCAGAGCTACTGTTGGAACTGTACTATTAGCCTCAGAGACTTCAACATCCATATGAGCAGCAAACCAGATGAGGCAACATCTGTTTTCCTGGTAAGGCTGAGCAACCTAGATTTTACCCAGCCACTTGACAAGCATTCATAGGGCAGGAAAAAGTATTTGATTTTCATTTGCATATGGTCTAGTTGTCAGAAATACAAAGGGACACTCTCTGTTTGGTTTGACCATTTTCAACTAAATTTCAACGTAAGAGCTATTCTTCCCTGCCTAATCTAAGCAGTATCTTCAAGGTCGGACAGGAGTTGTTATTTCTAGGTTTTTGTTCCTTCAGTGAAGCATAAACTTTATCTTCCTGGCTTATTGTTAGCAAAGACAACCAAATTCTCTGGGTTGTGGATAATATGGCAATCAATTGTATACCAATCTCTGTCCTTGAAAACAAGCCTGTTCAGTGGTTGAACAATCTCTGGCTTGGGAAAGTTAGCTGATATTTTTTGACCTTCATATCTTTATTACCAGATGGTAATATTGACAGATATTGAGAATGCTTTTTCCAGTTCCAATGCGATTTACTGTCAGTGGTTCCTTTTCTAGGAAGGTTCCTGAAAATGCAACTCTTTTTCAGATTCAGGTGTTCAGGCACTAACAGTATTTCAAATAGATCCTGTCCCTTTCAGCAGACACTTTCTCTTTGTTTTTCTATTGTCAGTGGTAATATGAAAATGTTATTTAAATTTACATTTTATTACTGTAATGCTGCATTCTTACTGTATTTTAGGGTGTATTAAATTGTTCAGTTACTTGATATGCTCAAAAATCGAATTGCTAGCCTTATTAATTGCTATTTCTGGTTAGCTTAGCAAAGGTGATTTATTTCCAGCTATTCCAAAATTTGAGACGTGCTTCATACTACATCTATTTTTATTAAGAGCTCAGCCTTACAAAATGATGCTTCTGATATTCATGATACTGTTGACCTTTTTCCCCCAGCAGTGGATTCTTTGGATTTTTAATCTGAAAATCACTTCAGAAGTCAGGTAAACACTCACGGGTCAATACCTGACTTTTGCCATCTTTGCCACATAATTCCTGTTCTTGTGACTTTGAACTTGATGGTTTTGAGACCCACTGAACTGTAGCACATAGTAACAAAGCACTCACAGAATATAATGCCAATATCAGTAGTGACAGAGGCTTAGTAAAGAGTGCTTTTGATGGTAAAAAAGTGCATACATTCATAACTATTTTTTGCACAAAAATGACAGCCATTTAATAAGCTATCACTCTTGGTTGGCTCTATTTTGATATTATTCATTATTCTGCTTGAGATAATGAGACATGAAGCAGAATAAAGTGAGCTGGACAGTACTGATAAGCTTCTCTTGCTTTGCACAAGGCGATGCAAAAGACATTTAACACTGTTTTACACACAGAGCTGTGTTTTGCCTAGTGTGGGTCAGTCAGTCCTTCAGTGGCATACAACTGAGTAGGTTCTTCCAGGACTTTCAGTTTAAGAGCTGCAGCGGGGCAGGAGGCAGCCCTCTGAATGCAGCAGCACTCTGGCAGCGTTGGTGAAAGGCTGCTTGGTCCCTCAAGGCACGGCCGGACAGAGCTTTTCTCATCCACAGGACATGGTGCCGCAGAAACAAAAGTAGAGAAAGCTGTGCTGGAGCCCTCTGAGTGCCCAGTCCTGTTTGAGTAAATTTTAGCTTGCTTGGTGGCTTTCAGTGTGCTAACTTCTGAATATGCCTCTCCCATTTGGCATGTAAAATAAGACTGCCCACAGTTGCTTTAAGTTTACATGACTTCTTGTTCAGGATTTCCTCGGGTTTTTGGTGGGAAAAGAGGCACGTATGTTTTAATGACTTTCCTATCAAGGGTGTCAGCCAAGGCTTCACTTCCCTCTGTAGCATAATCATTTATAGTACAGCACAGTAAGACTTTTTGGAAGTTGTTAACGTTTTGGTGGAGAGAGACAAGGAGGCTTCTCCTAGTCAAGAGAACCATAAGGGAAACCTCTAAGTGGTTACTTTTGAAGACCATTGTTGAGTCTCCGTGCCCCGTATTTCAAACTTAAATTACGTTTTTCAAAGTGTTTCATAGTGATAAGCACAGCTACACCTATCCACATCTTGAGTTCCTTTCAGAGATTTAGTTATACTAAGACTGTAGAAGAACTGAGGTTGCTGGGAATACATTTTCTTCAGGTTCAAATCTTTGCTAATGGTATCTTTTGTAATTCAGCTGGCATTTACAAAAAAATATAGTATTCTAGTTGTATTAACTCCTACAAAATGTAGTTAATAAAACACATGCCATTTGGAAGTTTTTTACTGGAGTTACTTATAGCAGACTTAAGCTGTTAGAAGAGAAGCAAAGGGAATTGGGAAATTCTAAATGGAAATGCAGCTCTGCTTCTCCTCTGGAGAATGAAGATCACATTGTGTTGAGGTTACTTATTTGAATATATGAAAGACACTTGGGTTATCTAAAAGATCTTATAGTCATTACGGTAAAGTTCTTATTACCTCTATTTATACAATACCATGCTATGGGCAAATTATGTCACCATTAGATGTTAGTTTCTTAATAGTATCAACTGTATGATGCTAGCTAGTAAAAGGACGGTCTAGAAAAAGGAAAATGGATGAATACCATATGGTACTGACAAATACAGCATGTAGTAAGAGACCAAGCTATAAAGAGGCATCATAATCCACTTAACTAGCTTGGGGGCTGGGACTGTTGGCATCCTTACTCTCTCTGTGACAAAATGCATACCTCCTGGTTCATTTTCTCTAGCTGTAAAATTGGAATTATAACAGGCTGAAGTTGGTTTTTCATGTCCTGCTCACTTTGTCAGGGTGAGAAAAGGGTAGGTGAGTTTGAAAGTTTTCTGATTCCTGGGCTGTCCCCTTAGTGTTGGGTGACACCAAAGTGGAGCCATAGCAAGATTAAAGTGAAGGGATGACAGTATCCCTAACCTTCATTAGTTCCTTATGCCGAGTGCAAAGATAAATGTGAATTTTGGGCTGTGCCTGTGTGAGGGAAGGGGTGAGGGTGGTATGTGCCCCAGTAGCTCTGCTCAAAACTGTCAGAGCTGAACTCTGTGGGAAAGCGATCTAGCGCTGGCTCACAACTCCCAAAGAAGAGGCAATAGGAGATAAAATTAATTATTCTAGTTTCAGTACAAAAGGCAAAGGCCCAGGTCTGCATTGTCAGAATGTGGGCAACACTCTGAGGACTGAGTGGAGCTGCACCTTAGTGGCTGCGGCAGAGGCTGTTGTGCAGCCCAGGCAGTGGTAGGCAGGAGAGGACCAAGGACGAGAGCATCACCTGGTATGTGACTCCCAGCTCCAGCCACAGCGGTTAAATGCTGCTTCTCGGACTTTAATGGCAGCTAGCATAGACTATGTAGAAACCTACAAATGTATCTTTCAAACAATGCCTCTTCAGCTTTGTGTTTCTGCACATAAGGCCTCTACTGACAGGTAGGTGGGAGAAATATCCTCCACTTTGATAAACATTTCAGAAATGTCCACTAGTTAGTGCCTTCCATTTTGCTGGAAATAGCCAATATTAAATGCTTTCAGGAGTAGATTTCCAATCCTGTTAGGATATGGCAGTTCCTATTCCTTTCTGGAATTACTTCATGCAGACTCCATACTTGTGAACTGCTGCTTCCTCTGTTTTATGATTGTATAGGACACAAAAACAATTCAAGGAATGGCTGTACTATCAAAGAATGTCTCCTGAAATGCTGCAGGCATTCTTTGACACCAGTTCTTGAATGCAATGCTCTGAACAAGTAGGGTTTGTTTGCTTTCACTTTTTTCTGTGTTCTTATCATGCTTGGATGTTGCTTACCCATGCCAGCTTGAACACACTGACATAGGTACATAGCCAGTACTCACACGGCTGCATTTTTCCTTGCACCAAATACAGTATTTTTAATGCAAAGTTTTATCGCCAATATCTAAAACCTTAGTGCTGGTAAATGATAGGTTATCGTTTAGGTGTTAGGCTCCTTCTCTGATGTCCATCACTTGGCTTGAACTTGGAGGATGGCAGACTCAAAATTCTCCAGCGATTTGCACTGAAGTCCTTTCTCTACCTGCCTTTTCAGTTCATCCTGGATAGCTCTATCAGATAATCACGAACTGTATATTTCAGCAATTAAGTAAGTTAACCTTGGATTCTGAGATTTGCACTCCTGTTTGCCATGGTAATCCTGTGCGCTCTGTGCTCCAAATAGACCACAGTGTACCTTGAAGTTTCAGTGTTGTAAAAGCAGTGGTTTTATAGCAACAACCTACAGTGGTATAAGCAAAACGAGATTTGTCATCCTTCTGTGAGTTAGAACTTACTATAAGTAGAAAGTGTTCAAAAGGTGTTATTTAGTAGCTTGCATTAAGCAGCTGTCTATTTAAATCATTTAATTTTGGCATCTAATCTAACTCCCAGTCTCCATCAGAGACAAATAAGAAACCATATGCGAAAGCATCTGTGAAAATCTTTCTTTTATTTATGACAACATTAAAGAGAGGCTCTGATGTTAGTTACTTAACAATAATAGACGTTCCTTTGCACCTATAGCGCTGGGTTACTTGGGCATATCCCTCTGTGGTATCTTATACCTACTGCTGTTTGCTTCATTATATACAGATGCACAGCAGTGAAGACAGTAATGGTCTTTCTTAATTAAATAAAGCTAAATGTTAATTAGTCAGAAAAATTGATTTATTTTCAGTGCATGAAACTTTTCATTGCGTGCCTCTTCTTTTTAAAGAACAGGTTGGATATTCATTTAGGACTTTACATTTTTTCCTTTATTTCTGCACTGTATTTGGACTCTTGTGGTGGGATCTAATCGTCATAGAAAAATTATAGGTCTACAGATGTTTTCAAGATGTTACTCTGTCAGTAGCAGATTATCCCCTGTAGCAAAATCTCATTAAAGTGCAATTTACAGAGCTCTGCTGATGTTGCCATCAACCAAAATTAAAGGCATTAATTTTTCAAAGTTCACAGAAGTCCTTACATAAATGATGTAGCAGTTTGCAAGAACAATTTACAGAAGTGTTATTTGCAGAATTAACCTACATTAACAGAACAAATGTTGTAAGGGTATAAGAAAGGATTGGGCAGTGAAATTGCAGCTGTTCATGGTTTGTATTAGGTAGTGGGTGCAAAGAACTGTTGAAACATAACAGTTATTCTTTCTTGATGCAAAGTTGGGTAGGTAAGCTGGAATCTGAACTCTGTGAAGTGTTAAGCTTATAATTGAGTGATCACCAGTTGGGGACACCCAGGGAGACCTTAAATTCTACTTTGAAACATCTGTACTTGATATCTCTTAAAATATTCCCATTTAGAGAATGAGTTTATGTAGCTCATGTTGTGAGCATGCCTCTTCAATACAGCACCAAATGCTTATTCAGGTATTTATTGTCATAGGAGGTCTATATTTTAACTGAGCCTAAAACTTCCATGTCAAATACACCCGAAAATTTCAGGCTATTAGAGTTTTATGGACTGGTATCGGAATGAAACTCAGTTAAATCAGTGACAGGAGATAAATGACTCATTTTCAATATTTAGAACCATATGCGTACATAATGACCATATTTAGTATGCAATCACCTGCCTTTTGCAATCATCCCAAAATGCTGGCTAATGCAGTTGGCATTGTGAAGCCTCCACAGCCACAGTTATCTCCTCCACTTTTGTACGTGCTATATTTCAGTATCCAGAAATTAACATTCAGCCCATGAGTAATCCCATCCCTTCACCACAGAGCAATCAAGCATGTGCTTAGAGTTAAAAGTCACCATCTCTCCAGAACTGGAAGCTAACAGAAACATTTTAACTTCAGCGCTTACAAGGGACACACTCCCTACTCACACATTCTTCTGGGTATTCACCGAAGTTTTTACATCACCATAACAGGCCAATATCATTAAATCAACATTTTTACTCGTGTGTGTATATATATATATATATTATCTATGGCAAACAGATAGATGTTTAGGCACGAGCTGGTTAAGCTGGGACCATATTAGGATGCTTTCAAGGGAAAGACCAGTGATGGCCCTGGCCTATAGTTACTTCTCTACTGTTTTGGAGAAACTTTTGTCTTGAATGTTACTTTAACTAAAGTTTTAACAAAAAGTTTGCCCCAAAGACGTCTCTTTTTCTGTCACTTGTTTCTAAAACTCTTCCATTTTATCTCCATGAAAGATTCTGACCCTTCAGAGGCTGCTGTTTTGTCTTGAGCAGTCAGTTAATTCAGGCTTCACCCCATGCATTGCCCACAGGGCAGACATGGAAAACACTGTACACCCCATCACCGTATGAATGTTCTCTTGGTTGATCTGTCTTTGTTCTCGGCCCGTCAGAGTTTCCAGGGTGCTTCACATTCTGTTGGGATTTTAGGTCTTCAATGATCTACATTTTTCAGAAGAGATGCTGGATGCTGCTTGTTTTTCAATAGCTAGCCACTGAGTTTTAGAGCTTAAAATGGGACATGAGTGCTCCTGAAAAATCTTCCCAAGTACTGACCTGCCAAAAGAGAAGCCCTCATGTTGTGCTGGCACCTGCTGTGTTTGTGGCTTCATCGTGAACCAGGTCTGGACTGGCTGAAAGGAACAGGGGTGGCCACAGGAGCCAGGGGGACGGCATAAGCTCATTGAAGTGGCACAATTGCCAAATAGAAAACCACAACCCAGTAGATGGCTCATGAGTCACACTTAGCCTTGACAATGAGACGACATGGACATTTAAGTTGTCTGTAGCTGCTAGAGACAGAAAAGTAAATGCTAGATGAATTCAGAACCTGAAAACACATAGAGCATCACTGTCTCTGTGTGTGCAGCAGAGAGCACAGGGCTGACCCATGGGGGTCAGGGCTGATCCAGGACCCCCCCTGCACCTTCAGATCCCAATGGGTCTGTACACACGGAGCAAAGAGAGAAGTGACACATCAAGCTAGATAACTTGGAACAACAGTGATGGGGAGAAATCTTCTGCATTTAGGGCTCATGTACTTCTAGTTTTTAGGCCTGGGTTTGCATGCCAGAAACTCCTTGAGTTTGCAGCAGCTGTAGACTGGGCACATGGTTGGTTGGCATCTTCCAGTGTGCTGAGGAGTACAGAACATGTCCTGAGAGGGCTTGCAGGTTGGGACCTTGAGTTTTATGGCTACAAACACTGTAACAAGTGGTTGACACATTAAACCCAGCATAGATGCAACAAACAGTGTATATAAGGCAGAAGTTAAACTGAACGGCATTTATTGCCATTTTATAAATGTTGCCTTATCTAGAGAAGTTACTAAAGTAATTTATTATGGAAAATGATTGCTAGCACTATACCACGACACACGTGCATAAATTACATTAGAAATACAGATGTCTGCTGGTTCCTGTATTATTCAGTGGTTCTAGTTAGAAGGGACTTGCCTGATACACAGGCCATAAATATCACTCAGAATTTTGCCTTTAAGTTTTTGATTGAATCAGAGTACATAATTACAAAAAACATTCACGTAGAATTGATCACCGTTGCTGGTAACCTGTTCTGGTGTTTGACCGCAATGGTAATGGTGTATTATAAGATTTTAAGTATCAGTGACTGCAGCTGAACATAGTTAAGTAAAACCAGCCAAATAAACAACCAAATACAAAGCCGTGCTTTGTCTCATATTGTACTTTTAATGATGTAGTTAGTGAAGGAGAGAATGCAATCCCTGATTTAAAAAATTTGTATGTCTTTTCCCAAGAGCTGCTGCCTTGATTTCTGTTTGTGTCCATAAATGTAGTGTCTTGTTTTTCAACTGTAAATACATCAAGTTTTTTTCATATGCCAGCTGCCTCTGAGTGATTAGTATAAATCATATTTGCTTTCAATAGGAATATTTTCACATAATTTGTAAAATTATGCAATGGAAGAATAGTTTGCAAAGGAAGAATATTGTGAAACCGCATATCTTTAGCAATGTATCTGCATTCTGCAATACATTTCGTTATGTGGCTGTTTTGCATAGAAAGTGTAGGATAAATATTGGTCATTGTCGTTGTCTTTTTTCTTCTATAGATGTGATAATGTTTAGGCTTTAAGGAGTTAATGCACAAGTCCATTTTAACGACTAGTAAACACGTGTTCCTGATTTACAGGAAATAAAACAAGTTTGGATTTTTTTTTCCATTCCTGTAAGCTGTTCCCCAAGAAGCCTTACCTTTATGCTGCTTTTGCAAAACAGTGTTGCTAGCTGAAGTTCCTATATGCAAAGCACTTTTATTCTTTAAAGGGAGGCAACCTCACTGCTCGCCAGCAGCCGCCCGTACCTCCATGAGCTCCCAACCTTGTGTGTGGCCAGACCGAGCTTGGCTCCAAACCCAGGAGTGAGGGTGTTCAAAGGAGGCTGTAGAAGATGCTCTCACAGGCTGGGGGCTGCCAGCAGCGCGCTCAGCGAGGCTGTTTTAAGTTACTGCCGTCTGCAGCAACACCCTTGGGACCGCCGCGATAGCTGGGGAGCGGAGGAATGCGATGCCCGCAGTCCACGCCGGCCCTGCTCCCACGGCCGCTCGGAGGCCTCCGCCGCTCCCCATGGCGCGGGGACAGTGACCGGGAGGGTGGCACTGCCTCCTTCCCGACATCGTCCCACTGTGGGAAACCCCCTCAGGGCTGTGTATCTGCTGGTGGGCCGACCTGGGAGCACACGGGAGGAGAGGAACGCTCTTTCCTTTTGGTTTCCAATTAGCCGAATCCCTACGAAGCTGAAAGATGGCATTTAAAAGTAGTTGGAGATAATGTAGCTAGCGCTGTCAAACTGCACAATACTTATTGTTATGCTCCCCTAGAAAATAAACAGGAACCAATATAAATGTGTTATATTAATATTTAATACATGTTTGGCTATGTAAACCTAAAATGTGTTTTAAAAAGATGGCACAGTGAGGAAAGCCGTGAATGTTTTCAGAGAAAACAGTATTCCTCGCAGCTTTTGGTAAATGCTTAAACTTAACTTCTGCATGACTTCTCAGAAAATGTGAGAACCATATGAATGCCTGTGCCTTATGGAAAGTCATGAAATCTAAAAGCATGAACCGCTGTTCACTATTAACAAGTAAAACTCCATTCTTTTTCTCTATAAGGTCCTGATTAATGGACAAAAACCTTCTTCCTTGTTTTTTCACATTCTTTTTGCAGCTCCTTAAATGTAAGACAGACAATAAATTATTTGCACAGATCCTACTACATACCAGTTCCTATTTGGAGCTTGACTGAGAGGCAGAAACAAATATGGGTATTGTGAAAACCACATTGGGTACAAAGACTGCACACGGATTGCCACTTATAGTCAACAGCTGGGAATCATATGGGTCTTTATTAATCTGAATATTAGTGGTTGCCATTTTGTTTCTTTTTTATGGTTTTGACAAAATGGTGGGAGAAAAGACACGAGGGCTTTCTCGCTGATAAGTACGCTTTTAAGTCGCGCTTTGTGCCACTTTGCCCCTTTGTGAAATGGAGTGCTTCTTTTATTTTCCTTTTAACAGGCTGAGACTCCAGTAATTAGAAAGAAAGAACTGAATTTAGAGCTGTACCAAAAATGGCTGTCCTGATGTGCAGTGCATTAGGAGGGGAGACAATGGGATGAAGCAGGCAGGAGAGTGGAGACAAGAAATTTATTACTGGGCATTGCCTAACGAGATGAAAATTCCTTGGGATTTTCAAATAAGCACCACAGAAGAGCAGTAATACCAGTATTCATCTGCACAAACCTTCCCACGCTTCAGTTTTTAAATAATAACTGTGTCTTGTTATGGGAGGACGTGGACAGTGCTGGGAGGAAGGATGGGACTGTGGTTAAAGTGAGTATTAGATGCAGAAAACATGACCTCTAGTTCCATCTTTGCCAGTTTCAGTCAGTGGCAATTCACTCTTGTTGTGCCTCAGTTTCCCTGCTTGCAAAAAATTGTTGATTGTATGGCTAGCCACAGGGGATAGCTGAGATACACATTCCAGTAGATAAAACCCTTATACATATTTTGAAGTAAGGTATTACCTAAGTGCATTGTGTTATTGCTAGTTGAAATCTTTGCTCCTGCCTTAAAATTCTCCCTGACCTCCCTGAGAAGAGCTGCAAAGGTCAAGGCTATTACATTTGGACCATTATTACACTCCAGGTCCAGGCATAAGGAAATAAATCACAGATAATGAGAAAAAGTTTCACAAAGGTTTTTTACAAATGGAGAAGAAAGTAAAAGTGGAACATTTTCCTGTTAAAAGGACACTTTCATACACTACCGAACTAACGATAATTTTACTTTATGGTTCTACTGTTTGCAGCTCTTACTGAAAAGAGGTGAATGCTGCACAGCCCTCCAAATCCCCTTCTTTTTTAATGCAGTTGCTTTCTGTGACTATAGGCTTAGACATGATCTGCAAGATTTTAAACAAAACAAAAGGTGATGAAAATGAGGTGAAAGTGTTTTTTGGTTTCTATCATCTAGCTCACTATGCCCTTCTTTTTATGTCATTGTTTTAATAATTTAGCTAAATTGCTGGGAAAGCAGACAGTGTTTAAATCAATGTAACAGCCTAGTGTGGACACAAGTGCGTTAGCTATAAAGATATTTATTTCAGTATAGCTTTAATGAAAACAAACAGCAGTGGTATAAATATATTCTGTACCAATCGTGTTCTGTTTGTGATATGAGGTGGCACCAATTTTGACTGGACCATTTTTCTGATTGATTTAATTACTTTGGTGCAGAAACTGTGTGGAGACAAGGCCTGGAGGGGATGATCTGAGGTGAACAAAAAAGGTGTAGTAGGGCGTATCTTGACTGATTTGCCAGATTGATTCCAAAAGAATTGGGAAGAATTTTAACAAGGAAGATATTTACCTTTTGAGACAAGTATAATTGTTAATGAGGTGTGTTTTTTTTTTTTTTTTTTTTTTTTTTTTTTTTTTTTAAATACATGACATGAAGTAATGTTTTGGGTTTAGTAGTGTTTCCGTGCTTTGAATTTCTGGTATGAAAATACATTTTTTTCACAGTGAAAAGATTACAGGACTGCTTTTCCAAGTAGCTCATTACAAAATATATTATTGTATTTATTCAATGGTTTATGTTGGAAGGAAAAAATATTTCTAGCTTTTGAGAACTAGGATTTTTAAGAGTAAAATGTTTTATATAAAATCTTAGTATTCGAACAGACTCATTTGCTTGCTGAGTTTGAGAACTTGCGTCATATATATAGAATATAATGTATCTTTCTCCTTTTATGCTTCTGTTTCCCAATTTTATTCTGTTTATCATATTAGAAGAGTCTGGGAGTAACTTTGCAAGTGAGGGGTAAGAAACATTGCATTTCTTATGATAACTAGAAGCCTGCCCAAGACATAATAAAGTATAAGCTTGGAATATATCGTGTACTCCATAAAGGTATTCGAATTTTCTTTTCTAAGGAAAAGATTTGGTACGATTGCCCCAGTTTCTGCTGCTTAATATTTTTAATTATATTGCTAATGAAGCGAGCACACAATGGCAAACCACGTTTTAATGCAAACATGCTGAAGGATAGAATTAAGGTTGAATGTTCATTGTTAACTGTGCCTATCCTCATTTTTATATGCTTAACTCTGCAGCTTTAATATTGCATTAACTTGGTTTTTACAGAGAGCGTTTTGCCCTAAGTATAAGAAAAACGTTGATCTTTTATGTTGTCAGCCAGGGCAGATGCAAATCCTTCTACTTTTTATTGAAGAATTAACCATCTCCCTCTGGAACACAAATGCCAGCAGTACTGGTATAATTTTATTTTTAAGGCTATGGCCTTTAGTAAGCTGATTGAATGGTATAATACATTATATTCAAATCTGACTGCTTATGCACTTCATTCCATAATGCCTTTGAAAATATATCATGTTCCAAGACGAATACAAGTTATGCATAAAAAAGCTGTTTGTTACATAGCTCAGAAAATGTGGATTCAATTATTATTAGATTTAAGAAAACCAGGAGCCTTTTTGATTAAAAAAATATTTTTATTTATTTTGTAGTAATAATATCAAGTTACAGTGCAACAAATTCCTTTCCATTAGAAAATGAACTAAACCAACAACTCTTGAAGGGCTAGTGAGTATTTCAACTAATATTATGTCAATTTGTTTTACCATCTGCATGTATTTATTAATCCAGGACATCTCAGGAGGCCTGCCCTAAAAATCACCATGTTTACTCAGTTGAAAACAAATCTGAAGATCCCATTTCATTTTCAAGCCATCAGGATACTTTAGACTAAGTTACAAGTGTTGACAGATCCTTCAGGTTTTATTTATGGAAACAGCATTTGCGTGAGAGATAATAGGCTAAGAATAACCATTACCTCACCTAATTGTTGCCTCCTTAAGGCTTCTAAAAATGTATTTGGGGTTGGAGAGCAGGCAGCACAGGCGGTGTAAGGAGTCCACCAACTGGTACCGTCTGTGTTAGTTACTAGTAATCCAATCACTTGGGATCAGATGCTGCTGAGACAGCTTCTTCTCCCGTAGACAGCTTTAGAATAGATAGATGTAAGGACACGTGGCAGGCATAGAGTAGACATGTAATAGATATATTAGTAATAGATAATAGGTAATAATAATGAAAAAAATAATAGATATGTAAATAAAGCATGCCAGGTCAACTAGCAAACTTTTTTAAGAAGGTGCATTTTAACCATATCCAAGCAAGACAGCTGTTTTGCTTTTTCCTTGTTGAGCACTGTTTCTTTTGAGCAATATGGGTCACCACTCTGCTGGTGTTTCCAGCCTGGCCCTGTAGCCTGGGTGGACGCACTAAGCCAGGTGTAGGGAGCCTGGCCACAAGCAGTGGCTCTGGCAGTTTACAAAGTCAGAGGGGCAGCAGACGTGGGCAACTGTTTGGGAATTGGATGGGGAAGGGGGTGGTGCGGAATGTATGAGAAGTAGGAGGAGTGGGAGGGAGGAGGGGGAAGCGATGGGCATTTGGCAAGTAGGGAAAGGGGAATCTCTGTGTCTGCTCAAACGTGACAGCAGTAGATCCCCTTCCATAAGGCTGATAGGACATTTATAAGGACCTTAAAATCCTCCTCTTCATTGCCATCCTATATTTCTCTACATAGAATCACAGTGCTACAGGAAAGGATGTTTTTACACCTTCGTTCTTGCTTTCTTTCTTTATGAACATCATTCTTTCTACTTCTACACTCAGGCTTTGAAGATCCCCTGAAAGACATGAGGTCTTAGCAGCACCTTGGACACGCTTGGGGCCAAACAGAAGTCTGTTTTTTCTGCTACAATGCTTCTCTTCAGGGTTAAACAAAAAGCACACTTTCCCCAGGAAAGCTGATGGAAACTAAACATTGCTGAAGGTTTGGGAAGGAGTTTGACTCTTTACTGATGTATTTTTTTATTTGGAAACAAAGCTTTCTCAATTTTTAGTTCTGGTGTTTTCCTTCAGAAAATTAAAAAGATTTGAAGGGAAGCAAAAAACTTCCCTTCAATTTTTGATAGTTGAACATACTAAATTCTTGGGCAGCTTTATGTAACTAATACGGATGGAAAATCTGACTCTTCCTCTAGAGGGCAAGAAAGCAGACCTCTCAGGTTATTTAATAAATAGCCTGGAGGACTGAGATAGAAATAGGAAGATTTTTGCTTTCTGGAGACCTGTGTCACCAATTAGACTGAGCGGGTGATAACAGAGAGCTGTGGAGGGATGCAGCATTTAGGCTTGCTCAAAATGTGCCTGCTTCATCTGTGCTTCAAACTTCTGTGCTTCGCCCCAGGGAGTCTTTTATGTATGAGAGAGGTAAAGACCAAACTGTGTAGCAGGCCAAGCATGGGCACAGGAAAGCCATTAAACCACACGGGTTTCCTTTAGGGAATAATTTCTCCCCCTCAGGGAAAGGCTGGATATTAACAGCTTCTGTTACCATTTCATAGGCAGCTGGAAGGTGATTTCCAACCACCCTACATAGAGACTGAAGGTAATTTAATACAAATCTGGTGGTGTATATATGTGCCATTGTATGGGTGTGAACAGGATCTAAATATTCACTGAAATACAAATATTTCCTAATATGTATAAGGAAGACACATACAGAGAAACCAAGACTTTCACTGGGAGGGGAGTAGCGTCCAGAAAGATAGGAATGATGGAGTGATCTATTAATTAGTAACTTTAAATTAAATGTTACCACAAATTATTATGAATATTTTTGTAACTACATCGGTTCATTAACTGGAAATGGTAGCTGGAGGAAGGATTTAATTTCTGTGTGCCTGCACAATTTTCCTTGTTTGTGATCTTTGCCAGTAATAATACTTCCATGGCTGTGTTTGGGCTTGCTTTGACCCGTTGGTGAAGGGTCCACTAACTCCAACTAAAGTTACATGAGTTGTGAATTGTGCCTTTGCATGTGTATGACTTCTTATTTAGGAAAACACGATGTGGATCAGATTTATGCAAAGGGTTTCAGTGAGCCTCTACTGGAGGACTGAAGCCTCCTTTTGCAGGACTACGTATGGGTGTACTGCTTTGAATTTATGAAGTATATGAACATGAATCTCTCTGGTGTTTTGGTAATCCTCCAGTCTGTGCCTGTAGCTCATTCTTAACACAAATTACGTGTGCTAGTATACTTGCAGAAATCTTCAGGACTTAGTAGATCTAAATATGAGATGCTTTCTCGAATAGCGTATCTGTACAGCAACAAGACAATTTCAGGCCTTCAGCTGGTCTTGTATTTCTGAGCCAAAAAACCTCTTTCTGGGGAAGTCCTAGAGTAAAGTGCAGATTTGACTAAATTCCATGGGTGTTTTGCTAGTGACTTAAATAAATTGGGCGTATTTCTTTTGGATAAAGATTTCACTCCTATTTTTTGAAAAGATGTCATCATTAATATGTCTCTATAGAAAGGCAGTGAATAGTTTAAAGGTCTCCTGAAAGAGAATAAACAAGGCCAAATCCTCATGCAGTGTAGTCACCCTTAGCAAGGTGCTACAGAAGAAAAGTTCCATAAAACATTCTGTTTAAGGGACTCTTTTAGAAGGTCTTTAAAGGTGCTTCTAGCCACCTAGCACACTAAGGCTGGGAGAGAAAAAAAGGCGCCGGACCAGCACGGTTGAACATCTGAAGACTGGCAGAAAATGGCATTATGTTTTTCTGGGCATTTTAATTCCATGAGTGACGACAGAAATGATATGCTCCTGTGTAATTTCGCATGAAGTGGGACCGCTGCCTTATCCAGCCTGTGGATAGAGGGCATTCAGTGGGGTGCTGCTGGGGGGTTTCTCCCTGTGCTGCTCAGGGCATGTGCATGCTGTACCGCACTCAAACCTTCCACAGAGGACACAGTTAATTGCTTAATAGCCCTATAAGAAGAATCATCGAGCAGTTTTAATGACTTACACTAGCTTACAATTTTTTCTTCTTAAACAATAAACAGTTTCTCTTAACTTGAAAAGCAGAGGAAAAATATGAAGGTAAACCACCGGAACATGCATGTAGTGCCAAAGACCGAGCATACCACCTTTATTTGCCTCTTTTTCATTTAACCTTTTGGAAATGCTGTTTTGTTGCACCTTTAACACGGATTTACATGGATGTGTAAACAAGAACACTCTCCTAAACACGAGAGCTCATTAAAAGTGAACAGTGTGTGTTAGCTGGTGCTGTTTCAAAACAGGCAAACTATCTTACCTCAGGTTTCGAGGGTGTGAGTACCACAGACCCCTTTCAGGGCATCATTAGCATAGTCTAAACTGTTATCCAAAACAACATCCCCTACAGTGGCTCCTTGGGTCAGGGCCTCAAGGTATGCCACTCCACATGAGCACTTCAAGAGCTGTGGTCCCCTAGCTGGAGATCAAACAACGTTTTCTCCACGCAGAGAATTAAACCAACACATGAGGGTGCCTTTATCAAACTGTGTTTGATAATGAAGGCTTCAAAAAGCTAGGTGGGTCAAAATGTCAGTGTCTTTCTTTTGGTCTGTTCAGGTTCTGTATTGCTATACAAATTATAGAGGAAAAAGGCTCTGAATGAGATGTCTGTTATTTCCCTTGGGAACTATTTCATTATTGGCAAGAACTTCTCTTCTGTATATTTCCTTCCCCCTCGCTCCTGACTTCTTGTAATTTTTCCAAGTGGTGTAATCTGAAACAGTTCTTGCCTTTCTATCTCTTTATCTACCAGTGTCTTAATTCCCTACTCATAAACTGATATCAACAGATCTATGGGCAATTTCTGAAGGAAAGTAATGTCTCTGGTATTGATTTTTTAATTAAATAATAGAAAAAGAATTGATACAGCTCTTCTAAACATCCTGTTGCCATAAGGCTAGCTTAGGTCAAGTCATATGATGATTTGAGTATGTATGCAATAAAAATTATAACATGAATGCCTGTTGCTTTTTTAAAGTGAGTTATGCAAAAACTGGTGTCCATTATGCAAAAAACTGGTGTCCATTATCGCGTGGTACTGGATAGACCATGAAGCTGCTCTGCAGAATGTAAAAAGCATGTAAACAATCAGAAAAGGGAATTTGGAAATGAAGGGAAGTGGGCAAAGAATACCAGCTGATGAATAAAACATTTCCCAAAGTTCAGAAAAGTCAGCTGCTCTATGTTAAAGTGGTTGCCAGGCAACTCATCTTTTTAAAACAAGTACTTCTGTGGCAGATAACTCATAAAGACATTGAAATGGCAAAATTAACTGCTCTTGAACAATTTCTTCGATACATTAGGTACAAACAGGCTTTCATTCATCATCAGGCGTGCATATCTTCTTGTTATAACTTTTTTCCTTGAGCAAATGCATACGTTTTGTCCAAAGCACTGAAATTTTAACTCTTTCTTTTCATCTCATTCCCCATGAGGGAACAGCTAGGAATCTCTGCCTTAAATCTGGTCGTTGAGCTCCCCTATTTCATCCAAACTAGATTTATATCATTCTATATTCTGAAAAATAGGCATTCTTGTTTGGCGGGATTAGAGGACTCGTGTGTAAAGGGGAGCTTGATTGCAGTCCACCAAATATTTTCCATGAGACAGACCAAGGCTGCAGACAGAGGAGAGGCTCCAGTAGTAGACTGTCTAAAAAAAAATCAGGAAAAAAGCAGGCAGGTCCTCGTGGTTCTTGCTGTGGAGAGGAGGATAAAGCAGTAACTGGAGGGGAAAACTGATCATATGGAATAATTTATTTGACTTTTTTCCTTGCCAATTTTTAACTGAACAAAGTTGTGTTGTGTTTTTTTTTTTTACTATTGTGTTCATTATTCATGGTTGCTCAATGAGCACTTTAGTGAAATGCTGAACACAAAGGATGTTTGCAAGCTGATCATAATGCCTGGATTTTCAGCACTTTGCTACTTGCTATTTATCATTTGCAATTGATCACCCTGCATAGTAAGATACTCCTTCTGTTTCCAGACTGGATAACTGCAAGTTTTACAGATGAGAAAAGTTGAAAAAGTTTCTAAGGACTTTCACAAGATTATTGTTTTCTGTTGAATGCAACAAAAAAGTTATCTTTACTGAAGTAGAAAACAAATAATAAAACAGATCTTAGGAATTTCAAAGCAAATCTGTAGCATTTCAAAACCTGTTTGGCAATGCTTGTCAATTCTTTCTGCAGTGTCAGCTCAGCTCTGTCACTCAGAAAACACCTGGGATAACCCACCCCTCCAACAGACCAGCACAGGGCTGTGCTGCTTTCCTCACTATGCAATTACTGCCAGCAGTGCCACAACAAGCAAATGAAAAATCCTCGGTGTCTGAATTTGCCATCATCCTCCCGAGTTGCCTTTTAGTGGCAATTCAGCCATAACCATTATTCCCCCAGAAAACTTCAGTAAAACAAAACAAAAAAAATCACCCAAATGACTGCACAAAGTACATTTTCTGCAAAAACTGCAAATGTACTAAACAAAATAATGCTTTATTC
This sequence comes from Falco naumanni, assembly GCF_017639655.2. Taxonomy (NCBI): domain Eukaryota; kingdom Metazoa; phylum Chordata; class Aves; order Falconiformes; family Falconidae; genus Falco; species Falco naumanni. The sequence continues at coordinate 14,575,199 of NC_054066.1, read as the reverse complement.
AGATAGAAATGAATGCCGTGCTGAGTCTTTTTGTTGGTAGCTCACAGTCAGTCCTTTAAAGTGCTGCTGTGGGGACACATGGCTGATGCCGAGAACTTTTCCCTTTGCAGCCTGTTGTGCTGCTGGGATGTTGCACGCCTGGCGCCCGTGCTAGCCCGTGCCTATAGCACCCACGCCAGCCCCTCAGCAGTGAGCCAACCCCTGGCTTTCCATCAGAACGTACCTTTGTTATTCTAGCTTGGTTATGGGATAATTTTACTAAAAATATTGGGAAAGAGAGCAGCTTGAAAGTTGGGTAATGTTTTAACACAGCGTACTTTGCATTCTAGCATTAAAAATGTGGAGTAATTTTCAAGGTCTGTTAGCTTCTGCCAGTCATACAATCCTATTGAATTAGTTACTTAAAGCACATACAAATTTAAGTTCCACTTAGATCACACCTTGTTAAACAAGTATTTCTTACTGGATTTTGTTTACTCTATCGGACTCTGAACTTTAACAGTTCCCACTTCTGTGATCAAAATATCCTCCTGGGCTCAGCAGTCACACAAGGTGAGCGCTGCGACATCGGCACTCACATCTGTCTGATCCCTGTCTGTAATGCCACAGAGGGTGCCCTGTTGCTGCCCCAAAGGCCACCTCTACTCCTCTAAACGTGAGAGCTTTGCAGCCACGTGATGTGTACAGTCCAGCTGTGGCCCTGGGCTCTGCCTGCACATGCCTCTGGCTGCTTGTCTTTGCCCACATCTCTCCCAAGAGACGTGAGCAAACTGCCCTGCCACGCCGTGGCACCAGTGTGTTCATACGTGTGGGCTCAGGTAACATGATGTCCTACGCAACGCAGTCAGTGCCATGGTGTCTGCGGCCTGCAGCCCCTGTCAGCTGGGCAAAGGATGGGCTGGGGTGCTACTAACAGCACTGCTAACAGAGAGCTAATACACCATCTCCTCCTTCCTGTGTACATAAATATATGCATGCCTGTATAATGTACATAATTAGATTACTTGATACAGATACTTATTTTTGTTTGTAGTAAATATGTTGCAAAGCTTCCTAAACACAAATAGTTAATGAGCCTATTAAGGTATTCAAAATATACAAGATGTGAAACTTTGGAGTAGGAGGTGGTGTCGCAGGAGCTGCAGCCTGTTATTCAATTCCTGGGGTCAGACCAGCAGCAGCTGCAAAAATCAATAAGGCTTACAAAGATGAAATAAACTTTAAAAAAGAAACATTGACAGAGGATATTCCAGAAAGGCACTCTTGATGAGGCTGAGCGTGTTCATACTGAAACCAGGGGAAGTTTTACTGTTCACTCTTACAGCCCTGGGCTGGTGTCAGGAACTCGCAGGATTCTTTGGGCAAAGTTTTCCGAAGTCCAGTCTCCTGATGGGTCCAAAATGTGCTGGGTACCATAGTGTTGGAGCACGCTGAGGCGGTATGCCTGGCTGTCGCTGCTTCCCATGCTTCATTGATGATTTCGATGAAGCAGAGTCCAGTTTTCTCTTTTTTTTTCCCTTTTTTGGTCTTTTTCAGGATTTTTCAGAGTATTAAACAAAACACAAAACCTTCCCAGTCTTGCAAGTAAAACCCAGAGGTGCAGGTATTAATAACACAGACCTGACAGGTCTTCATGTAATATGTTAGTGACATAAACCTTCAATATACATAGAAAACATTCTAAATAGTATTCCAAATGCTGGGAAGAACTTAAATCTTCTGATACCCTCATAAATCTTCCGTTCTTTCTTATGCTCCTACACCCTATACCTGTCTGATTTGAAGTCATATCAGACTTAGCTGCAAAGATAGCTGTAATCAGTGCCTTTTTAAGGCCCAAAGGAACTATTCACAGTAGAAAGCATCTAATGTTGGAAGATGCCTTCCTGTAGAAAAAGCGTCAGAGCCAGGATAGCAGGAAAAATGTGGGGCCTTGCTTTATGTAGTATACTTAAAAATAAATCCCTGTTAAACACAATTTTCTTCTTATAGAGTAAATGACTGTACCAGTCTACTGACTTTAAATATTTTTTTTTTCATGTGTTTAAAATGGTCAACAGAGTGCACTTGCCAAGCCCAAGCATTAAAGGATGTGTCAAACTGCTGAAAAAAGTTGAGCATAATAAATAAATCAAAAAAGAGAGTCTGAGAAAATAATTTCGGGCCTTTTTTATGTGCTGTCTTCTTTCATCTGCTTTATTGTTCATGCTTGTTAGATTTTCTCTGCAGTTGGGAGGGTTAGAAATTGAGAAACTGAGGTTTTGCATAATCACATGATTCCAGGAGAGGCACTTTTAGGAAAAATGACCAAATGTCACAGACAGTTGACAAGATGCTAAGTCTGACAGCCATGAGACTGCATTGTCAGTTTCTGGGTATGGACTTCCAGTTTTGGTCAAAGATATGAACATAAATACTCCATTTTGTGATTGTGGAGTAGTATTTATTTATTAACTAATTCCATCAAAGAAATATTATACTCAACTTATACTTTGGAAGTGTCTTCAAATCGTTTGCTGTCATATGGTTTGCAACACTTTTTATGGCTTCTGTAATTTACAACAAAGTCATTTAAAATATATACCTTGATTAGATCTACATTAGTCTTATATTTTTTTATGTCAAATTATGTTAAAATGGAAATAATGATTAATTTTGCTATAGGAAATTTCATCGAGTTATAATAATTTCAGTCTTATCTCTTTGAGCTGCATGTTTCTCCTATTGCTTTAAAACTAATTTAGGCCACATTATATACAAAATTAAATCTTACTTTTATAGCTACACCCTTGGGGTTCAATGAAAAGGCTTTATGAGCTAGAAATTAAAAGTACTGTTTGAAAATACTATTACATTATACAGGCTATTATTAAGGCAATTTACAAAGTTGGTATTAAAACTATACACATTTTTCATTGTTAGCACCCATATATTCAGCAAGCCCATGGGACCATTTGGTCTATAATCTGGCAAATAAAATCAACTGAAAGGTAAACAGCAAGTCCACAGCATTTCTTGATAGGGAAAATTGCACTATAATAATTGTGAAGCTGATTTAGCGCAAGATTGTTATGAATTTAGGAGATACGCACCACATTTGTTACATGTAAAAATAAATTTGAAACTCTGTATTCCACACATATGGGAGGACACATAGAAATATGAGTTTGTTTTCCAATAAAGAAAACAAATATCTATATTCCTTGAAATCCAATTTGGCAGGTCTCATTTTGCAACTTAAATGTGTAGTTTTTCTTCGTGGTTGATTTTTAGCTCATATGCACCTATTTCCACAATTTGGAGGCTAGATAATCGCTTGTTTACACTAGGACCCTAGGTAATGTAATGCATGGTTTAATGCTTCGATATTTCTGAACAGTGATGTAAAAAAAAATCTCTCAATATGATTATGGAAAGTATAAGGAAAATAAATGGTTCTTCAATTTCAAGGACACTTAAAGAACAGAGAGGCCACTAAGAAGCAGGGCGGCATATCAAACATTTGCCCCAGATGACAATACTGAGCAAGAACCAAATGAGCATGCGGTTGTCCTTTAATGTTATATATTTACGTGTTCCACATTAGAGCATCCTAGCTTATATCAAGATGAGACAGGCTTGGCTAAATATTTAAAACAGAAAGGAAGAAGGCATCTTTTTCTTCTCTCAAAGGGAAAACCATTGCAATAGTAGAAATGTTTTGGCAAGAAAGATGTTACCAGGACTGCCTGGTGTGAGTATTGGGAAGAGCTGGAAGGAAGAAGCGTTGCTGCAGTAGCAGCTCTGCTCGTTCACTTGCTGCTCTGTGGCTGCAGGAGTCTTGTCAGGAAGGCCAGGCTGGTGTTGCTGTGACTGAGGAGTTATCCCACCTGCTTCCAGTCTAGTTCCACAGCAAGCTGCTTGGCACTGTCATACTGCTGATGAAGTCAGAGGGCAAGAAAGCACATTCTTCCCTTGGCTCCTAGGACTAGGTTCTAGCTAGCATTTGGCAGTAAGTTGAGGTGACCAGGGCTTTTGGGGTTGAAGTATGTTGTCTTGAGGTTTAAGCTTGTGATTCATTTGGAACATCGTTTCTTGCAGGGGCATCTGAGAAAACACAGGATTTACTTTCCCCAGACTTTTCCCAAGGGCTGATCCTCGATGTGGTAGATTTTAACCAGGTTAGGAGAGAACAAGGTCATAGAATCATTTAGGTTGGAAATGACCGTTGAGATCATCAAGTCCAACCATTAACACAAGACTGCCAAGTCCATCACGCTCAGCCTGCCACGGCAGGTTCAGTGGGTAGCTGGGATATTAATTAAGAACCTCTCCAGCTTCTGGGGAAAACAGCGAAATTATTACCCCTACCCTTTCTAGAACACTTGTGGCTCAGGAGCTGTGGGGAGGAAGAGCTGATATAAATATGCTGCCTGGTCATGGGCATCCAGCTTTCAGGGGTTGCTGTGAGAGCGCTGGAAGACAGTGATTCTTTCCTTGGATACTCAGCAGCCAATCTCTGCAGGAAAACTATGGATTAGGTGTCAAAGGTGACCAGCACACTGTATAATCAAGCCAATAATCTCTGCTGTGTTACTGAGCAAAAGAAATTTTAGTTGTTCGTGTTGTGTTGGGACAGTGGGAATTCCATGTGGGAGCGTTGCATACAGCTGAAGTGTGTTGCTGGTCTGCACTGAGGGGTTGCAGAAACACCTGAAAATGCCCGATTTTCTTTATGCAAGGGATAAATTGCCCTTTAAATGAAATAACCTGTTTGCAAGTTTTAGGAAGTTCATTTTTTCTTCATGTTACAAGAACTGTTTGGCAAGGAACATAATTTTATTTGCCTAACCAAAATTCCTCTGACCACCCTTCATTCCAGTTGCTAACTACAAGGCTGTGATTTATAGAAATGAAAGCAGCCTAATAAAAAAGGAATACATGTGATGTACTTAATTCTGACAGTTTCCGTTATCCTCTTACTGTCCCTTAGAGAAGAAGATTCTTTAACTATTGCAGCATCATGCAATCATTGCTATTATTAGATATTCATATTTTATGGCCTTGGAAAATGTTGTTATGTAATTAATTTGATTATGGATAAAGTAATTCGATTTTATATTGCCTACACTAATTTATTAACTACTGTAAAAGATAATAGATTGCATGCAAAGGGAAATGGAAAAAATTATTTGTACTCAGAAAACTATCAAGCATGTTTAACGTGTTTGTACAGAGAAAGCAAAAAAAAAAGACATTATTTAATATATCAATCAACTCACAGAGATTACATTTCAGAGTCTTTTTATATTGAACAAATGGATCTTGATTTTTAGTCTTTTAGAAGTATCTGAATTTACAATAGTGTAAATTTATAAATAATGCATTGTATTTTTGTTGCTATTGTTATTATGGCCGGAGGATCAAAGCCTTAAATTAGGTATCTGAGTTAAATATAACCCCTGCTAAGAATAGATAATCACCAAAGCAAGTTCCGTTTATATATCTCATCAGATTTAAACAGCCAAAGTATTTTTTGAAAATATTTAAAATGAAGCAAACAAAGTTTAGGGAGGCTAAATAAGGGAACGTACACAGTACAGTCCTGGAAACCCTTATACACACATAGCTTACCCACTGAGTGGCTTCCTTCACTTGAATGGGGCTTCTTGTTCAAGAAATGTTATCTGTACACTGATTTCAGGATTTTTTTTCATTGGAAGATGATATAATAACAGTTCTATAAATAAAAAAGTATGGACCTGATCAGATTTCTTAACAAATGATACTTTCTCAGTAAGACTGATGAAAGTTCATGTGAATGGATGCAGGGATCTCTTTATGTATGGTTTTGGATGAGAAGGATCTTATAAAATTGTGCGGTTTTTAATATCTTTATACTGAACTGTATCTTACTTCAATCCCTTTTCAGCTGACTTTAACAAAAATATGTCAGGTTCTTCTTAAATCTTGCAGAATTTTGCAGGAATACAAAATATTGTATGTGCAAGGTAAAGCTTCATACAGGATTGTTTTGGATTTTGATGTTGGTGGTTTTCAGGGAAAAATCCCTACATTCTGGCTCCCCCACTCCATGTAATTTTTTAAAAAAATTATTCTAAGGAAACCGTATTTATAACTATCGTCCATCCCAATTCTATGAACATGTACACTTTTATGAATATGAGGAATCACAATAGTCAGAAGTTACCCAAATAATTGCACCTGCTTAACTACAGGGTGAATAGTCATTCACAATAGAATTTTTCAGTGTTTTGTAGAGAGATCCACATTTTTGGTTTGCAAAGGCTAAAGGCAAAAGAATTCAGCAATCCTTATCAGGAATTACTTCCTGATACCTTTCAAAGGTGAATTGAGCTTCTAAAGGCTAAGCTTTTTCTTATGTGAAAGGATGATAAAAATACAGAAAAAAACCATTTCAAACTAATGTTCTGCAATATCTGTCACAGTGTTGTTAAAAGAAGGTGTTCCTTGCTGGAATATCACCCAGTTCTAAATGAGGATTCATTTCAAAGACACCATTTTTGTCAGTAAGTTTTATTACCATAATATACAATGTTTGACATGTATAAATATCAAATTATGAGGTGCTTAGGCCAAGCTATGTAACCTTTCTCCTTCTTCCAAGTCTTGATTTTAAAATTCTGAATTATGCTGCTCTGATTTGTTACCTTTGAAGCTTGTCTGACACTTACCTATTTTGAATTGATGGGAATACTTTTACATTGAACCATTTCCTGGGGTGCGGGCATATATTTTGTGATCTAATCACAATGAGCACTTTACTACAAGAAACAATACCTATTTATTGCTGACATCTTACAAAGCAGATATAAAGAACAGAACCTTAAATGCCCATGTTAATTCCATACACAGAAGCAAGCACAGTGTAGCTTTCTCTTATCATGTTTCATAATAGTCTTGCATATAAAACTGTGATATAAATCTATTACTGCAATAAAAGCACTCCTTTGCCATTGAAACCCTCTAATTAATAATGCATTTGGTAATGATTACTTTTATAGTTATTATTTAATGTAAGCAAAAAATGTATATAATTTTCGAACATGACCAAGTAGAATTTCCCAAGTCCTTGTTATTTATGATTCTGCTTTCTGAAGGTCAGATAATTTTTCATTCACTTTAATAATTCACTAGATGTGCTAAATGTTTACTTCATATCTGAATGACAACCAATCTTGTCTTATTTAAATATATCTCACAACATTGTTTTAACATATCAGTGAATTCAAATCAGTTAGTAAAATGTTAAGCAAATCAAATTTGTAGTCACTCTCTACTTTGAATATCCACTTCTCTAGTTTCTTCCCACCTGCTGTCATGTGTTAATTTTTTTAAAGCATCATCTATTTGCAAAAAAAGAAAGAAATTGGTATTGTCTTGTGTTGTTTCATCCTTAAAGTGAAACCATTTGCAAGAAAATTATGGGTCCCTAGTGCTGAACTTCTTTGCATATTAATTTTGTTAGCCTTACCTCCTGCGGTCTTTGGTTCTGGAAGGCCTATTAGATAATACACAAGATAAATTTTCCCTTGTATCTTACAGCTAGTAGGGGGAAAAAAACCCCCTTTTTTCCTTAAAACAAAATTTGCAATATTAGCCACACATATTTCACCCCTATTTTATTAGTAAAGATTAATTTAATTAAGCACAATAACCTAGTCAATATTGGTTATATTTGTATCTAGATCTTGGGAAATTTATGTTTATGCTAATTTGTGTGTCACAAGATAATCTGAGAAATGGATCCTGCACAGATTCTGTTGAATGGTGGTGTCAGAATGGACTTTGGTGGAATTTGTGTGTTATATTTTGTCTGGAAGGCAGGAGCCAGGGGAAGCTGAGTAGGTAGAATAGGAGTGGTGAGGCACAAGCATTGGGCACTTTGCATGGTTGTGAAGGCAGATTTGCTTGGATATGGTTCCTCTCTAGTTAGGTCAGTTGGTTGGAAACACTTAGATACTCAGAAATACAGAAAGGTGCCCAGCAGGGTTTACAAAAGGGTCCAAGCAGACAAGACATGACTCCTATTCAGCCTGTGGCAGTGAGTATTTTGGCATTTTCGGGAGTTCCTCTGAGTACCTGCAACAGGAACTCCCAAATTCCTTTGGAAGTCTATATCTCAGTGTCTTGATTACATAGCAACTGACTTTCAGCATGCTTCTTTGTGCCTGAGAAATGAACTTGTGGTTTCTGAAAAGAAAGGGCTGGTGTTATGCTCTGCCAGTTACAAACACAGACATTACAGGTTAAATTTCTTCAGCTACTTGAACTCGCTTGCTGCTTGCACCCAAGCATCATCATCTTCTCATGACAAAAGAAATGCATGGAAAGCCCTCGGTTCTTTACAGACAACTTGTTTCTGCGTTAGGATTTCCTCCCAAACATCCTCTGCTTTTAGAACAATAGAGATGTTAACATTTCTCAAAACTTTATAGCTGATCAGAGACCAGTCAATTTATTTCAAGCTTTGCAGCTCACTCTGAAAACAAAGCGAGGCCATCTTTAGGCTAAATGACATCCTTATTTATTGACATTGCCTATTGTTTAAAACAGCACCATCCTAAACAAGCCCATAGTAATTTTTTAGGCTCTAAAAGTGTAGTGGAAAAAAAGACATCTTCATAGGTGCTGACATCACTAATTTATAACTGCATTGGTAAATAGTTATCAAACATGTTTCTTTGCTATTATCAGACATTTCTAAATTATCTGTTTTATTTTGTAATGAAAAACCTTTAGACATTCTAAAGACCTTTTTTCTTGTTTGGATTTTGTTTCATTAAAATGTTTTTAAGTCACTAACCTTGTGAGGACATTCTCTGCTCCTGAGAACTTCTTACACCATTATCTCTGATCCTTGCATTACTTGGGAGGCTTTCTGGGAAAAAAAGTCCACCTTTTTTTTCCCCCTGTGCTAATCCACATGTGGACCAGACAGGCAGGGAGAGACAGCACTCTTTACAGTGTGACAAAAGTGAGAATCCACACCAAAACTGCCAAACTTGTTTTGGTGATTTCCTTCAAAGAAAAAGCTAACAAAATTAAAAATTTAACCCTTTTGCTGTGAGTTTTTTAGCGTTGAGACAAACGGAGTGATTTAGACAAAGAAAGTGGTACCTGTTGGTGTTAAAATAGAATGGAGTTTTCTAATTTAGCTATGAAATTATCAACATTAACCAATTAAATATGCAAAAAAGTGTACGATGTTCCAGGCAATGGTCTGAAAGCATACACAAGGATTTTTTTTCCCCATTACTACTTGGCCATGGGATAAGTAATGAAAATAAATACACAAGCCATCAATAAGTAATCACAGACAAGATCTATCCTATTTCCTTAGGCAAATTTTTTGACCTTTCAACATTTCTGTTGTCCCATTCTTTGCATATTTGATCTGTTTAGACTGTGGGGTGTCTGAAGAGAGACTAGTTTTACTGTGTTTGTGGAGCACCCAAAACAGTTTTGAGATCTGTTTTGTATGAAGCTTCCAGGCACTGCCAGGCTGTTGATACAACAACCGATATTTCAATCTACTGAAATTTCTGTTTTATTGCTAGAAACAGGATCTATCAATACAGAAGGGTTTTCAGCCTATGTTCTTTCATCAGAGTGCTTGCCTGCCATGTGCAAAGACCTGATCACTGCAGGGGTTGTTTGCCATATCTTCCAATTCCTGCTATTGCTTTTGCATATGTTTTGTAGGAAGCAAGGAGGAGGAGATGGATTTTACTGTGGATTCTGTTAGAGAAGTGACATCACCAAGAGATAGAAAAGAGAGAGCAATGAGTTTCCCTGCAGGGCAAGAAAGAGTAAAGAGAATGGCATGGTAGTATATTTAGGGACGCAGGATGGAAAGAAGAATGAACAGAAGGAGACTGTAATAGAGACAACAGGAAGAAGAGTAAAGAATGAGCAATGAGACAATATGATTAGAGCTTTTTTTCCACCAGGGAGAAACATTTGCAATGAAAACAATTAAAATCCGTTAGACTTTCCTAATGTTTTTCCATGCACGTAATTGTGGAGGTTGCCAAAGGGATGGGAAAGAAACAGTGGGTGGGATATTTTTGGGTGTAAAAGATGAAGTGGGACTTGAGATTTGCAAATGGGAGACTGGATGTTTATCTTGTGATTGGACAGAAATAATTGGCATGTAATGGCCAAAGAGGTGGTCTGAATGAATGCTAAGGGATGAAAATTATTGAATGACCTAGTACAAACTGTTCCTATTGAGAGTAACTATTTTCATCAACACTAAATATATAGACAAATGTTTCTATACTGAAAGGAAAATATTTTCTACAAGTATTCAATACATAAGGAGTCAAAATACTGCTCTTCACTGACTGTAAGCCTGTTATAATTTCTTACTTCAAAGGGGAAAATACCCTAGCGGGAAATTTTGTGAAGCTTTGGGTAGAATGCAGTATCTGGTAAATGCTGGTGTTTAAATCTGATGAATAGAAATTATCTTCAAAGTCTTCTGAGATGTGTTGTAAATGCGGTGTGACAGTGGTCTTGTGAAAAGTCATTAACTTGTACTCAGAGTATATGAAGGACCTAATGCCGTCTGATTGTGATAGTGCCATGATTAAGACCTGACAATACCCAGTGCCTCTCACTGTTTCTACCCTGGCCAGTCTGTGCTGCTATGCTGATGAACCAGAAAGTGACTTCAGTGCTTTTGCTGATGAAATTGCAATGCCAAATGGTCTTCATGTAAATGTAGCCTTGTAATGCATTTGTTTAAGTAAGGGCAGGTACAAGTGCTGGGTACATCTTCTTGAATGCTGCACAGTATCATTAATGTTCCATTTTTGTCAGGCTGCCCTGGCTGTGCTTAAAAGTCTTTGAGTGCTTTTCTTTGTTGGAAAAAAATCCTGAACTTGAAAAAATGATGTAGAAGATTTCATTTGTATTCAGTTTCTTTCCTTTTCACATTTGGTAGCTTCAAAATTCATGTTAGAGAGGGTTTTTTCTTTAATGTTGCCACAATGTTCTGTTTTCCAGCAATTAATTACTAGGTTCTATTTTCCATTTTATACAAGTTTCTGCTATCACTTTACACTTTATCTGTCAGTCTTATTACCTGTTTCTGTGAAAACTTCAGTAATTTCTTCAGTGATTTTTTTTCCTCAGGTCATAAAGAAGAAATATTCTTCCAAAAACAGATCTTCATGATTCTCCCCTCCATTTTCAAATATCTCTTGTTTTAACGATCAAAGCCAGTTCTTTATCCCTTTTGTCACACTGTTTGCTAACCAGTCTAGTGTTGAATATTGTACTGATATTTCCCCAGATCTTAAATCACTTGCAGCCAAAATTGCTCCTGTTGACACACTGTTACTCCTCCTAAGATTTCTGTCAAGTTTATTTGCCATGATTTCTATTCTGTGGTTTGGTGTTAATTTTTCTAAGTAATACATTTTAGATTTTTCTCATAAAGTTTCTACAGTGTTGACCTGGATTACTCATAGAGTAAAGATAAAAAGATCTCAATTTGTTGTCACGTTCGATATATTTCATACTGGTGAAGTCACCTGAATGACATCAATAAGAAATGAACATGTTGGTCTGAACCTGATCCCGGTCTTGAACTTCTTGAAATTTCTGTTATTTCTGTTTTCACAATAGGGGTTGTGCCAGCTTTCTTCAATCTTATTAGTCTCTCTAAGGTTTGAAAAGGAATCTCCTCTCCTCTCCTTCCTTTTTTTTTTTTTTTTTTTTTTTTTTTTTTAACTGCTTCTTCCTGAATAGATTGACAAAAGCTTTTTTTTGGTCATCTACAGACATTCCAGCTTCCTCATATAAGCATTTTGCTGATCCTGGTTTTCCTCTGTAATTCTTTTTTCCTTAGGAAATGTAAATCTGCTGCAGCATCTGTTAGCCATCCTTGTTTATTAATAATTAGGTATGAATGTAATTATAAATTCTTTAATAATTTACCTTTACCACCTCTGAGAGGCCCATAACTGATCTGTTGTTTAAACATTTCAGATCTTTGTCTTACATTATTTTCATATATCATTCTCAACGTGTTGACCACATTGTTGATTCAAGCAAAATCTCATCCTCACCTCTTGCCAGGAATTTATCTCTGAATGTGTTATCTCTTCTAATTGGACATTTGGGAGAGAACAGATTGCTGGAAGCTCTAGCCCTATGGCTCCTTAATTCATAGCTGCTTGGCCCTTGACTAAATTAAAGCTGCATGGAGCTGCCTGATTTAAGAACTCAGAGTATTAAGAGCAGCAAAGGATGAGATACGGCAGAGCTGTGTTCTGCTATGCTGTTTATACACTCTATTTTGATCAGGCTCCAAACACTAACATTCGCTTTTCTCTTTGGCTACTTTTGCCAAATTAATGCTACTGAAGGAACCCTGAGCACAGAGGGATCTCCATCCATTTAGGGGCTATTTTGACTGACTGTGTAGTGGAAAATGGGATTAGCAGACCAGAAATCTAGTCCTCTTCAGGAGGTGAACAGATGTGCTCTTCCAGCTTCAGCTGTGCTGGTGGAAGATAGTAGTAACCGCAGCCTGTCTCTGGGTGTTTATCGGGAATCCCAAATCCCTTCGATTCTGCTAGTAGTGCTGCTCATACAAGCTTCCTCTAACCTATTTTTTTCAAAATGCACTAGATTAGCAAAGACTTACTGTTTATCTAAACCAACCTGGCCTCTTTGGATTGAAATAAGTTGGGGAGTACCCACACGACCCACTCTGGCAGCAGATCGGTAATGGGCAGCAAAGAGCAAGGGGCAGAAATCTGTCTCCCTGACATAGCTGCTGCAAAATAAATGCCTGGCTAGACCCCAAATTCTACTAGATACACATTTTATCTCCTTCCTATCACCATGACGATTCCAGTTCCATTTACTCTTCTAATTTCTGCACTTCAGACTATTTTGCTTTTGACAGCAGCATTTTGTTTATTTCAAAAGCTTTCATTCTCCTAAGGGCTGTGTCGAGTAATGATCTGGTGAGCAAAAAAACCAGAGGGGCTTATAACCACACACTTATGCTCACCTTGTTTGTCTCCATTTAATAAAATTCTATTGTTTAGTACCTCTAAATTCTTTTGTGAAAAATTACAAGAATCTGCCATGCCACACTACTTTGTATTCTGCACCACATAAAAAAAATGAAATACTTGCTCAGAAAAATATATCAAGAAAGACTGTGTCTGGCCCATGGTGCTTCTGGCTCAAATGAAAGAAAACACAGATGTAGTGGACACATTGCAGAAGGGATCTTCTGCTGGAACAAAAAGGTACCAAAAAGCCCTGTGTTACCTTACACGGGCTGGAGATCTGCTGTCTCCATATCAGCAGATAAAGTTGTTTTTTTCTTTTTTTGGCATTTTTGCATTGCAGACCGGTAATGACAGCAGTCAGCATTTTGGGTTCAGATTGGTTTACGTGTCAAGCTAAAAGATATTTTTTTCCGTAATTGACAAAGTATTAGAATATTCTTAATTTTCAATTTTTCCTTTTTTGACAAGAAATTAAAAAGTAATCATCAACATTTTTGCTGTTTTGAAGCTGATTTTTTTCAGATTGGGGAATTTCAGGAAAAAACAAATCAAAAAGAAAATGGAAAAGCTATCAGATTTTTGAAGTGTTTCAAAGATTTCAGAAAAAATGTAGATTTCATGGTCTGTAGCTTTTCAGAGAGAAATCAGAAAGAGAATGAAAATATTGCAGTGGAAGAGAGAGCCGGGTCCAGATGCATATGACAGCCTTAAAAGAGTCAAGGAAATTGAGGGCAGCTGAAGAGAAAGGTGCAGTGGGATTTATTGGCATCAAAAAAGTCACAGGCTAAGGGAATTTTGGCCTGACTACTATTTACTGTGTGTTTAATCACAGAGGCCTTGGAGGGAGCCAAATCTGTCTGGAAAAGGCAGAGCTAAAAAAGTAATGCTTTTTTATGTTTTAATGGGTGAGAAGCTAGACAAGGGGAGGGCGAGCTGGAAAATCAAACCAGATTTTGGAGGGGGGAGTGAAGCAGAAGAGCCCAAAATGCATTTGCTCAACATGTTAATGCTGAACATTTGACAGTGACGCATCTCTTTCCCTAGGGACCCCTCTGCCCTGTGTACGTGCGTTTGCCTGAAAAACGCTGCTGGGGAGTGACTGAAACCCTGAAACCTACAGCAGGCAGAGACGCATTGATTGGTCCCCTTTTCCTGCCCCCCTTCTTTTTCCTTTCCGCCCCCCCCCCCCCCCCATTTTTCCTTTCCGCCGCCCCCCCCCCCCCCCATTTTTCCTTTCCCGGCCCCCCCCCATTTTTCCTTTCCCGGCCCCCCCCCATTTTTCCTTTCCCGCCCCCCCCCCCCCCATTTTTGCTTTCCCGCCCCCCTTCTTTTTGCTTTTCCCGCCCCCCCCCTTTTCCTTTCCGCTGCCCTTCGCGGGGGAGCGGGGCGGTGCCGGGGGCGGTGCTGGCCCGGGGCGGGCGCTGCGGGGCCGGGCACGGACCGGCCACCCATTGGCGGGGCGGCAGGTGGCGGCCGGGGGTGGGGGGGCTGCCCCCAGCGGGGACCCGGCCGGGTTAGGGGCTGCCGAGGGGAAGGGGGGTGCAGGTCCCTGGCAGCTGCTCCTGCTGGACGCAGGCGGCGGCGTACCCCGGCGGGTAATACATAAGGCCTGCTGCGTGGGTCAGGGGTGCAGGAGTAAACTGGACCAGATGGATGCTCTGGGTGGGGTTCCCTGCATCTCGTTCCCATGCCCGACAGCGGGTTCAGGGCTGGGTGCTGCCCTTCAGTGCTGCTGTTTGCCATGGCTGGGTGAGATGTGCGTGTGTGAAAGCTGTTGTGGAACTTCTCCCACGTCTGAGCTCCCGCTGCAGAAAACTTTACTGTCTTTGTTAGCTTTCTGGGCCTGGTTTGAGAACAGAATCAGAGTTTAAAAGTCCCCATTCCTGTGGTATTTCACAAAGTAGTTTTTAAGTGAATGATGGTAGGTGAGTCTGATCAGCATGTTTCAGAGTCGCCTGTGTAGCAAATGGAAAGATTTTCTAGCAGACATGATCCTGGCTGGCCCCTTATTTTTGTTGTTTTGATAGTGTTGCCTGGGACTGATGGGATTTGATGTGCTCTAGATGAACACACACACAGTTTGCCTGATTCTGATGTTATTTTTTCCTTGTTTTGTTTGTGGGCACTTTTTGACTGTGGCAAAGATGGCAGGGCTCTAAAGGAGCATCCTTTGATGTCTCAGACTCTGGCCATCATGTCTCTTCCATTGGTATGTCTTCAGACTTTCCCAAGGAGAAAAGAATGTGTTGGTCATGCACCATTTCTATTTTAAATTAGAAAAAGGAAAAAAGAGTTCCCAATTTAATATTAACATCAGAAGCACTTCTGTAGTGCTTTGATTGATCTGATCTTTGCATATTTCCATTGTCTAGAGGATTACTTAGAAAACAAATTGGTCTATTAACAGAGCAGGTTGCTTCCTTTATGAACACTTTTTATCCATCTGCGTTTTTATACACAGGTCAGGCTGACCTAGGAGCAATATGGGAAAATACTGAAGGGAGCCATAGTTGTTGCAGGCAAAATAACACCCAGTTACAAGTAAAAAAGAACCAGATTGACACACTGGGTAAAGAAATGAGAGATCGGCAGAAAGCCTTGATGACTGGGTTCTTATCACAACACACAGTTGGTTCTGAGATCATTATTGTACTTGATGGCATCATCAGAAACCCTCAGCGCTTTGAGCGGACACTAAATAGATTTAAATAAAAATGCAGATCAGGACATATGAAGCCAGAAGAACAAACTATAATTGAAATCCAGGTAGTTCTGAACAAGGGTCAGAAAAAAGAATGAGTTACATAAAGTACTCTACATACCTGGTGTTCCCCTTTATTTTTATATTTTGGCAGCTTTACGCTAGTTTTTAATTCTTCCTTTCCGTTAGTTGTTGAGCAAACCAAAGAAACGGGGGAAACAAAATCTTGACAAAGGCCAAAATTTCTCAAAATTTGCTGAGCTTTTCTGGGTGTGTGTGCTTCCGTTGATTTAAATAAGGCTGCTTATGGCAGCATAGTTGGACATTACCTTAAGTTTTGGTAGGACTGGAGCCTTTGCTTTATCCTTTTTGATGAACTTCATATGATCAATTGCAGAATCACATCAGTGGGATCACAACAATCACACCAGTGAGTTCCTTCAGCCTGACTTTCCTTGAACTGGAGGGGGACAGCTACGTCACCTTTCCCTGATTCTTTAGAAGATTTTTTATTGACTTAATATTATGCCACACTAAAGAGAGGCATGCTGAGGTTTATTTGTTGTTGTTTTTTGTTAACGAAAAGACATAAGCATTAGATTTATGAATAACAGAAACTTGAAGATTGAATTATTTTTTTATAATTTGTTTTAAAAAAATATTTTGCCACAGTGTAAAATTAGGACTGTTGGAAGGACTGAGGAGGATGTGAGGTTAGCTCTTGGAGCAAAATGATAGATGTCTTTTTTATAAGCATCTTGTTTTTGAAGTGGAGTATTGTGATTATTTTACATGTTGTATGAAAGCTTTTATTCAGCAAAGCACCTAAGCATGCACTTGAAGCTACTTTGTCATTTCTCATTTCTAAATGATTTACTGCAATAAAAGTAGCATGTAATAACTCTACTTGTGTCTGCTGATCAGGACAGGGCTGATGGTGAACTAGGTAAGGAAAGAAAAATATTTTCCTAAGCAGTAGTACCTCTGACTCCCCCAAAAGCATTATTATGGTGGACAAATTCTCAGTGATGGGAAGAATTTTCCAGAGCTCATTGACTTTCTCAGGGAGGTCTTAGCAATGACAAATTTGGGCATTGGATTTTTATTGTGTCAGCTCACGGTTCTCCTCAGCTGTCTGTATTAGCTTTTAATATAAAATCAGAAATCTTTTTACAATTCAGATAAAATGTAAAAAGTTAAATTAGAGGCATTAGTTAACTTTAGACTGAGGGTGAAAATCCTTCCTCTCCAGAAGACCTAAATCTTCCAGCTTTCACATCTACAAATTCTTTATTTCACATGTTCTGTTGTAGTGCTTATGTCTCATGCAGATCCAGTCCTACCAAACTTTAAAAAAAGAGGGCTGGAAGCCAAGTTCCCTTAAATTCTACTGAAATAGTTCTTCCCATCAAGATTTTTTAAATCTAGGGCAGATAGTCTATGCGCTAGAGGTGTAAGTGGGGCACGGATCAGACACTCTTTCCCATTGCTTGTGACCCTGTCATCCTGAATCATCCCTTGTACTGCTGATGCACTTGAAGAGCACAGGGTCACTGGTAATTAAGACAGCTTTATAAAAGTGCATGCAGTTGCAGCTGTAGGATGAAGAGTACCTGGAGTGCAGAATTTAACCATGTTGAATTCTCCTGGAAAAAGAAACCTTAACATTTGCACATACACTACTGTCTTGTGGGCTCATGAGTCGTGCAGGGGTGCATTAGGTCACTATTTGGCTGGATGATCTCTAGTAAAAATGCCAGGTATTGCAGGAATTGTTGCCAGTGACATGGTGGCCTGGATTCCCTCTCAGAGGCATTACTAAGCAGTAGTCTGTAGAGGCCACGTATGCCTCGAGACCTTTTAGGTAGATGCCAGCGATGTCTTTTAAGTGAGCATCTCTCAGCTGAAGCATTTGTTTAACACTGTCATATAAGGCATAGATCAAGGACAACAGCTTGCAAAATCCTTTTTGATCCGTATGAGAATGACAGGCACTGTGTGATAGCTTCAGTCCAGGTGGGAAAGATCGGCATTGCTCTCTGAGCTAACCAAAGAGGTGTAAGAGTCTGCAGGAGAGAATTATGTAGGTGTTACACAGACACTGAATGGGGAAAGCAACCAGTTTAAAATGCCATTTGAAGCACATAGAATAAACTCTGGAGCTTGTCCTGCATGCCTTCAAAGCTATTCTGACACTGTGCTCAATGCTTATTCTGTCATCTTAACCCAGAAATGCTAGAAGAAAAGCATAGCTGGGAGAAGTATACCATCATCTGGCACATGCAGGCTGATAGGCCAGTCTTGATAATTGTTATACGTCACAGCTTCTACACAACACATTATGGTGACTTATTTACAGAAAGACTAATTTTTCTTGCTAAAGCAGGAGATTGACACAATATGACACAGGATTGTATTTGCAGCCACATTTACAATTCAGCCGGTGTCAAGCCATCTTCACTTAGAGCTGAGTATCACAGCACAATGCACAGGGCAAGCAAAAGCACGAAGGTAACGAAAAGTATTTTTCAATGAAGTGCATAATTATGAAACATGGCCCACATCTCCCACTTGTTTATCTGAACGGCCTTGTGATTTTAGATGCTGTTGTTAATACTGGTAGATGGATGCAGGAAGCAGCAAGAGATTATCTCCAAGATAGTGCTTATGACCAAGATATGTACTTGGATTAAGCTTTCATGAGGTGGGTGGCATGTTTATTCACTGGACCGCCTTTATAATAGAGGCAGATATTAGGTGGCTGGAGTGGAGTGTTATGTCCTGCCGCTTTTGAGCTACCAAAAAAAAGTCCCATTTCTGCAACAGCCATGAAGGCGCTGATTGACAGATATACTTCTATCTTGCAGCATCCCCTAAATATTCACTACAGAGCTGCATGTGCCAAAGTTTAAGAGAGGCAATATATTCTCTTGGACTGCACTGTCATATGAAGTGTCACAAAGCTGAGTTTCAACAAGACTGCTAAAACACTGGCGTGAGAACAGCAACATCACAGTGCTCACTGGGCAAATGGGAATCTCGTCATCATGAGTATCACTGTGCAGTGGATTAAACACAAGATTGAATGTATGTGTTGCAGAGAAGTGGACCAGTTTTCCTAGGTTCATGGCCATTACTCTAACCACTTGATTATACTGAGTTTACATTATTGTAGCAGCCATAAAAACCATGGGAGCTTTCCCCCTGATTCTCCTGACCTTTGTATCGCACCCATTAAAGTATGGGTCGCGTAGTCAGTGACTTCTCTCGACTGTGTGTCATAGGTACATTCTTGCTCAATTACTTTATCCTATGTAATGGAGGATTTATCCTATCCTACTTATCTCTGTAATGGAGATAGCAATTAGAGAAATAATCTGCATGTGTGACTGCACATCTTACCCTCTCCTTTTGTATTATACTAGAAGTAAAAGTCATAGCAATCAGATTGAGTTCCCTCCTCATTCCTCCCCACACCCCATGACTTTCCAGTAGCAGGACTGGAGGCTCTGATCCTGTAGCCTACGTCACCTTTCATCCACTAACTGTGGAGCAGCTGGGTGCAGATATAGCATGGCTCAGATTAGAAAGTCTTCCCTGAAACGTGAGTGTGTCTGCATCAGGAAAGCCCAGTGTAAATACCTTTTTCATTTTGGAAATGACAAATTTGACAGCTTGCGAATACTTTCCAGTGTCAGTAAAAGCATTTTGATCCTGCATATGCATGTACACCTTGGTTCCAACAAGGCAACGCGGGTGGGACTTGTAGGTGGTACTCATTGGCATTGCAGCAGTGACATGTGCAGGGCTGAAGACCTGGCCCGGCACTGCAGCGGTGCCCTTGGAGCACAGCCATGGCAGGGCAGGCTCCGCAGGGAGGGCATGTCTGCACCCACCTCCCCTTGGCCAGGCGGTTACAGTTTTCCTACACTCCTCTTCTGGCTTTGTCACCCTAGAAGTATACTGATGGATTCTTTGACTTGTTATTTATTCTGGGGTGCCAGAGTCTCTACAATAATTACTTCACAGCGCAGTTTACCACAGCGAATGTTGTTAGAACAGCGATACAAATTTGTTGTCGTAGCCAACTGGCATCCAGTTTAAGGATCTTTCCCTCTGACTGTTTAAATTAGAGTCTGCATTGTCTTGTGTGATAATGCTCACAGAGCAATAAGACAGTGTGCTTTCTATGAAATGTCTTGTAGCCGGTGATCTTTTAAGCCTTTCTTGGCTTGTCTTCTGGTCTGAACATCTGTGCTCTGTCCCTCTTTGTGTTGCGTTCATTGCTATTGGATATTTTGCTTTAGGCAAGATCAAGCCTAGTGTTCTCCATTTCCCTTCCTAATCATGGTATTGTGTTGTGACTGCGTATGCTGTTAATCAGCTTTTGCAATCCATCCTGGAATGTCTGTATAAAATTTATGCAATATTCTGGAATCCTTTGGAATGACAGCAGAAAAAAGAGATTAGAAAAGAAAGGAATTTTTAAATCAACAAAATCTTTTCAATTTTCTCTATAATATTACCTGCATTGTGTTTTAATCTAGGTCTATTAGTGTCTAGATGTTTTCTAAATCTCTAGTGCCTGTTACCTGGGAGGGAACGTGCAAAACCATCTTTCTCTGCTTTCTCCTTCCACCCCCAAATTTGTAACATTCCATTAGGATTTCTTAGAGTCAAGGAGAACCTCTCTCTAGCAGCAGGTGAATAAAGTCTGGGGCAATACCTGCCCAGAATGAACATAAATGCCAAAAGAATTTTTTATTTTTGTAGTTATTTAAAATGATTTTCTAGTTGCTTTCATGATACCCTTGTCATTGTCCCAGTGAACTAACATGCCTATGACACTGAAGGATATTGTTCTATATTTGCATATAGACTTTAATGCTTCTTAATGTCACATTTAATGCAATCAGAAAACTCATAGTAAACACAATTGCTTTGTCTCATGCCACTAAAAAGCAGTCAAACTCCCACAGTCCATGTGACATTCAGCAGCAATGACGGTTGCAGGGTGTGCAGCAGTGGTGAGGTGACCATATTTTTTGGTTCTAACAAAGTCACACTTGACCTCTGACCTCACATCTCACTCTTGGTCCCAAGTGTGGGGTCACCTCACAGCAACCACCTGCCCTGCAATGTTTCTTCCACAACATATCAATTGCTCTGGCAAAGCAACTGCATACGTTTAAAAGATTTGCAGGCATATTGTTCCCATATGCTAGTTCTCTTGCAATGAGATATTCAGTTGTCACTGCTGGGGAACACAGTGCCCCTTTAACCTCCACCCTAAGGCTTGTGAAGCTGAGTCTGGTACTGAAAAATTTCCCCAAACACTGCAGCCAGTGCTAAATGTGTCTTACACAGATTTTTGCTGAAGCCCTTGGCTTACACCACTACTCAAGGCTACCTTGCCTACCATCTTTTTGTGGTCACGGCTGATATTCTTAAAATAAATATAACTGAAGAATAATTCCCCTCCCCTTTTGCATTTCAGTGAATAAACTAAAGGACGATGATCCCCACACCACCTTATTAAAGTGGGAAATTCAGCATCAGAGAGAATGTAGCATTGCTGATCTGCTACAAACGTGACCACAACAATCTAGCTGTGTATTCACAGAGAGAAAGTTATTAGTGTTGGAAAGTGAAATGCTATGTAGGGGGAAAGCTACTGGGGCCTTAACTGTTTTTCCCTCCTGCTTTGGTTGTCGCAGATGTTAGTCACATCGCATAATGCACTACTGGAAGGCACTCAGCTACTACAGTGACGAGGGCAGTATAAGAACCTATATAGAATAGAAAAAACTGTAAGCAATGATGTCCTGCGAGGATGAATTCAGGGAAGAGGATGCCTAAGGGCTATATAAGCTAGTGGGTGGTTTCACTAGCCCAGGAAATGGAAATAAAGCTCCAAGCCTCTGTCCTTTAAAGGCTTTTTTTTCCTTTGCCATTCTTTCTGTTATCACTAAACAATCAGGAAAACAGAAAGCAAATCAGTTTGAAGATTTTCCAGAGAAAGCCCACAGGAGCAAGGGGACACCTTTTCCCCAGGTGTCCCCTGGCATTGCTTCTCCTGTGTTTCTCTTGTGCTTCTAGCAGTCCTGTGGGGACATAGGACACGCTAACCTGCTGTAGCCTATGCTGTCTCTACCTTGCACAAATCAGTTGTCAAGGGAAAAAAAATTATTATATTATGCTACTAACCTAACGATAGCCTGTTGAAAGACTAATTTTCTTCTTCCCTGCTCTCCAGAAACACTTGGGCTCTCCTCTCCAGTGAATCTTCAGAGCCAAAGAGGTCCAAATAGGTGCTTTATCTCAGCAGGGTAGATGTGCCACCATCGTGAACCACAGCGGCAGTGATTGCTCCATGATACGGGTCAGATTTCAGGTGCCTAATGAGAGCGATGGGAGGTACTAAGTGCAGAGCTGGCCTGAAAATGTGGCTACTATAGTTTGGACATTAAGCACATGCAACTCCTCCTGAAATCAATGGGAGGCAAAGGCCTCTCAGCACTGGAAATGGGAATGTGATTCATCTCTGAAGTCTAACTTTACAGAGCAGCTGCAGAGTTGTCTACCTCTGAACTTAAATCAGTATGTCTTAACCATCTTAAAGGCTGATAGAAAGAAATAAGCACATCTAATTCTGGTCACTAGGTAATTCTAGGTGGCTGCAGGTAATTGGAGGCAATTAAACTGATATGAAACTAATTCTGTTCTTGCTGTCTAAAATCAAGGAATTGCTTATGGGGGGCAACCACAGTAATAAGAAACTTTTCAAGCTAATTAGTGCATCCAGTGAAATATCTCATCAGAATAGCTGGGCCAAGGACAGGAAGGATCATGGAGTCCAAACTCCAATTCCCTTGCAGTCATCAGGCACATCTGGAATTTAAACTTTAGACTGAAGATGCCTAAAGAATGTACCCTGGTTATTTTTAAATAGATGGCTAATAATTTTGTTCTGTCATAGACGTATTGTTGCAACAGTCTTTTTTTGATGCTGAAACCACTAGATTTTTTTTTTTGGGTATTTGTTATAATTTTATGTAGAAATTAGTTGGATATACCAGAATAAGTATGAAAGACACTTTTTCTTATCCATTGTATGCAAGATAAACAAGAATTATGGGCAAGATATAAAAAGAGATGACATTCTCTAGCTATATTTCACAGTATTGCAAGAATAGTACAAGTGGTAAGTAAACCTTTTTTTTTAGGTTCAAAAATACATAGTGAGTGCTTAACTTACTCATTATCATGAATATAGAAGAAGAAATGTGATAACATTTGTGATAGTCTCACACCGTGGAACTTGAGAGAGATTTCAAGTTCATAAATATGTTAAATGTTTCCTTCTTTGCTATTGTACTAAGTAATAAGCGTGAAAATGCACCATGTTGGATCTTCAATGGCTGACATTCATTCAGCCAAGTCTACTGCTTGCTCAATAAATTATGTATGTACATTAAAATATCATTTGTTGAATCTACACAAAATAGATGCACTCTGCAGTGCATGTGATGCTGAAAAAATGCAATTATATTTAAATATATTTCTGTTTTACCTGAATATCTGTCTCAATGGCCACATCCTCACTAAATGTAATTTGATTTCAATGGATTTGGGAGAATCCGGTCCCCAAGACTTTAGTACTGTAGGGTAGTCGATTGTATTTACTGTTCTGGGCTGGCAGTTGCACCTTTTGGGGATGAATATTAATTCTCCTCTTAGCATAAGCATGTTTAGAATATTCCCTTTGTTCCATTGCCCAGATGTGTCTCATGTCATCAGCAGATGAGCTGAACAGCAGTGGTTTGACATGCTCGGCAGCTGATTAGGCGTACCAGTTTGAGTAGACTGCGATGAAGCAATTCGCGTGGACGCAGCGGGGCTGTTTCTTCATTGTGCTGTAGTGTTAAGCAGTGGTAATGAAGAGCTGGTAAACAGCACACTGTTGTGTGTGCCTGGGTGCACAGGTCCGTAGGGCTGTGCTGGTATTGTCAAGCCTGGAATATGCTTTGGGAGGAGCATCAGATATGTGCAGGACATTACGATGGCACCAAAAAACCCCCTTTACCTGTAGAAGCGTGTCCTTCAACCACTGAAAATATTTTTGCAGTGGGGAGAAAACAGTGGGAAATTTCTCCTGATTATCATTAGGATGAGTTAGACACAATTTTCCCAACAGCAGTAACACTGTAGCTACTGTCAGACTATGTGAGAGGAGAAAAACTCTCCAGCTGGTGTTTTCTTGATCAGCTTCTTTCAAGTGGAGAGAAGGAAAAAAGCTGTAGATGCAACAGATGGTTTAAAATGGCCAGTGGCATCCCACAGCTTGTGTACCTGGTGCCTGGAATTGGGTCCTCTGACCACTGCCACTGTCTGCCTTAACACGAGAAAAGCCATGAAAGGATGCAAGGCCTGTTGGTAAAACTGCGCGTGAAATGGGTGATTAGGCATGAGACAGTTATGATCATTTGTCCCAGGCACCACGTTGATCACTTTATAGTCTCAAATTGTCTTAATGTATTTATTTCTTCTGTCTCCCCACTAAGAGGCTTTTCCTTTCATTCCTCGTGCTGTAATGAACCAATACACAGTAGCAACAAGGCAAAGAACCGTTATTTTTAGTTGGTGGCCTACGTCTCCAGTAGCAACCTCCGACATAAGTGAGCCCAATTTTGTGCCCGTAATTACAAGTGGGCCCAACTGTTTGAACTTGCAATTGCACCCATTTAGAAGCTTTGCAATTGGGCAGTTAGTCTTCTAAATGGGGACAATTGCAAGCTACAAATAACTACTCCAGCATTTAATTGCTGACGTAAAATGATTCCTACAACATTGGAGGTCAGGTAGAAGCCCAGCTAAAAACAAAACAAAACAGCCTATTTGGGCAGCACGGAAGAGGCATGAACTCTCCTGGTCAATAAATCTGCTGGCGGACTACAAATGGGTGCAAAAATTGAGTCACGTGCATTTGTCAGGAAAGAAAAATCATGCCTAGGGCACTGCTGTGCAGCAGCGGTGCAGCAAGCTCACACTTCCATAGCAGACAGGTAGACAAGCTGACTGGAAGCCATCCAAAACACAGCTACCGGTACTTCAGCCACTGGAATGATGTTTGAAAAATGGTTCCAAAAAGGTCACATTCCAGCCCACAACATACTAGCAAAGTTTAAAGACCAAATAAATTTGTCTTATGTTCTACAAAGGAAACTTTTATGTCATAGTCAAATTTGCTACATAAACTGTTTTTATACTTCAAAGAAGTAGTAGTACTACCCCTTCTCAAAACCTTGCCTTAAGGTTTTCACCATTTTTCTGAAGACAGATGAAGAATATTATTAGATTGATACCTGATTTTTTTTTTTTGCAAGTATTGCGAGAATTCTTAATTATAGAACCAAATAACACCTCTGAGCTGCATTTAAATATATGTATGTATTGGGGTATGGGGTTATAATGCCTGAACTTGATCCCTTGATGATTCTCACTTCTCTCATTTTTACCACATAACCACCATGTCAGAAAGCATTATTCAGAAGGAATGACTGATTCCAGTGGTGACAGAATTTAAACATGAGCTTAGTTTTAAAGTATTTTCTACTGCAAACCATATGGAAGAGTTCTTATTTTTTTAAATTTAATTTCATGCTGTGAAGGTTTCAATGCAAGCTGGATAGAGGAAACATAACAAACCCCTCAAATAACTGTTTGCGTTTTTAAGCAAACTTGCTTTGATTATATTCACACTCCTTAATATTTGCTTCCCCTGAATATTCTTCCAGGCAGATGAGCTTTCTGGCAGGGATGGTTGAGGAAACAGTGAATTTTAAACACATTTGAAAGTATTTGTAAAGAGTACATTTTTAATTTGCAAATGTGGTACTGCAACTTAGTTCAAAGAGTTCTGCAAATTTTATCAAAACGTAGGAATATGCTGTATGAATTTCTTTGAAATATTAAGTGTTAGCAGTGATCGTCTGTCAGATGAAGTACAGAGCAGTAGAGGTTGTTGTAATGATTCTCTAAATAGCTCCTAAAAACAAATGAATTGCAGGGAATCTAGAGGTCCTTCTATGAACAATTCATACACAGAAAAAAGTCTACTTGGTTATATAAATTTCTTTATCAGTTATGCTTAAACTGAGATTATAATTGCCAAAGATTATATTTGCCTGACACACTAAATTATTTTAGAACAACTTGCTTTAAAATGAAATAATTTAATTTTTTCTTAGCAGAAGGATAGTTAAAGCCTGAGGCTAATGCCAATCCTGTACAGAATAAGGGAAAGGTATGCATTTGTAATCCCACTGAGGACAAGAGAATTTGGATAATTCCAGAGAGGATTTTGGTTCACTGCTGTGAAGAACAGGAGAAATGGGGGGAAAATTGCTGTCTCACAGAAACTGGAGTTTATCCATGAATCCTCTGTCAGCTATTGGGATTTCTACCTCTACAACTGCTGAGCTATTTATGTGTCTTTTGGCTTGATACACTTCAGTTCCATCACCAAAATCATTTTTTACAACTAAGCACTTGGTTAAACAGTTTGTCAGGTCAGTGTAGAATATGCCGTCCCTGGGAGGACAAAGTCCTGAGAACTGAATCCTGCTGCAGATGAGGTTATGTCCTTCATGTATACTTTCTAGTCTTGGTTGAGCTTGTGATTCTGGCAGTACAAATTCTGATTAAACAAATAAAATAGAATAATGTACACAATGTATATAATTGTATTTACGTAAGTACAAACCCACATATATATGCATGCTATACATATATATTACTTAATCTTTGTAAATATATATTTATATATATTTGATTTTATACTTTGGGCTCCTCACTGGCTCCTGGGCTGCAGCAAGGGGAAAGACAATCCCAGGAGCCTGACTGTCCCCTCCTGTCCACAGTGCATGGGTCTAGGGCACCGTGGGGGCAGCGGGGAGGTAGTTCTAAGTGGAAGATTTTCTTTCTGGTTTGTGAAAATGTTAATATTTACTTTTGGCTGTCATGCACTTCAGATTTCTCTACTTGGGAATACCTAGAGGATACATGTTTGCTTGCTATGCATTACAGTTTAATTAAGCTGATTTCAGTTGTATCATTTGGTACGCTTTATGGCAAGCATGGAATAAGCAAGGGGTTTATTTTATTTGTTTTTAAAGAAAGAATTAAAAAGAAAAGATACAATGTAGAAGCATTACAGACAATCCTCTCAGGCAGTTGTTTGTTGACCCACTTTTTAGCAAAACACCATATACATTATCATGCTACATCACAGGTATGATTGATTCTGCCCCATCAAACTGAAGGGGATTTTGGCCAGCACCTCAAATGAGAGAAGCATTCGACCCTAAAACACTATTCTTCACATCCTGATGAGTGTGAGATAGTTGCCATTTGTACAGTGCACAGTACTATTGTGAGCTCTTACTCCTTAAATATATTCTTTAATATGCAGTTTTAAATATAGCTTCCTTTTCTTTTCCCCTTTCTTTTTTTCAAGCTGTTATGGAAGTTTGCCTAAATAATGTGCAGTCTGCTTTTCTTAGGTAAACATTTCCAAACAGTGCTCATTAATGGCTATAAAGCAAATCCCAGTGCATGCTGATCTTTTATGTTCCCCCCCCTCCCCCCCTTATGTCCACATTTCTGAGAACATTGATGCTGGAACCAATACAAACCATCCCAGCTGTCTCCAAAATTAGTACTGAGAAAAATAAACTGTTCTTCAAAGTAATAATTTTATACAACTAAATAAATAAATATTGTCAACACTGGGTCAAAAATACAAGCAAAATTACATCGAATTCACCTCATAAGATGGATTGTATGAGTGCATTTCAGTTCCTCTCTCATCATTCTCCTTTATATTTTTAGACAGTCTTTATGTGAATACAATGACTCCAATATCAAACATTTTAAATGATGCTTGAAATATCAGTCACTTGACTTTGATGTCACACACAATTAAATTCAACCCATCTTCTCCCAGTTAATAACAGCAATCTCACCAAGTCTACTGCCTAATTAATACAAGCTATTTGTCACATAGAGGTGACACATGTATATCAGAAAACTTGAAATATTGTTTTGTGCTGCAGTATCGCTAGCCAGCCCTGCAATATAGAAACTGTCTTATGTATGATTGTCTTTAAAGATTTCAAAAGGCCTCAGAGTTTGGTGCACTCAAGCTGGGACTCGACAGTGCATAGAAGGTGCTACTGATGTGTTGGCTCCCTTTAGGCTGCTAAATAGTGAGGTATTTAGAAAGAAACGCGGCTAGAATTGAAAGGTTCATACCTGATCATTCATTTGGGTGATAGGCAGAATTACGAATAGACAGAGCCAGTGGTAATTTGCTTAACCTGCAGTTTTTAAGCTATGTGATAGAATACACAATCATACATTTACTTATTGTTGCGTAAGCATTTTTCCCTCCTATTTATGCTCAGCAATTTTTAACAGTATGTTTCAACCAGGGTTGCTGTTGCCAAACAAATGAGCTTGTCTACCTCGTGTTAATTATCATTGTGTAATAAATAACTGTATAATAAGGCGGGCCTAATCCTGCCGTCTTTAGTTAGGCAAAGCTTCTGTCTGCTTCGCTGGGTGTTTTGCCTCTATTAAGGCAGCAGCCTTGGGACTAAAAATTGCCTACATCGTTAGTAGCAGTGAATTAAGGATAATTTGTTATCGAACTCTTTTTGTGAATAAAGCACAACACAGAAACCCACAAAGTAAGAAAAGGCAGGAAACATTAGTTATCTATGGATTAGTAACCATAGTAATACCTATGGATTTTCAGTGCATTATGTTTTTGTTTTGCAGCAAGTGTGTGAGGTTTTTCCTGGATTTTTGATTGTATGTGGTTTTGCTCATCTTAGCTGCTAGCAGTAGGGTGTTTGTAAGTGACAAAAACCACCCATAGCACTTTGGGTCTTTCTTCTGTCCATAAGTGAGCACGGGAAGTGCCACCACAGCAGTTCTGCTCTTGGCTGTGAGAAGGAATACTGGGGCAAGTCAGGGGACAGCTGATACAAAATTCAAACCAATGCAGTCTCTGGAGATCTCTCTATTCACAGCCAGCATTGCTTATATGCTGGTGGGCAAGGTGATGTGCTAACTTCATGTGTACTTTCCTCTCTGGCTTGCCTACTGAGTGGTGTTTCTTAAATATAAGCCATCAAAATCTTCCAGTGGAGATGGGTATAGGTCCAGTGGGTTGAAGATTTTTCTTCCCTCCAGTCTACCCTTTGCAACACTGAGATAAGCTCTTTCTACCTTTCTGCATGGTATTCTAGGGGATAGAATCATGTGTGAACATGTTCAGTGAAGGAATAGGAACAGGAGAGGCCTTTTTAGCAAAAGAATTGGATTTTCCCTTTGCTGCTTAAGAAAATGTGAAAGGTTAATTTCACATCTTGTTAAGACATACGCATGTTCACTTTTAAGTCCATCAAAATATGAGTCTTGATCAAGGTGAAACTGAACCATAAGCCAGACATATGTGTGGATGAGTAGAGGGTGCCCTAATCCCTGTTCTAGTTGAGGAGAAAGGTGGTATTTGAGCTCAGTGACAATCTTACAAGTCATTCTGTAATATGTTAGTGGTAGGATTTTTTTTTTCTCAGCTGTGGTGTCTGCAAACACATAAGTCACACTTACTGGAAGGAAAAATTTAATTGAAAACAATGACTATGAAAAGGATTTAAGGGTTGTGGTGGATAAATACCTGAATGTGAGCTTCTAAGGGATGCTCTGGTTAAGAGGATTAATGTGGTAGTAGATGGTGGTAGTAGTAGTAGCATGTTGATCCCATTATGCCAGACACATCATAAAGACCCATAAGGGGTTTACAACCTATGCTTAAACTGAGCAGCAGCTAGGGCATACAGGCACAGTAAGTTCTGAGAGATGGGGTGATTGAACACTGAAGTCAGACAGTTTAAGATTAGAAATCAGGTGCACGTGTTTGACAGTGCAACCATTCAACCACTTGAACAGCATATTCAGAGTTGTAGTGAATTCTCCATCACCTGGCATTTCTGCATCAAGTCTAGAAGACTTTCTCAAGGGTAGGTTTTGGTACCCTTATTGTTACTGCCTTTTTGCAGTAGTTACTAAGTGAAAATTTATGTCAATATTATTTAGGAGGGTCAGGTTAAAAGATCATAATAGGCCTTTCTGGCTTTAAGATTTTTGAAGGATTAGTCTCTGAAAGTCAAAGGGTTTTCTCTGTGCCACAGTTTTTTCTTTCTATTACCAAATCCATAAGTCACCTTCTCTCTGACACATCTATGAAAACACATTGTTCTTTTACTGCTGGTAACAGTCTAGTCCCTGAATTAGAAATCTCTCAAAGATGAAAGGAAAGGACAAGACCTGTTGAATAATTTAGTGGTGTACTGTTAAAAATAGAAAGGATTTGGGGATTTTGGAAATATTCTTGTACCTGGCGTAGGATGTAGCATGTTAGCCGCAGTAACGAAATGGCCGTGTCACCAATATGTCATATATCGCCGAATGTTACCATTGTTACCTAAAAGCTGTAGAGGTAGTTATGTGGCTTTATTCCCAAGAAGTTTAGTAAGGATTGTCTCTCTTTTTTTTTTTTTTTTTTTTTTTTTTTTGTTAACTTTCATCACATTATGCTTCAGTTACCTAATAGACAAAAAGCATTTATCCCTGATGGTCTGTCAGCTACTTCCTGCTACAGAGCTTCCAGGGGCTGAGGCGCTGGAGCTGAGCCACCCCTGGCAGGAGTCCAGCTGCCCGGCCAGCCAGCTGGCGGTGGCGGCTGCTGCTGCTGCTGCTGCTCCTTCTCTAGGTGGAGGAGCGCGGTTCCTTCACAAAGGCTCCAAAGAGTCTTGGAGCAACCGTTTGGATTGCCAAACCAGTGCAATAAGGCGCTAACTCAGATACAGGCAAGCGCTGGCTCATACCGTATGTATTTATGGAGAGCTGCATGTCATCTGTCCCAGCAACTGGGTGACTTTGGAGGAATTAATGAAGCCGTGTTGTTATTAATTCAAGGTGCTAAGTGTGCCTTGTGCTGTGCAGATGCTCCTACTGAGTGTTGTTCTTTTGCCATACTGTTTTAGAGCTAAACCCCACATTTTTGCTGTAAAACTAAAACAAAACAGAGGATGTGTGCTTTCTTGTATCTTCAGACATGGCAGACGTGAGTACCTAGCCTGGCATGCTCTCTAGTGTGATGGAAGTAGGAAGCATGGATCAGGCCACCCTTTCTCACTGTGCGTTCATTAATGGGGTGAGGGGAGCCGAGAGGGTCTGCTCTCCTCTGCTTTCCCCAGCCTCTGCTGCAGCCTAGCACCCTACCGTGGGCTGTGGGCACGTGCCCAAAGGCTGCGATGCTGGTGTCCAGTCTTGCCAGGCTCCTCTTGTCCTTCTGACTTGGCATGGAATTTTCCAGCATCAGTCAGGGGAAAAAAATCAATGTAAGTGGGTCAGAATCCAGCTGCCTGAGGCTTTGCTGTTTGTTAGTGCAGCCATTCCATGTTGTTTCTGTGTGCATTGGGATGACGGTACATGTGCATGGTTGGTATTAGCACATGGGTTTGATTTCAACTGGAAGTGTTGATGAGCTGTTTCATGTGGCTCTCAGTGCTGTAATCCTTGAAGGGGACGTGGTGTGACCTGCTCACAGCGTATTGGCCTGCGTTTATAAAACGTGTGAGAATTTCAACTCAAATCTCCCCAAACAGGTCTTGTTTTGGTCTCTTTAAAAAGTATAAATGAGCTTTATTAATCACAGTGCTAATAAGTCATGCATCCCCAGAGCAAATGCGAGGGGACTGAGAAAAGTGTGCGAGGGCTGCCTTCTTCCAAAAGCTGACACTCTACATTAATCTGTGATATTTGTCTGCTCTGAGCTCTGTGCTAGTAGATTTGGGCAGCAGTCAGGCTGATGACATATACCTAAAAATCACTGGGCTCGGAGCTAGCAGGGGTAATGAAGTATCTTGAAAATAGGGTGGTGAAGCACACTGGCTATAAGCAAAAAATGAGTCCTGCCGAGGCCATTACAAAAGCTCTGTATTTGCCAATTATTACTACATATGTAACACAGCTATCCCCTTCACTTCCCAAAGTGAGACGAATGTGGTGAACGCGTGCTGTTGTAGACTATTGAGCACATTTTGATTCTGTCTGGATGTTCTGGGCAGGTGGGGAAGTCCTTGGGTTCAGAGCCCCATCCTGCTTACAAAGAGTTTTATCTCACTGTTTGGAGACCAAACACTTTGCATGGTAACAGAGGACCCTTCTCCCAGCATTTGTTACTGACATTTCAGAGATGGTCCTGGCTGACATGTGAAGGATCTTCCATAGCTTTGCTCCCCACCCTGGTGCTGTGTCTTGGTGTCCTCTGACTGGTGCCGGTGCTTGTGCCAGGGGGGCTGCCACACCTCGGGTGGTGCAGAAATGCATGGGAAGAGCCCTGCACTCCGCAGGAATGATCCTGGCTATTGGCCACATGCAAATGTACTCAGCCTGTGACTTGTTCCTCCGTGAACTGAAAGTAAGCACGAATTTCAATTCCATGCCTTTACGAGCCATTTTAAAGGTGAAGGATATTTTCTTTCCGATGTTTCCATGTATTAGATTAGGAAAGTTGTCAAAATTAAGCACACCACAGTGGGTAGATGCTTTGTTTGTAGCCAAATGGGTTTCCATAAAGTGATGAATTAATGAAATGAAGTAGTGAGGATCATCACATTGTATTGCCAGAACAATGGGAGATCCATAAAATGATCTGCTTGTAAATAATTTGTGATATCTGCTATGTGCAATGCTACTAAATGAGTCTTATTTTCTACAATAAACACTATTTTCTTTTAGAGAAAAAAAAGTAGAGTTGGACTGTCAAAATATTAAATCACAGAAGACTTTACAAATACAATTTTATTTCTTAGCATTTCTATTACTCTGTTTTATGGTATTTATGGAAGATACAAAGTTACTGTTTATCTTTAAAATAAAAATCTTGCCACATCTCTAGCATTTTTGTATTTTATGACTATTTTACAGTATAATGAATGCAGAATGGTTGTGCAAGCTTTAAAATGTATAATTTTTCATGTAAATAAGAAAATATCATACTAAGAAAAATCTTAGTATGATATATCTTATTTTCAAGGTATGCCATTGACGTCACAGAAAGGACATGTAAAAAAAATATAACCAACAAACTCAGTGATTTTAGATCTCCTAAAATACAGTACTGGCAGTAGTTTTGTTTAATAATGTGATGATCCTATTTCTGAATTTCTAAGGTAAACTGGGGATCTTTGAAATAACATTGCAGGGTTTCATTGATACATTTTTCCATCAAAATTACATTTTATTGAAATAAATCCTTTTATAAAGTTATTGATTTGAATGAAAACATTTTGGTGAAAAGAAGAACTGCTAGTAAGGACAAGTAAGTTGCAGAAAGGGTAGAGAAAGCCTAATCCCAGAACATCTTATTGTTTAGAGAATTTGCTTAACTTTGCAGTAGCGGCAATCAGTAAAATAAAGTTCCTTTTCAGGTGAATACATCGTCATCATCATCTGATAAACCATTTTGGAGTTATGGTGATGTTGATGTCTCTGTTAGAAAATAAAAACAAATTTAAAAATCTCACAGCCTTTGCTCTTAAATTATCTTTACTGTTAAATTAATAATATCAATCAAATGAAAAGAACCCACTTCTCGTAATGTCCTACTCCTGCTGAATTCAGAGGGTGCAGAATAAATGGTTTTTAGGGGGTCTTAAAATATAATGAAATGACAGCATAAAGGATGGTTTTCTCTCTCGTTGAAGTCTGGAGGAAATAGGGAAACCTGGCCAACACTGGAGTTTAGCGCTAGTGGAGTCAGTGTGACTCCAGCAGTGTGCGTGTGTGTGAGCCTACCCATAGCTCATTAAAGGATCAGGGCCGGGCTTAGGAAACTAAATCCTTATTTTACCAATGTTATGTGTAGTACTTTAAATCAGTAGAACTTTGTTTCTTGGCTGATAAAACAAAGCTTGGATCCAGCTACCTAGGGTTTGATTCTGCATTTCTTGCACATCAAGGAATTTGGCTTTACAGGGAATTTTAAGCTTTGAAAGAAATCCTGGATTAAGCTCCTGAATGATTAAAATTTAAGTGCTGTCAGATTTCTACATAAAAAGTAAAAATAAAATAAAAATTAACATTTAAAAAAATAATACCCACAGTCTTCAGGACCTGAGGCAGCCTTGGTGCATTGTAATGGAAATTTCAGTCCCATGTGCCACAGTAACTGCAGCACAGCAACTTTTTTAAATAGCCATAATGACGCTGTTGCTGATGGTGAAGGGAAAATATCACAAACCCTTTCTTTCCTTAACATGTCTCGTAAAGCTCAAGAATGCATAGCCAAGTAATATTTTGTTAATTTTATGTGTGTTTGAATATTGTTGATGGGTACTTGAAAAGAAAGAAGAAAAGTGTTTGCTTTAGCATCTGAGTTTGATGCATACTGATGGCAGACTCAAATTTTGGCCAAACAAAATAAATTACAAGCTTTGTGGATGAATTCTGTGTTTTTAAAATCTTCGTGATTCAAGAAACACCTAGGAAAGGAATTTACACTCTAGTCACCAACAAATAAAAGTTTTTTGGTTCAAATATAATTTTATTCATGTAGTAAAATGGCTGTTTCTGGATCTTAAATTTTTACTTTTGGGTAGCATGTTAGTGTTTTAAATGTAGGAGGATAATTTTTCCCTTGCTCAAATCATCTGAAGATTTGGTCTCATTCTCTACGTAGTCCCATGCAGGATATTATTGTAAGACCTGGTTTTCTTTAATTATTCATTCATTTGTTTGTTTGTTTATCCCCCCTTGCAATTTAATTTACTGGAGGATTTTTTTTCTTTTAGATTTCATACAGAAAGTTTCATGGTCAAACAGTGAGTGTTTTTTGGAATGGTTGAGATAAGAGTGATCCTTAGTGTAGACAGATTTAACAGAAAACATTTTTTTTAAAATCAATTCTCATTTGTAACATACTTAATAGTTCACATTTAAACCATCTAAACCAAAGTAAATATTTTAATTTGATATCAATTACAATTTTATGTCAAAATCACAAAAAAACGCAACAAGCTTTTAAAATGACATAAAAGGTGTAAAGTGGTGACACAGGCATGATACCTTTTTGATTTAGTCTTTTTAATTTGGTGGTATTAAGATACCTATACCCGTACATTGTCAGTCCAAACTAAAACTCTAAGAAAACAGTCAAATTGTGTAAGGTTCACAGTAGAAACCAAACCCTTTTGGAATAATAATAAAAAACTTGCAGTATTTATGATGTTGAGAAGTCCTTTTTGTAGGTTACAGAACAAACAAAGTCTTAAGTTGCTTCTTCTGATTTTGATGGTAAAAAAAGCAACCATTTCAGAAATATAGAGGTGTTAGAGCAATCAAAGAGACTGCTTTCTTACCATAATGTTAGCATCATCTCAGCATGTGGTGCCAGAAAGGTTCTCTTTCTGCAGCATACCACTAATCCCACATTGTCTTTATTATCTTTATTTTCTGATGCTTGCCCATGCTGGTCATTCACAAACTGCAAAGATTAAGGATGGAACACCAAGGTCTTCAAATACCGATAAATTATATTAATATTAGGAAACCCTTTAAAGTCTTTAGCATCCTATGAATTCCAGGTTGCAGTCACCCCACAATATATGTTAGTATATAGATGTATACTAATATGAAACAAATATTTTACACTGTCACTTAGGAAGAGGCAATGATTTATAGCTCCACAGTACCAAGAAAATTTCATCTGTGGAATACATGTTTATGGATATCCTTTTATAAAAGCTGATTTTACAAGTGCCCATCCCCCTTTTTGGATGTAAGAAAAATATGTGCCTGAAATATGTGTGTCTGTGTTTCTTAGAGCCTGTAAAAATGAATTGCAGATATAAACCAGAGCAGTTGATTGGCACAAAATATTACTGGATTGTAGACTTGTGATTTGTGCTTTAAATTAATTTTAGGCAAGTGAGGACGTAAACTCTGGCTGCAGCGCATCTTTGTTACTGCAAAAGCTCCTGAACATAGAGTATTTTTGTCTTCTGCAATATCTCACCCTATAGATCTAGCTGTGAAAAATGTCTATTATGAAATGTAGCATATAACCTGTAAGTAATGGCAACTAAGTAGCTGGTAGTGTGTGGCTTTGCAGAAATTGAATATGAAAAACACTGTGAGTCCAATTACGTCATCTTTACATTGAGTGCTTTCTCATATGAGTGTTTCTGTTGAAGTCATTTCACATACCTCCCAAAATGACTCTTTCAAAATAATTACAAAATCATTTTCAACAGTGAATAAATGTGTTAAGGCTCACCAGTGATTTTAAGGGTTGAAAAAAAGGGCCCTTTGTGTTAGATAATTTCATTGCTCTATGTTCACAAGTGATTAACTCCCCAATGAGATCTGATTGCTTTTTGTATTCAGACCGAAAAAAGAAATGTAAAATGAGCAAAATATTGTATTTTGAGTGCTGACTATAGGGCAAGTTTAACATATGCTGTTTGGGACATCACCATGATTTGTTAGTAGCCATATTTGCTGCACATGTGTGACATGGTAGCCTGCCAAAAGGCACACAATAGTTACATGATGGGTCACTGAAAAAATAGATTTCAAATGGAGTATCTAAATATTTAATTCACATACAGATATGGGACCTCTTCTAAGACACTGTGGTCTATTAAGGAAATAATAATATACATTTTATTAGAAACACATGTTGCCTAGGGACCCAGTTCCTTCTTCCCTTCATGTAAATGACAGCAATCCTTGGACCTTAAGATGCAGGTCTAGAACCCGGTCCAATTAAATGGTAGGTAGAAAGACACTGGAAGGAAAACAAAACCTCTCTTCTCAGGTGGAAAGAAGATGTAGGCTTACGCTAAAATGAGATGAGTGTACATGAATATAAGGACCACCCTCTTGCCCTCTCCCAATGCTTCTCATTTGTTGCTGTGCAGGATGCAGAGGGGAATGTTTGAAAGTGCGCCTAGGTCTGCCCTCCCTGTGTAACCCCATTCGAATCCCATCGCTGCCTTTGTGCAGTGGAACAAGACGGTTCTGTGGCTTCAGGACCTTGCATGGAAACAGGGCAGGATTACTGTATAACTGTGGATATTCTGTAGCTGAGCAATAAATCACAGCTGAAAGGTTTTCCTAGCTAATGCACTGTAATAATAATACAGAAAATACTGGGGAAGTCCTTGTGCTGTAGTCATCTGGTACATAACTATTTCACGAGTCCTCTACTCAATTAAGAGGGCATCAGAGGGTAGGGCAGGTACCATATTACTTGTGCTGTCAGGTTACTCCTTCCAACATGGACAGCTCAAATGAAGCAACTGACCCCATCCTCCCCTATTTTTGAGAGAGATGGTTAGGGCATGGCACGGCTAATTCCTCACGCATATCATAGTTTTTGTGGAACTGTGGGATTGTATGTGGCCAGCCTTTGGAAATACACAGGGAGGTGCTGGGCTGTCACAGAGACTCCATCGATCCTCTGTGTCTGCGTTGGCATTGCGGGAAATGCAGCTGAAAGGGTCTAATGCATATGTGACTGGACAGCTCAGCACAGTGTCATTGGTGCTTACTGGGTAGAGGGATTAATTTGTTGATTAATTTGTTCCTTCAGCTATATCCCAAGGTACAAGGTTGCCCTAACTTTTGTGGGGTTGGGCAGTGATCGTTACCAACTGAGCAACCATTGATTCTGGGTTACTAAATGTCTTAGTTCTGCCCTACTTCATACTTTATTTTTTTAAATAAATAGGAGGAGCCCATCAGCTATCGGTGTGGGGGTAGCTGGCTGCTACTTCTGGTTCCTGATACTCTCTTGATTTGCTGGCAAGTGCTGTTAAACTCTAACATTGTCTAAATTATTAAACAAAGCACTGTCTAAATGGAGAGCTCCCCAAATGGTTTCATTTGGGTACCACCACTGACCATTGGCTCCCAGGTTTGTGCCAGGCGTAGCCCTGTTATTCCTCTCTGTATTCCTGCTGCACGTTTTCCCCATTCCAGAGCTATCAACTCAACCCTGCTGCTCTATTTTGCCTCCTCCGCAAGCACTAGCTCCGTATCTCCAGTGATGACCATGCAGCTTCTCTGGCATCACAGCTCCCTGAACCCTACGTAGCCTGGGCTGGGAGCTGGGCTGCTCTGTGTCCTCCCCACCTACAGCAGCTGCTGCTGGGGGTGGTGGGTGTGACAGGAAAGCACTCACAACACAGTGGACCCCATTACTGCAGCTTGACATGAGATCTACATATGCAGCAGGTTTAAGAGCTGGATTTCTTTCTGGATTGGAATTTCTAAGTTTTTTATTCTTTAAGACTATTTATAAAGATATTGTAATGGAGGGGGGTGGTATTTTCTTTTTCTTTTTTTTTTTTTTTTTTAAGAAAAAAAGAGGAAAGAACTTTATCTGAATTTATGGAACAGAACATAATATTCCTGACTTAATTCTTAAGTGACAACGCCAAAGATGAAATTAATTGGAATAAGGTTGCATAGATCCCTGAATGTCAGGTGTTTACAATTGTCTTGGAGGATATCAGTAAAAAACAGCAAAGAATGTCTGCAGTTCAAGTCATAAATTTTCAAATGCAAAGTCTAGTTTGAAGTTAAAAAAACTATTTAAAACGTGATTAGATGTGGGGAAAAAAAGGCTATTAGGTTTGTCATAATAACTGTGTCTTTGATATATATGTTAATAGCAAGACTGTTGACACTGGAGAGATTGAAATTAATACTTGTCTATTAGTCCAAGGCCAGAAGTTGTTGCCTCAAACCATAATAATTGATTCACTAGTGCATTTGTCTAATGGCTCTGCATTATTCTATAGGGTGCTAGAATGGATATTGCACTCACAGTCTACCTGTGTTTTGGTGTACGTTGTATTTCTGATAATATTTACAATAAGGTAAAATAGGAACAACTGCTAAAGTCAGTTGGTGGCATTTGAATAAAATGGGTGAAGATAAAAATCAGCTCTCTGGGGCTCCATGGGATTTAGGAGTGAGATTTTCAGCCACGAGAGAAGCTTTTTTTCATCCCTGAAACATCTCTTTGAATATTTTGAATAACTCTTATTTCAGAATTACTGTTTTTAGGAGTGAAGAAGTTGAGTTAGCAGGGTGAATCTCCAGGAAATTCCAAGTGATTTGTTAGGGAACATTTTATTAGGACTACTCAATCACAGATAAAATAACCTATGGATAGTAGAGATGATTATATTTGTCATGAATATTTTTATTTGCTGTGTTGATGTATTGAGTTCATCGATAACTAGACACCACTAGTAGGCATAAAAATAAAAATTTTGGCTGGTGAGGAGCATAAATCTGTGTTTGAATGGACTTTCTGGGTAATAATTAATTACGTAGGAATTTCAAATATATGTGTAGTTCACTTCAGAGGGAAATAAATGCATTTAGAATAATTTGGCTATTTCAATGTTGACAATGAGTTTTACTATTTAGAAAAGATAAACAGTAAATTTAATTTGCATAATTAAGTTAATCTTTTTAGATTTTAATGTAGTGTATCACGAGTTCCTAGGCTTGTAAATGAGGTTTTACTAGTAAAACTCTTATTACTAGGACATATACCATTTCCCCCTAGCATCAATACAGAGTGCAAATCTCATAGGTTCCTTTGTCTCAGGGCCAGCAGAATTTTACTGTTTTTACTTCTCTTGAGGGTTGCTTTAAAAATTGTAATAAAAAATACAACTTCTGTGTAACGGTTGAAAGTCTATCACTTTGCAGAAAAATAGATTGTACTTCTAAGGACCTTCTGCCATAAGGACTCTCTTGTAAAGATGCCTGCCTTTAAAATGCAACTTTTTTGTTGGATGAACAGCCTAATGTTCCATGCATTGTACTAGTAGTAGCATTTTATGCAACATTGAAAGACTCAATTAATTTGCATAATTCCATGAGTATTACCATGACTTTAAGGTAGGTTAGCTTGCTCAGGAGTCTTGCCTGCCCAATATATATGTTTGCCATTTTGACAGATTAATCATTTCTGAAAACAATTAATTATACTTATGACAAACTGAACCTTATACCCATGGGTCTTAAATTTTTATAGCAGAAATCTAATATTAATGTGTATAAGATCAGTGATTTAGTGAGTACCTTAACAGTCAACAATGCCTAAGGCTGAACAAAATTAATATTTTGTTTCCCATCTGGAGACTTCAGTAAAATTAATGAGGAAGGGTGCCTTTTGTAATACATAATAGAAATAAATTTACAATATTTAACCCGTGTATTCCACTGACATCAGCAGTTAGATATTTGGTCTGTTTCCCAGTCTGGTGGATGAGCCATGCTGTCTGCTTTATTACTGTAAATATCAATATGGATAATCCTGTCTGTACAGGGAACTTGCATTTTTGCTTTTACTGGCAAAGGTAGACAACCAGATTAATTTTCTTGCATGAAGAAATTCCTAATCTTAGAACAAAACGTTTGTTTCTGCTAAGGTATTATTTGGAATCATAAAATACTTGATCTTTCTACAAATGAGAAAAATATGACATCTACAACTTAAGTGCTAGAAACAAAATAAAACCTGGTGGTGGAAAATGAATGATAGGCCATCAACATGCAGAATTATATATATAAAGAGTAGCTGTGATGATATAAACTACAAGCTAAAGTTCTTGTGCCTGTGCGATCTGGAAAATTACCCACTATACTGCAAGGGAAATAGTCAAATGTGGAGCTTATAACCTGACTATTTAGAAGCATTTAAATGCAGTGGTAGTGCTTGAGGGGTTGCAATTTTTTTTCTTCTTTTTTTTTTTTTTCCCTGCTAGTAAACTCTCCACATCTTGCCACTTTGACCTTGGTGCACACATCATCACCAAAATGAACCAGACCAGTAAGAACACTTTCATTTGTCCCTTCCTGTACTGTTTATTTTGGGATTATTAGTTGTATTTTTTAATGACTTCAGGTTTTTCAAAAGCAGTTTTTACTAAAGGCAGTGGCAATCATCCAGTTGGCTTCCCTGGTACAAGATCATACCCTTGTATTTGAACAT